>NC_135787.1:161743173-162044807 GCF_051106095.1 Pogona vitticeps | reverse complement strand
GGTCCTTTCCTGATTATAGAATGGGCCACAAACCTATCAGAATGGGCTGAATCAGACTCATCCTTTATGTCCAACCAAGAGTTGTTTCCACATAACTTCCATAGTCTTATTTTTAGCTGAGCATCTTAGGCAAGGACCTTACCCATACAAATGCTCCCAGGATATAATCATATTTTTCCCCCAAAATGCCCTTTAAACAATAGCTCTCAGACTGTCAAATGTAGGATCAATGTCTCTGTCAATAACCTATTCTGTGAATCCTGTTAACCCTTGTGAGAGACAGAGTGCTGGGTTTGGAACAGGGTGGGCAAAATATGACACTCCAAATGATCTGGGATTGCAACTTCCAGCATTGCTTTCCATTGGCCATGCTAATTAGAACTAATGGTAATTTTAATCCAAAAACATTTGAAGGACCGCACTTTGCCCTCTCCTGACCTAGATAGGTTCTTATATAGCAGCCTTTCCCAAACTGGTACTTACAGATGTACTGAACTACAACTCTCATACCTACTCCCCTTTTTGTTTTAGTTTCAAGCACCCTGCAGATGTGAGCCACTTGTTTACAAGGACATGATCATTGCCACTTGCACATACGGATCTTGTGACTGTGCTGACTGTGGATGTTGGGAGTTGTAATTCAAGATACCTGGAGACTGCTGGGTTTTTAAAAGCCATTTAAAAACTTGGCTCTTTAGGCAGGCCTTCCCTCCAGTCAATAACTGATCCTTATTCTTTGTCTTTTAAATTATTTCATCTTGGCAATGATCTAAAATAAGTGTTAAAATTACGATGTTTCAAATGTTTTTTAAATGCTATTTGTTACATTATGATGTTTTCATGTGTGTAAGCCGCCCCGAGTAGACTTTGTCTAGGGGTGTGTGTAAAAATCTAATAAAGTAAACTTTACGATAGAGCCTCGTGGCGCAGTGGTTAAACCGCTGTACTGCAGCTAAAACTGTGCTCACGACCTGGGGTTCAAATCCCAGGTAGCCGGCTCAAGGTTGACTCAGCCTTCTATCCTTCCGGTAAAATGAGTACCCAGCTCGCTGGGGGGCAATGTGTAGCCTGCATAATTAAATTGTAAACCGCCCAGAGAGTGCTTGAAGCGCTATGGGGCAGTATATAAGCAGCATGCTTTGCTTTGCTTTTAAACTTGCGGGGAGGCTGTGATACATCTTCCAAAAGACAGGCTAATGTATCTGCCCAACTTCTTCAGGGGCTACAGAAGGACATCAGTCTGTATCCTCATATGATAAGGATCATGCCTTTGAAAAACAAGTGGATTCTGTCTGGGGAGTGTTTGAAAACAAAACGGGAAAGAAGGGGGGGGGAGAATCCCATTATGTAACAGACGGCTATTAGCATGACTAAAACAGATTAATAGAATCAGAGCTCTGGTGCACTCCATAAGGAAACTCAACATTTCTTATCTTGTTTATGAAGACATGGGAACCCTGGGAGCTCTGGGGTCTACTTAGCTGACTGAGTTTTATTAAACAAATAAAGTAGCAAGATTATGAAAGCAGCAATTAAAAACATGGTTTTACTGCAGGGGTTGGAGCAATGCCTCAGAAATAATTCTCTCAAATTTTTGTATTTGCAGACCCCATGGGAACTCTTTGCCTGAAAGGGTGCTGGACTTCCGAAGAGAGATGGGGGCGCGCGGGGGTGACGGAAGCCTTGGGTGCAAGCATCTTCTACTCCATGCAAGCATAGCAATAACATAATGTGCACAGAACTCCTTGCAAGGCCTAGGACTTGGGTTAGTTCCTTTAAAAAGTCCAGCTTCCAGAATTCCCCGGGGAGCACAGGCAAAGGGCCATACTGGCTGGAGGATTCAGGGAGATTTTGTCAAAAAAAGAGAGAACTTTGTCAAGCTCTGGGAAACTCCGAACACAGACAGAATTCTAACACCTGTCCTCTGAAGATGCCGGCCACAGAGGCAGGCGAAACGTTAGGAAGAAGAAGAAAAAAAACAGAACATGGCCAAACAGCCCAAAAACCCTACAACAACTATCAAACAAAAACCTTCTGCAGGGCAGGCATTTGCATTAGAGTCGTATATATACTAATACATATTTATAGTGTCATAGTTAAAGGTATTGTCTACAATTTACATCAAATATAGGTAACGTGGAGTGGTGTGCACATTCCTAGGGCTCCAGCACAACCACTCCCTAGTGCCCCTAGTCCTGGGGTGCGGGTGGGGAATGATTATTTTGTTTTCCTTGTAAACTTCAATCTTGTCAGATTTTTCAAAAACAATTTTGGCCAGAAAATATACTTTTAGAAACTGAAAATAAGAGGCTGGGCACAAAGGTTATGGAAAAGGGGGGGGGGGAGTAGCTTTTTACTTTCTGAAGCTGCCCATCCCTGATTGAAGCATTTCCAGAGTGGGGAAACAACAGTGACTACCTGAAACAAGTATAATGCATTTTCTATGCACCTTTGGAGACCTAGAAGAGGACTTCTGTGGTCCTTAGCTGTTCTATCCATGGTCCACAGACTCATAGATAAAGTGCATGCTCAGGAAGGAAGCAAAAACCACTTACACCTCTTCCAGTAAGACTCAAAAGCTTTGATGAGAACCTAAATGAAAGAACAGGGAAGGCCATGACGGTCACCCTGAGTCAGATCAAAAACCAACCAAACAACACACTTTGCATTTCACACAAGATGTTTTTGCAAGAGTGTTTTCACAACTGAACAACAGCCCGAGGATTATTCATGGAACTTGTTTGAATTATTTTGAATAATGAGTAAGTCTGAGAATATGAAAAGTTCACTCTGATCCCCATGAGACAATTATGGCCGGGAGACTTTCTCTCTTTCTCTCAGTCTCTCACACACTCCTTTGTCCAATTCACTCTCCACCACTCCATTTCTTCAAGACAGAGGGCTTAATGCACAGTCTCCATTGGGCATGTGCATAATATTAAACATCCTCATTCTAGAAACAATGGATAGAATGCTATTACTGTACTTATAAACACTGGTGTTTGGTATAAAACTCGGCTGCAAACTGCTGCAGGTTAAGAAGACAATGTAGGCATTTGCTTCAGTCACACAACTCACTGGGCAACTAAAAATACCTATGCTGATTTCTTAACTTGTGGAAATTCAAGGCTGACATTTATGCTGATACAGTAGTCTGATGCTGACATGATTTTGTCAGTTGGATTCTAACCAGTTATACATTAAGAAAGGAGTTAGGCTAACTGTAAAGGTAACAGCTGTCAGCATATATATGCAGACAACTATTCCCTAAAAATATTATCCCTATCCAGCCATGCATAAACCACTGGATGTTGTCGCAGATAGTCAAGCCCACACCTAACTCTTAACTCTGAAATCAACAAATATGAAAACATTCTTCATATGGGCTTCCAAGCCATGAACAATTCAGACTGTCTGAAAAGCTATCTTGTAACTGCAAAAGGAGAAGATAAGAATTCATGGAGAATGCATGGTCAACATCTTTCCCCTTTAAGATATATGAGTTAAGAGTTGTGAACTCTCCGTTCCTAGGCTACAATGTTTAATTTTACTAGCTTTTTGGTAGCTGGCAAAGAGCTCCATTTTTATGGTGGTCTTAGAAAGAGTACTCTCATTCTCTAGCAGACCACTTAGCTTCCAAGCTAAGATGCTTAGAGGGACCTCAGGCCACTTGCCTACATCCAGTTCTTGCACACTGCCTTATATATAAGGCTGTATTAGTCAAATTATTAAGTATTTCAATTTTAAACTAACTGTTCTTGAATTGGACACATGAGTATCCAAGAGTGGTTTAGCATATATGTTATATAAACAAAAATATGTTTGTGAAAGAAAAATTACTAAGAGCAAAGTCTTCATTTCATTTCTTGATTACTAGTCGAATGGTTGGCCAGCTTTGCTGTTCGGGGGCAGGGAATCTAAGTGTGATCTTCTACAAGAGTTTTGGTTTCTCTTTTCAGTTTGTGGTTCTTGTTATGTTTCTGCAGGGGTGCACCAAAGTTCTCCACCCAGCTGAGTCATAAGCTGCACTTCAGTAACTGTACCTACCCCCCCCCAAAAAAAGCCCTCCATGGACATTCTGCAGTGCCTCGCTCACTATTAAGTGTTTTTGGGGGTTTCGTCTTATTCTTCCCCCTCCTGGATTTTGTATGCCTGGGGGTATTTAAAGCTCCATTTTGGTTATATTTTAGACTTTCTATGCCAATAAAGGTTGTCTGTCTGCTTCAGTTTATTTAATGGCCTGGTCCAATTCCACCACAGCTTTTTTTCATTCCAGGGTAGAGTTTGGAAAAGTTACTCTTTGTTGCACTGTGACTCCCAGAACCTCTCAGCCACTGGTCAGGCTGGATGAGGGGTGGTTATGGAAGAAAGTCATATCCTGAGTATTTGCTTGTTTCATGAGTTGACTCATGAAAATTTGGGGTGGTAGCAAAAGTACCACCCCAACTGATTGCACTAGGTTCTGGCTCGTTGCAGCGGACAGTGCAGGTTTCTGAGATCTGCAGCCAGACTGTATTCATTCCAGCCATGTCTTCAAACAATGTTTCTCCTCTGCAAATCTTGGAAATGCTTGGGGGATGAGAAAACTCTTTTAAATCTACTTCCATTCTGTAGCTTCATTTCTCATGCAATTTGTTTTATTTGGTTTTGTTTGAAATTTGTATGTTAGCTAAAAACATCCGATTGGATGCCTCAAATACAGAAATCAATGTTCAATTGAAAACACCATAGCACTTAACTCTGCTCCTAGAACAAATTGGAACAAATCCCTGGAACAAAATAAACCATGCCCTGAAAAAGAAGTACTATACTAGCAACAACAACAGCCACTGGCAATGGTGCGGCTAAAAAATATTGTAAATAAATAAATAAAATAAATAAATGAAGACATTGAAAATCACTGAATATATTGGTTTAAGTCATGCAGATAGTGAGAAAAATACTGAAACCCAGCAATGCAGAACCAGTCACGTTTACAGGCACCATCTGGAAAAACCCAATATCTCTGTAACATTTGTTTTTATATAGAGATAAATAATAGCAGACCAAATGGAAATCAACCAACATTCCTATGGAAAGCAGTAGAATCCCCAGCATCCCCACATCCTATTCCTTTCCATAGGAATGTTTGATAAATTATTACGTTTAGCCAGCTCTGATCCTCACTTTTTCAGATTCTTTCTAAATGCAACCCACTCTCTACTTTTATCTGTTTATTTGCCCCTCTTACCTCAACTGGATTCATGTCACCTTCCACAAATACTAATGTAAGTCATAGAACCAAAGAAACAGAATAATTGAGTTGGAAGGGGCCTATAAAGCCATTAAGTCACATTCCAAACGCTAGATAGAAGTTCCATCTACCAGGGGATTAACCTCTGTCATTAACAGAAGGTTTTTAATATCTATATGAAGTTGCTAGGAGATGTCATTCGGAGATTTGGAATTCACTGCCATCAATATGCTGATGGCACACAGTTCTATCTCTCCTTTGCTTCATCTGCATCAAGTGCTATCCCGGCTCTTGAGCACTGTCTGGGTTTGATAATTGACTGGTCTGGGACTAAGAAGTTGAAGCTGAATCCTGACAAAGATCCTGCTGTTAGGAAGTTATCCTGACTGATTAGGAGACCAGGATAGTGGAACCCTATCATGGTCTGAATAGTGTTCCACTATCCTTAAAATATCAGCTTCACACCTTGGGGGTGCTTTTTGATTAAGCACACCCGCTAGAATGACAGGTATCCACTGTGGCCGGAGCTGCTTTCTTCCAGCTTAGGCAGACTGTTCAGTTGCATCCCTATCAGGATAGGAAATACCTGCCAGTGTTGGTTCTTGTGCTAGCAATCTCAAAAAATTGATTACTGCCCTGCTCTCTATGTGGGGGTGCCCTTGAAGACAGTATGGAAACTTCAGCGGGTCCAAAATGTGGCGGCCAGGCTAATTTCCAGGGCAGGAAAATTTGATCATATCTCCCAAACTCACTTGCATTGGCTCCCTGTTACTTTCACTGCCAATTCAAGGTACTGGCTTAGACAAAGAAAGACCTGAATTATTTGGCATCTCATTACCTGTTAGAGCATCTCTCCCAATGAATAATTATCCAGTTCACCCATTCCTCCCAGCCCTCACTTCTTAGAGTGGCTACTTCAGGAGAGGTAAAAAGAATGTCAGCTACCAAGGTTCCCGCCAATGTGTGCGACTGAACACAACTCACACCCCCCATGCAGCTTTCCTCCTCTGTGTACTCACATACATTGTTTCTGGCCCCTTCTGTTCTGGTTGCAACAGAACCCTGAGGGGGCAGAGTCATGTATCCAGGGGTGAAGTCCCACCTACTGGGGCTGAAAATTAGAGGGAACATTGTCAGCTACTAATCAGGCCTTCTTGGTGGTGGCCCCATCATTGTGGAATTCTCTCCAACTGGAGGTGTATCAGGCATCCTCACAATGTATTTTTAGAACACTTGTTAAGATGGAGCTCTACAAAGAAGTCTTTAAAAACATATTACCTCCTAGGGAATAATTTCAATTTTATAACTGGACTTCACCAGATGATTTTTTTATTGTTTACATGTTGTGTTACTAATTTTATATTTTTGCTCACCAGATTTATTAATTGGGGTTTCATGCCCCCCCTTTATTCACTACTCAGAGTAATGGTCTGTCACTAAGTGGGACCGTATATACATTGCATTTTTAAAAAAACTCCCACTGATTATCAGCCAATAATCCTGGACTGCTAGCCAGCAGGGGCATTAACAATGGACAGTGAGACAGCATGCAATATGTATGGACCAAATTCTTTTTAACCTTGAGCTGAATTGATTAAATATATCCAGCTTCTCAGTGAAAGCCAGATTTTTAAGGATTCCAAGTCTTTCCCATATTTCTCTTCCAACACCCTTAGTACTTTCCTCATATACCAGGATGATGTAGGGATCTGCAAAACAAGGAATTTAGAGTAATGATAAGGAGGCTCAGTGGAGATAATACTCTTTTGTGATACCTGAATCTATGCTGGGACAGATGTCGACAGCATTGTATCTACCTTGGCCAGAGTTCTCTTGGGGTCTGCTGCCTTCATTTGAAAACTTCAGCAACACTGGCATATCTTGGCAGGGCAAGAAAGCATTTTGAATGTGAATCCAGCTGTAGGCTCCATTCCAAATTACATCTCAAAGACATCCTTCCAGCTTCAGCAATGCTTTGTGTTGCAAGGGCTGCTAAGTGCTTATTTGCTTCTTCAGTCCAATTAAGCAGCAGCTTTCGAATATAAAAGAAATAAATGAGATGCATCCTCAACTGTGCGAGTTCTTGTCTTCAATAACTACTGACACGGCTGTTCTGTCTACCCAACCACAGATTGCAGTGGAAAACAAAATGCTTTGTACATTTCAAGATGAGATCATTCGAGAAACTAATGTTTAATTTCTTGTTAATTGTTCAAGTTGACTTTATAGCTGCATTATGCTGGGCTGGGAAATGTTCGGTGATTCTGGAATGAGATATGTTGGATTTTATATTTTATGCACTGTATGTAATTTGTCCTAGGGGGAGGCAGAAAGAAGCTTTGTTCTGAAAGATGGTAAACAGGCCATTTGAAATATATAAATAAAATGAGTGCATGATGGGAGTTAAGTGGGAAAGGAGTAGGTATCTTTGCTTCTACTTCCTAAGTATTTGTTTTAATTGCACTTGTATCACTAATGCTTTTTGTCTTTAAAAAATTTGTAAAATAGTGTAGAAAATCTAACACTTCAAACCACAGGGGTGAGAGTGTGCAGTCCTCCAGATGTGGTTTGACTGCAACTGTCATGATCCTTCATCATTGCCTGTACTGGCTAAGGCTGATAAGACTGGTGTTCCAACAATCTCTGGAGATCTGACTACATAATCTTGTCCCTAATATCCTGTTTGAGATGGGCATTTTATAATTCTTATGCTGCTAAGAATTTTCAGGTTTTTTTTTTTTTGGAGAATGACAGGAATCTCTAAAATCCTCATGGTCACCAGGTGCCATCTGGGGGAAGGACAGAGAAATGTGACACCCAGATTTTCATCAGAAAGGTGTAGCTTCTTCCACCTAAATGAATGGGGTCAGTGCAGGGATATTTCTAAGAGAATCTGAAAACACAGACAACTGAAGATGCATAAAGGAGGCCAAATTGATATCACAGTATCAGACACACTTCTTCCAAAAACAGATTTCATGTCCACACCAGGGTCTGCTCTCCAGCCACAGGGAGCAACTGTACACCTTGCTACGGTGGCCCTGCTACAAAGACACCACTCCATTCAGGGTTTCGGTGTCTCTTGTCATATCTAATCTCAAGATTAGATCACTGTAACGCGCTCTACGTGGGGCTGCCTTTGAGGCTGACACGGAAACTTCAGGTGGTGCAGAATGTGGCGGCCAGGCTCCTTACAGGAGTGAGAAAACATCAACACATCTCTCCAACGCTGGCCGCATTGCATTGGCTGCCCATCTGTTTCCGTGTCAACTTCAAAGTTTTAATGCTTACTTATAAGGCCCTAAACGGTTTAGGACCTCGATATTTGGCGGAACGCCTCCTCCCACCAAGGTCTACCCGGATCACCCGCGCGAGTCAGGAGGTGAGGCTGAGGAGCCTGACGCCGAGAGAGGCCCGGAAGGAGAAGACACGAAACCGGGCCTTCTCGGCGGTGGCCCCTCGCCTCTGGAACAATCTCCCTCCGGCGATTTGCGCGGCCCCCACGCTGGGCACCTTTAAAACCCAATTAAAAACATGGCTGTTTATTCAGGCCTTCCCTCCAGCCAACTCTTGATTTTTTCTTACTTTTCCTTTTTATCTTTACAGCTGTTCTTGTTTGATTATTATGTATTTGTCTATGTTTTATTATTTGATTTTATATTTGGAAGCCGCCTAGAGTGGTCCGGTGGGCCAGATAGGCGGGGTATAAATTAAATAAATAAATAAATAAATCTTTTGATTTTATAAGTCTACATGCAGGAATACCATGAGGCCAAAAACAGTCTGGGAAAGAAAATGAAATTGTGTTTTTTTTTTTGGGGGGGGGGTACTGTTGTTGGGACTGCCCTAATTTACAATTTCGAAGAAGTAGCCATCTTAATCTGTGCAAGCATTTCAGAAAAAAGAAACAGACAGAGGGAGGGACAAAAACATTGTAGCATCTTAACAACTAACTGCTATATTTTAATGTCAGCTTTTGTGGTCAGAGGAAGTGGAATTGATCCATGAAAGCTCACATTCAAATATACATTTCTCTTCAGGAAGGTTTTTCCTTAGCAACTGACTGTCTAGGTTAGGTTTTTAAATGGGATGGTTTGTATTTTGTTGCTTCTAAATCTGTATTAATGATGCTTTTACCAAACATTTTAATGTAGCTGATGGGGCCGCTGGTGCAAACATATTTCTAATAAAATAATTAGAAAGGTCAAAAGTACCATCCACCATGGAGTGCAGTTTATCCACCCCTCCCTCCTAAACCTGTCTGGGACAGTGCGGACCCTAATTAACATAACCCCCAGAAAGACAATGGGCGGACCATGATTGCTGCTTATTTGCATCTCAACAAGAACTGGTACTGGTAGTCATAGCAGTATTAACTCAAATTTACATAGATTCACCCCTCCTAGACACTCCACACTCTGAGCGCCTGGACAGGTAGGGTAGAACAGTTCCTCTATGCTAATGTGCTTCCTGAATGCAACTAGCCATAGACCTATTGTGGGCAGATATTCCCCCATTGAATTGTGGTGCTGGAGGAGGCTCTTGAGAGTCCCCTGGACTGCAAGGAGAACAAACCTATCAATTCTAAAGGAAATCAACCCTGAGTGCTCACTGGAAGGACAGATCCTGAAGCTGAGGCTCCAGTACTTTGGCCATCTCATGAGAAGAGAAGACTCCTTGGAAAAGACCTTGATGTTAGGAAAGTGTGATGGCAAGAGGAGAAGGGGACGACAGAGGATGAATGGCTGGACAGTGTCATCGAAGCAACCAAGATGAATTTGACACAACTACAGGAGGCAGTGGAAGATAGGAGGGCCGAGCGTGCTCTGGTCCATTGTGTCACGAAGAGTCGGACACAACTAAACGACTAAACGACAACGATTTCCCCATTATGTCCCCTAACAGCTGTGCCCGGGTGAAATTTATAACCAATGTGCCTATTGTTGGAAGATGTTTCCATGATATTGCCCAACTTATAGAATAGTGCATTCCAGGTTTCAGACCACCCCACTACCCCCTTGTATGTACACCCAATAAAATTCTCTGTTAACTATTTCCTGGTCACATGTGCTGTATCCCAACCCTTGATTCCAGAATACAGAAGGTATAAAACCCTCTGTCACCATTCTTCAGGGCGAGCAGTCTGCCTCTTGCTTGAGAGAGGCTGTCCCATCAGGCTACTATTTCTTTATCTGCGATATCAAATAAACAAAAGCATTTTTGAATTCTCTCTCGAGTCAAGATTTATTGGCAATTAATTTTGACTTGGAAATTCTAGGGGCTTGCCCGGACTCAACATAGCTATCTATTAATTCTTTTCAAATATTGTTTTTAGCTTTTAATATTTTGTTTTTAATAATATGAGCTGCTTTGGGTCCTTTTTTAAGGAAAAAGGCAGGGCAAAACAAACAAAAAACAAACAAAGGTGAACTTTTAAATTCTGCAGATGTCTTCATCAGGCAACAATGGTATAAAACATGGAGTTCAAGCAGGAAGTGCAACATTTGGGCCAGATGTGATGCCCGTGGCTCATGTTGTCAGGCTGCCAAGAAGTCAAAATGGAGTTTTAGATTCTACATGAGAGAGGTGACAAAGACATCAATTTGAGGACTGTTGGTCTCAGAAGACAACAGCTATGCCCTCCAAATCTGACAACTGACTTGGGTAAGGCCACAGACATATACAATAAACATGCCTGTGACACACTGATAGACCTTTCCTTGTTTCTCATGCTTTGTTCAAGGCACACTTGATGTTCTCTGGCAATTTAACAGGACTATTTTAAGCACACAACACAATGAGTACTTCACACATTTTTACAGTGGCATGTGCTTTTATTGACTAGAACACAGCTAAGCAAACAACTGGGCCAGACCAAAGCAACAAATACAGTGGGGTCTTGACTTAAGAACAGCTCGAGTTAAGAACATTTTGACTTAAGAACCACTCTCATAGGAAAATATTGACTTGACTTACATACTTAGATTTGAGTTACAAACTGAAAAAAAAACCACGTGGGAGGCAGGGAAAGTGCAAAATTAGTTAACTGTTGGCCAGTGAAAAGGGTGCCTGTCTGCTTCCTCACTCCTCCCAGCGTTTAGAGAGTGGATTGGGAGACAGTCTTCAGACTGCCTGGTACTGGACAGCCTGGACTGTATTTTCCCTGCCTTCCCTGAGCCTTTCTTGACCTAAGAAAAAAAGAAAGAAAATATCCCCCTCTAGTGGTCGAAGGCAGAATAGCATGTTCCCATTAGTTTCTATGGACGGAAAAGAGCAGATACGGATCAAATGGTTTTCAATGCATTCCTATGGGAAATGCAGATTTGACCTGCAAACTTTTTGACTTGAGAACCGCCTTCCAATACAGATTAAGTTCTCAAGTCAAGACCCCCACTGTACCTCTAATTCTCTGCAGTTTAAGCCACTCTATGGTTTAATTTGAGTAGGCATAGTTCAGTGGGCTGAAGAATCCTGGCAGTGCTAATGCCTAGGACTTTGAATCCCTGTTGTGCTTCCCAGGAGAGGGGACTGCCAAGCTCCCCTGCAGTGTGACTGATGTGATATTATGTGCTGTGCTACCTGTGTGGTCTTAGATAAGCTGCAGAGTCCCAGAACACTACCAGAAAGAGGGACTAGAAAGTGGCTCCTGGATTCTTTTAAGCCTAGAAATCTGTTATGCTTTTCACAAGTGAGAAACAACGTGATGGTGTGTAGTTATGATAGTTTAATTGCCACTAGATAGTTAATTTTTCAAGGCTATGTTTACAGAGAGGGCAGAACAGTGAGAACTCTAAGTAATCATATAAATAGCTAAAGATTCATTTTATTCATATCCTCAGAACTGATTGTATGAACTAAAGAAATGAGAAAACCTAGCAAAACCAGCAAAAAGAAGCAAATGTTATAGCTGGAGATGTTCTGTAATATTGAGCATCTGCTTTTGCTCTCTTACCACAGGAATGCAGAAAGAGATTGGGTAACATTGGTTCCCAAATCCTTTGGATAGGTCCCTCAGCACTTTTCAAAAGGCGAGTGATTAATTGCTCATTTTGCCAGATGACTCTCTGAGGCAGGATCTAATGCTCTAATGCTAATTACTTCAATCAGATAACAGAGTAATTCAAGCTTTTGCCCTTAGTCTCCCTCACTTCCCCTTTCAGAATCACTCTGAGGTTTCCACTGCTCTTTTGTGACCATAAACCTGTCACTTGAACTCAGGGAGTCAGTTTAATCAGCTGGCGACTCTGTGTGAAGCTTAATAAGAATGTACCTTCCAAACCCTGATCAAAGTAGGACATCCACATTTAACTCATCTGTATGTTTCTGTATGCTAGGGTTGGACTCCTTGACATTTGAAGTCCCTTCCATCTCTGATTCTATGATTTTGGGTCTTCCTGGGGCCCATTCAAACTGTATACTCAAGTATAAGCCTAGTTTTTCAGCACATTTTTTTGCTGAAAAAGCACCTTCTCAGCTTATACTCCAATCAGTGTCAAAATTACATGTTCTCTGCAGTGCAGTCCCCCACTCATTTACGGGTGCCTGCAGCCTCTGTGGGTGGTCCAATGACGCAGATTACGTACACTCCATTTCCACTCCCAGGACACTCCCATCCTCCTCCTCCTGTATATTCTACGTACCCACCTTCCTCCTCCATTCTCCATCTCCTTCCATCTTGTTAGACAGCAGAAAAACAGTAGATCGGTGCAGAACGGTATGAGTTCTCCCTCCGCAGGCAGTAAAGTGTGTCCTGCAGCTCAGAAGGGCAGTATCTTCAAAAACATCTAACCTACTGATGCTTCAATTAATGTAAATTTATTGGTATCTTTTTTTTTATTTTTGAAATTTACCAGTAGCTGCTGTATTTTCTACCGTTAGCTTATACTTGAGTAAATAAGTTTTCCCAATTTTTTTGTGGTAAAACGTTCGGGTCGGCTTATACTCAAATATATACAATATATGCAAAATACACCAAGATTGTGCCCTCTTAAACCTCTTTTAATAATGAAAAAGGATGATCTAAATGTTTTTCCCTCGAGAATTCCTGAATTGTAGCAAGGACGTTAATCACAGAAAATTACCTGAACTGTTTTTTCAAAAACTGAAAATCTTGTCTTGTTTATCCCTTGCCAATTATGGACTGAAAATGCAATCCCTTGGAGTAAGGCTGAGCCACTCTGGGATTTTTAGTCCAGAAAAATAACTTTTTGCATTCTAAAAAGGACTACAGCACAGATTTCTACTCTGAGGAGCAGCCTACCTCTTTCACATGCATCCTCCATATTATATGCTCCAATCCAGGATGCAACCCATCCTTGATTGAAGTGCTGCTCCAAGAACAAGAGAATCAGGATATCTTTTTAATTCACCCTACTCAAAGAGGTAGTTCTACCATGAAGGAGACTTGAGTATTCCATTCAGCCATGAAGATGAGGTAACCTGGGGCTTAACTTACCTCACAGAGTGGTTGTGAGGATAAAAATGGACTGAAAGTAACATCTATACTACCTTGAGTATCTTGGTGGAAAGCCAGGATGTAAAAGTAACAATACAGAAATAAAATGTTTTGAGAGAGAGAGAGAGAGAACAAGTGACAATAACAGTGATATATACACAGCCTAAAACTGCATGCTATGATTTGTACATCCCAGGTTCTTTTCACCAGCTCCAGAGCAGGTGTTGCTCAAAGAAACAAGGAATAATACAATTGTCTCTTTGAAGCCAAATAAAAACAAAGTCCCACATGCATTTGACGGAGTTAGGAGATCCACTGTATTAAGGAAACAACTCCAAGTGTACAGTTATTGAAGCCCTAAAATAAACAAAAATGCAATTGCAAATACACGATCACTATATGGATTCAGCCTTCCAGTGCCCCTCCTGCGCAAACATATTGATATTCTGCTACCTAAGCCAAGGTGGCAAGGGCCTTATCATCCCCCAGGGGAACAGCAACTCATGCATCTCCAGATCTTTCTCAATTTCAGTCCTTGAATCACAACCCCTTCCTACCCATTGGTCTGAACCAAACAGTCCATAAAGGTTACATGAGGACTGCACCTTGCAGAACACAGAAAAACTAATTGGAGAAAAATGAATCAGAATGTTTTTCACACAGTAATGCTCAATTGCGCCAACAATCTTTGCATTAAGATTTTCAAAATCTCTAGCCCCATTTGTAACATCAGTGGTTTTGCACACAATATAAATCAAATGTGGATGCATGAGTGCACCTGTGTATCTGCCTGTTGTCACATACACAGCAACTCCCTGTTATACATACTACAAAGAAGCTGGGATAACAGCCATTCATACACATTGTGGTTGTGCAAAGTGGTGATTTGTGTGGGATCTATTTTGGAAAGAAGAAAAGAACCCAGTGTTTGGATTCAAGTTCTTGGTACTGACCTGATTTTGAACTGGTTTTTCATTTAAAAGCCACACTCCTTTCACCCACTGTGTTACAGAGACTTCCAGCAGACAATATAAATAAGTATGAGGTGTTATGTCTTTTAAAGAGCCACAGAAATGCATGCCAGCTATCTAAAGAGGGAAATATGTTTTGCATTTCTTAACCAAGATCTCCTTTTTCTACCATAAAATGCTTTTTCATGAATAAATTGCTAGATCAAGAGTCAAAGTAGCAATTAGTTTTCTGTGCTCTCATTTGTTCTTTAAAAAGGGGAGGAGAAACCCTTAACATGCAACTAAGAGGGTGAATACATGGGCATTTAGCTGCCTGTTTGTTCTGCTGTGGAGATAAGTTGGTTCGCTCCTAAAGCCAGTGATCGGATGTCTTTGCTGGAGCAAACCAGCCTACCGCCAAAGCATTCCTAATCACACCTTTCTGGCCCTTGTCAGGGGTGTCTAATTTGGGATATGGGAAAGATCACTTTTTTGGTTCATTTCTAGTGCATGTGAGATTGGTGAAAACAAACCAAATCAAGTCATCTTCTTTGAATTTGCCATATTGTGAAGTGGCTTAAGAAGATTTGGCTGCAAGCAGGTTTTCAAACGGACCTTTAATAGACAAGCAAGCAAAAATCATCCTCATTCCAAGGATCAGGACTCACTGCTGAGTCAGACTTAAGTCACATCTGCGACTTGACTTGGGGGTTTCTGATGCAGCTTGTGACAGGGGCCCATTTGTCTGACTTGCTTTGCCAAGTCTCTATGGCCCCCTGCCAGCCTACCTGCTGCTGCTGCCACCATCTACAATGGCATTACATCAGAGGGCCTTTCATGATGATGCTCTATCTCCCTATAGTTGGAGGGTGGGTCCTCCAACCTTTCCTGTAAGTTGCCCTGGTGATGCTCTAGCCTTACACAGAGTGTCACCAGGGCAGCTTACAGCAAGAGGCAAGGGGGTTGGAGAACCTGCTGTCAGAGTACAGCAGGCTAGTGTCAAAATGAAAACTGCCTTCCTCCAGTTTCAGAGGGCCTGCCTCTTCTGTGCTATCAGCTGGCCAGTGCGTGCATGGGAGTAGGCAGCAGCCTGGCTCCTGAATGGAGGCATCAGCAGCAGGAGGAGGAGGAGGTAAGCTGATGGTGGCTGGGGTGGCGGTGGGGATGGGAGGCCCAGTTCTTTAGTATTAGAGTTCTTAGTCCCAAGTCTGAGGGGGGCAGGGCAAATGACTCAGATGCAAAGACTTAAAAAGGGAATGGGGGGGGGGGAACCAGGAAACTACAGACCAGTTAGTCTAACATCTGTTCCAAGGAAGATGGTGGAAAGCCTCATCCAGGATAAAATCTTAAAAAACATAGAACAAGCCTTGCTGAAGGAAAATCAGCTGTAAGGGTAAATCTTGCATCACCAACTTTTTAGAATTCTTTGAAAATGTCAGTAGGCATGTTGATGTGGGCAGACCAGTGGATATTGTCTATCTAGATTTTCAGAAGGCGTTTCACATGGTCCCTCACCAAAGGCTGCTGAGAAAACTCCACCATCAGGGGATAAGAGGGCAGGCCTTCTTTATGGATTGTGAATTGGTTGAGAATCAGGAAACAGATAGTAGGTGTTGATGGGCAATTTTCACAATGTAGAGAGGTGAAGAGCAGTGTGCCCCAGGGATCTGTCCTGGAACGGGTGCTTTTCAACTTGTTCGTAAATGACCTGGAGACAGGGATAAGCAGTGAGGTGGCCAAGTTTGCAGATGACAAAACTTTTCCAGGTGGTGAAGAGCAGAAGGGATTGTGAAGAGCTCCAAAAGGATCTCTCCAAACTCAGAGAATGGGTGGCAAAATGGCAAATACATTTCAATATAAGAAAATGTAAAGTAATGCACATCGGGACCAAAACTCAAACCTTTATTTATTGGCTAATGGTTCCTTAGCTGTCCGTGACAGATCAGAAAGAGATCTTGGTGTTCTGGTTGACAGCTCGATGAAAGTGTCAACCCAGCGTGCAGCGGCAGTGAAGGCCAATTCCATCATAGGTATCATTAAAAAGGGGATTGAAAATAAAACAGCCAACATTATAATGTAATTGTACAAAACACTGGTAAGGCTGCACCTGGAGTACTGTGTACAGTTCTGGTCACCATACCTGAAAAAAGACATAGAGGAACTGGAAAAGGTATAGAAGAGAGCTACTAAAATGATAACTGGGCTGGGTCACCTCCCTTATGAGGAAAGGCTACAGCATTTTGGGCTCTTTAGAGAAAAGGCACCCGAGGGGGGACATGATTAAGACGTATAAAACGATGCAGGGGCTGGATGAAGTGGATAGAAGGAAGCACCTTTCCCTCTCACGCAATACCAGAACCAGGGGACATCCACTCCAATTGAGTGTTGGAGAGTGAGAACAGACAAAATAAATTATTTCTTCACCCAGCATGTTGTTAGTCTGTGGAACCCTTTGCCACAGGATGTGGTGATGGCATCTGGCCTAGATGCTTTTAAAAGGGGATTGGACAGATTTCTGGAGGAAAAGTCCATCACAGGTTATAAGCTATGATGAGGATGTATCATCACCTGGCTTAAAAGGAAGGTACCTCCAAATGCCAGATGCAGGGAAGGGGTATCAGGTATCTAGTTGCCTCGTGTGCTCCCATAGGCCTCTGGTGGGGCCACTGTGAGATGCAGGAAGCTGGACTAGATGGGCCCTTGGCCTGATCCAGCAGGGCTCTTCTTATGTTCTTATGACTCTGATTTGAGACCCAAG
Source organism: Pogona vitticeps (assembly GCF_051106095.1). Lineage (NCBI taxonomy): Eukaryota > Metazoa > Chordata > Lepidosauria > Squamata > Agamidae > Pogona > Pogona vitticeps. Next base: position 162,027,411 of record NC_135787.1, on the reverse strand, counting down.
ACTTGAACTCTGACTTGGGCCAGAGGACGTGCCAATATCCCTGCCTGCTTCCAGGAGGAAGTTTTCCATTTGTTTTTCATTCCTCAGTAGTGTTGCAGCACATCTGTGCTGTTCCAATATACTGAAAAAAATTTTTTGTCATGTCCTCTTCATCTCCACGGAACCAAGGAGGTGTTTAACTTGTTAACATCATGAAGAGAGTGCAAGGATTGCACCAAAAAGCATATTGAACCTCCTAGGTATCCTATTTAGCTCACTTCAAAGAAACAGTGTAGACAGGACCTAATTTCTCTACAAGCAGAACTACACATTCTGTCTTTCCACTTGACTACTGCTCAGTCCTGCCATAACTGTGCATCTGCTTATGAGACTCCCATGAACCTCCACCTCATTCATTCAGCAGATCCTCTACTCCCCACAACTTGAAAGCTGTTGGTTTTCTGGGCAGAAATTAATTGCAGTCTTCCTTGGGAAGAGATGAAGAGTTGGAAGAGCATATGGAAGGCATACATAGACCTTTCACTGTGAAGAATGGCCAAGGTATGTGCCAGATGGAGTGGGGTAGGCAAGAGGGTTCCATTGAATCCTATAGTGATCCCCTACCACACAGACAAGATCAGGCAGAATTAGGCAGTCACCTCAGGCAAAAGTTACTCAGATGAGGAACAGAATGAGCAAAGCTCCATGTATTATATGGCCTGCACCCCTAAGCTACCTTGCTGTGCTGTAGTGAAAGATGTTGCTCCACTGCCCATAGAATGTCCTTAATAGTGCTTGATTGTACTTTGAGAGCTGCATCCAACATAAGACTGTGCTAAATTTATGAAAAGTTGTAAAATAAAATAAAATTAAAAAAACACATCTCCACATATTCCATGCTGGCTGATGATTCTGGGAGCCGTGATTGAAAAGTAACATTTTTTGAGCTCTCAGTATTTTACAGTTACGCCATCATACAAGATCCTTGCTTCTGTTTGATATGTGAATGAACTCAGTTAGGAAAACATCTTGTGTATGTGTGAACTCTCTCTCACATGTAGGCAAGTTTATTCTTCCTCTAACTTTCCCTATACTGCCACGGATTATTTTGTTCACACCCTATTTAAAATTCAGCCTACCAATAATGAAAAAGCAGATTGCTTCAGAAAAGGCTTTCATCCTCTACCAAGTTCAACATACAGAGCATTTCCTGTGTCTAGCATTTCCCATCTTCAAAGCACTGCACGGACATTGGCTAATTAATCTTCTCTGCTGTCTTGGGAATGGGGTGACTAAATATCCTGGGTTATTATGTTGAACAGCATAAAAATCAAAGGCATCAGGAGATGGCGAAAGGCACAGTCTGGCAGAGCAGGTCATGTTTGTTGCTCATGTGCAATCACCTCTGGCTAATATGCAGAATTACTCTCTACATATTGTTCTCCAGGGCCCTTGTCAAGTTTTAAACGGCTTTAGTAACACAATTTCATTACTGCTCCCTTAGGATGTTCTTCCCTGGCCAGCTGTATATATGCTGATGGGAGAAATGCTAGCACCTGCTAAAATCAGCATTTGCTCATTTTGTAGCTTTATTTCTTGGCAGGCTTTGTTTGGCTCATCTTTTTTTAGCTTCAGAAGTCAGATTCACCAAAGTCAACCTCAGCAAGTTAGCAAGGCAGAATTCAACTTGTCATGCTGATAAATTGTTATTCCTCAATTGCTTGCATTTTTAAATTATTTTAAAATGTTACAAGATGACACTATTAAGGTGCTACACTCAATATGCAAGCAAGCTTGGAAAACTCAGCAGTGGCCAGAGGACTGGAAAAGATCAGTCTACATCCCTATCCCAAAGAAGGGCAGCACCAAAGAATGCTCCAACTACCGTACAATTGCACTCATTTCACAAGCTAGCAAGGTTATGCTTAAAATCCTACAAGGTAGGCTTCAGCAGTATGTGGACTGAGAACTCCCAGAAGTACAAGCTGGATTTCGAAGGGGCAGAGGAACTCGAGACCAAATTGCTAACATGTGCTGGATTATGGAGAAAGCCAGAGAGTTCCAGAAAAGCATCTACTTCTGCTTCATGGACGACGCAAAAGCCTTTGACTGTGTGGACCACAGCAAACTATGGCAAGTCCTTAAAGAAATGGGAGTGCCTGACCACCTTATCCATCTCCTGAGAAATCTGTATGTGGGACAGGAAGCAACAGTTGGAACTGGATATGGAACAACTGATTGGTTCAAAATTGGGAAAGGAGTATGACAAGACTGTACATTGTCTCCTTGCTTAACTTATATGCATAATACATCATGCGAAAGGCTGGACTGGATGAAGCCCAAGCCAGAATAAGATTGCCGGAAGAAATATCAACAACCTCCGATATGCAAATGATACCACTCTGATAGCAGAAAGTGAGGAGGAATTAAAGAACCTCTTAATGAGGGTGAAAAAGGAGTGCAAAAAGTGGTCTGAAGCTCAACGTCAAAAAAACTAAGATCATGGCCATTGGTCCCATCATCTCCTGGCAAATAGAAGGGGAAGACATGGAGGCAGTGACAGATTTTACTTTCTTGGGCTCCATGATCACTGCAGACGGTGACAGCAGCCACAAAATTAAAAGACGCCTGCTTCTTGGGAGGAAAGCGATGCCAAACCTTGACAGCATCTTAAAAAGCAGAGACATCACCTTGCCAACAAAAGTCCGAATAGTCAAAGCTATGGTTTTTGCAGTAGCAATGTATGGCAGTGAGAGCTGGAACATAAAGAAGGCTGACTGCCAAACAATTTATGTTTTTGAATTGTGGTTCTGGAGGAGACTCTTGAGAGTCTCCTGGGCTGCAAGGAGATCAAACATATCTGTTCTGAAGGAAATCAAATCTGAGTGCTCACTGGAAGGACAGATCCTGAAGCTGAGGCTCCAATTTTGGCCATGTCATGAGAAGAGAAGACTCCCTGGAAAAGACCCTGATGTTGGTAAAGTGTGAAGGCAAGAGAAGGGGACAACAGAGGACAAGATGGTTGAACAGTGTCGCCGCAGCTACCGACATGCATTTGACCCAACTCTGGAGGCAGTGGAAGAGAGGAGGGTCTGGTGTGCTCTGGTCCATGGAGTCATGAAGAGTCAGACACAACTTAATGACTAAACAACAACAAGCAATTTTCATAGAGGAATTTTGTTTCTTGGATAAGACATCCTATTTGTACAACAGTATTAGCAGTATGAGGAACCTTACCTGACGCCTCTAATATCTATTTAATAAGCATTTACCACCACCTTGTGGTTATGGTAAGTACAGCAAGGCAGAGACAAGCACATAAACAAGGACTGACTATACACTATTCAGTATTCCACGTGCTGTTCCCTGCATTCCATAGCCGTTCGACTCTAGTTAGCACTTCTCTCTACACCTGTATGTGCATCTCTTCTTACTGAAGACCAACACTTCACACATTGGATGAAGTAGATAGCTATCACAAGCATAATGACACATTTTTTCCATGTGGCACCACAGTTTATTGCGCAGTAGAAAGGATAAACCTAATTGTTGCTCAGTGCTGGCTCCCTAAACATGTGCTTCAGACAAGGCACAATATACACAAAAATGGTGGAAGTAGTCCACATTGTAGAACAGTAGTAAAACCTTTTGTCAATAACTGCATCAATTATTGAGTCAGTGCAATGGTTTGCACGCTGCTTCAACTTTCTGCCAAGCCACACCTGATGAGTATATGAAAATTGGTTCAGGGATCATTTAAACCAGTGGTTCCCAACCTTGGGCCTCCATATGTTCTTGGACTACAACTCCCAGAAGCCCTCACTATCACCTCTGCTGGCCAGGATTTCTGGTAGTATGCCACATACTCATCAGGTAGACTGCAAATGGCTTATAAAATGGAATATGGCTGGAGGAAATTGTGTGGTTGCAAGTGAGTCAAACATCTCCTAATGGATGCCTACCAGCAACCGCATGTTCTTTCCCTTTCTCTCTCCATTGTACATGTTAATAACTCCTGAAACCAAGAGAAAAGTCCTTGATAGCTTTATCACAATTTTTATTATGCTTTTCCAATTTAGTGCTTTGTCAGATAAGCACTGCAGTTTCACAAGTTGCTATATCATTTCAGCCCTATGTCACTTACTAATAATTTTTTAAAAAATATATCCTGCCATTTACTTCTCTATGGCACAAGCAATGGGCGGAGAGTTACTGCAAAGAACATTGCCCCTGCAGGCTGCATAATAGCAACAAAACTACTGGGCGTATTTGACATTAAATGTACATTGTGTATCTGACAGAAAACACATCAAATTTCATCATGCCAGCTCCGTCCCAAACTATGTGGTAAATTACAGCAGTCACACCCTTATGACCCTCCTACACAGACAGCACTCAACCTCCATGAAACATGATCCTCTAAGTGGGACAAACAAAAGCATTGCCTTCACTTGTTACTAAAACTAAAGCAACACTTCTGAAACTATACTTAGTTTTCAAGTAGAAAAGCTATACACTTTTGGAGGGAAAATACATATATTGCTTTTCCAGTGTATAATTATCCCAAACATTTAAGATCTTAAAGGAATTTATATGTGTAAAGCAATCTCATCTATTACTAATCAACCAGAATCTTTAACTTTACTTCTGAGAGATGTTTCATTAACTTTAATATTTTTCCTTCAAACTATTCCAAGTCCACCCTAACCTATATGTGCATCTTGACCTTTTGTCCACCCATTTTTTTGCTACTAGGTGCGATTTAAGGTACTTTGCTGTCAGCTCTATTTTGATGACATATTTCTAAGCACTACAGATAATAGATGTATCTAACAGTTTGAGTGGATGTGTGCCAATCTGTCAAAAGGCCTCTGGTAACATCATTTACGTTCTCATGATTGTTCTCTTTGGGCCTGGCTTGTCAGAAAAACTCTGCTTCATTAACATCAGTTAGAACATACTTGACAATCAATCCGTTCTGGAGCACAGCAGAGGTTTACCTGCCTCATCTGTGCTTATCTAATGGGCATTTGATTTTCCATGGCAAACCTAAAGATGTTATGTTTGAAACAGAAACTAGAAATCTCTCACTTTGAATCAATCTCATCTCTATTACTAATGAATCAAAATCTTAAACCTAACGCCTGAGATGTTTCATTATGACTTCTCCATGTATAAGATTTGTGGTGTTGCTTACTTCAAATAGAATGAGCGCTTCTGTTTACTAAGAACTGCTCCATGTAAATATTACAAAAGTAGTTTCTATTCCATGAAACTGGAGTCATCAATGGAACTTTTCATTAAGGAACTGAAGGAGAGAGCAGATATCCCGGATAAATGACCAGCACATATTTGTAACATCCGGAGCAGCCGCTGAGCTGTGGCAATCCTTATCTTCTCACACTGGGAATAAAGAGAGAGAAACATTCATTAGCCTTGAAGTCAGGGAGTTATTACCTGATCTCAAGACAGAAGCAGCAGTCAAAAAGACACTTGCTTTGGAGAACTGGAAGAGACCAAAAAGCCATTGCTGAGTCAACATAAAAGACAGAACCACACTACACCACATATACTTAATTACAATCCAGTTCCACTGTCTTCCCAGCACCAGAGAACATGGTTAGTGCAGCATGTATCAAGAGCAGTATCTCGTGCATGCAAGTAAGCTAAGCTTCCTCTCTAGTTTTGTAGCAAGTGAAGTGCTCTAACCCCAAATTATACTTGTTCAAGCAATGAGAAAGTAGACGTTATGCTCATATCTGAGAGCTCATTTAGTAACAGACACAGTTGGAGAATAGCGGTGGATGAAGTAAAGGATTAACTTCTCAAATGCACCAGCTATTTATAGTCAAAACCAGAAAAGAATGCTCATCACACCCGTTGTAGCTCTTCAAGACCAGTTACAGTGGTGCCCCGCACAGCGAGGTTAATCCGTTCCGGATTAACCTTCGCTGTGGGAAACATCGCTGTGCGGGAGGGAAAAAGCCATAGTTCCTATGGCTTTCAAACTCACAGTTCAGCGAAGTTCCTCCATAGGCGGCAGCCATTTTCGCGCCCTCCCCTCGCAGAACGAGGGCGCCAAAATGGCTGCCATCAGCTGTTCGGCGGGTAAAAAATGGCCGCCGGAACAGCCGAAAGGGGCTGGGGCGCAGCGTTTTCGCGCCTTTGGTAAGCAAGGGGAGCGCGCGAAAACGCTGCCGGAATCCCCGAAATGGTTGCACGCATTGGTTGCATGCCATTTTTTACCCGCCGAACAGCTGATCGGCGGGTCGCAAAGCGAAGGTCGGTAAGCGAGCAGCTTACCGACCTTCGCTCTGCGATTTTTGCCCATTGGGGCCATTGTTGTGCGATCGCTTTAGCGATCGCAAAAGCGTCACCATAGAGCGAATTCATCGCTCTACGGTGCGCTCGTTGTGCGAGGCACCACTGTATCTTCTTTTGTGTCCTTTAAAGCAGGAACTCTGCCAAAGGTCACAACAGCTGACAACAGAAATAAGAAGCATTTAAATTCAGGCAACACACAGTATGATCCATCCAGCACTGGAGACATTCAACAGAAAACCAGACAGTCACCTGTCAGATCTGCTTTGATTTGAATTCCTGCATTGATCAGGGTGGACTCTATGGCCTTATAAGCCATTTCAACTCAATTATTCTATGATCCTTTGAATATATTAACATAATTGCAAGACTTACTGACTGTATTGTAAAAATAATAGAGATCCTTACTTCCAATTCACAAAAAAGAATAGGGCTGCAGTAACGATCTGCCAGCTTCAAGACAGCATTTATATCCACACTGATTTGATTCATTCTACCAGCTGTATAAAACGAGGAACAGAAAAGTGAAAACATTTTCAGCTGTGCAAATTATTTTTTTAATATGACATCACCTCCTTATGGATTATATCTTTTGCTAGCCTAAATTGTATTTTCATTCATGTTCCATTATCCCTGATTTCTGTGATAAAAAACATCAACAAAAAGGGAACATTTTCCAAGTCCTTCCACTGAACAAACATCCTGTAGTGGAAGTAGGCAAATACATTTAGCATTTCTTATACAATTTTGGTAGTAACAGAACATGGTATTAGAAACAAGCAGTTACAAGTCAATACCCAAATGAAGTAGGAATGCATTTCTAAAGCTGTAAGCTTAAGAAGAAATATGTTCAACAGCAAATTTTAAATTGAAATTAAGCATTTACTGGAGATTAAAACTATTTTTGTCATGGTAATTTAAAAAATAAATTCTGGAACAGGAAGGATGCTTTATACGTACCACCCATGGCCAGAAAACACACTTTTCCAAGGAAAAAGCTGGCATCTACATGTACCAGTGAAGCTTCAATATCCTTAAAACTGGTGGAGAGGGAAAGTAAAAGAAAACAAAGTGCATTGTTTACTTAGAATTTGAGAAAAGACTCCTAAGAGGGAGAGAAAGGGAGAGGAAGAGAAAGAATGTATACATATACACACACTGATAACAATAAATAACAAAGGGAAGCAAGTCACTTTTATATGTTTCTAGTGATTTAACTGCATCCTGCAGGAACCCTGAATATCTTGCTTAAGGCCTTGTTCATTTACAGTATTATCTATTTATGCTTTTATATATACATATACACACAGTAAACTTCCTCTATTCCTACAAGGACTACCAAGTATCAAAAGGTAGGAGGAAAAACAAGGGAAAAGGTCTGCTCAGTGGGCAGATAACCAAGTATCATGAAGCTAGAAATATGACTACTGTATTTTTCTGTGTATAAGACACTACTTTTCCTAAAATCATTACACTAAAAATTGAGGTGCACCTTATACATGGAAGTAAGCTGAGATAGCTGAGGAAAGAACAAAAAGGGCCTGTACCTTGCCTTTGTAAACAGGCTTCAGTCACAAGGCTTAGCTTCCTCCAATCATGAGCCTTATGGAACTGATGGCAGCTGATGCTGACCAAACCAACTGGAACATACCTTGTTGGAGGTGCAGCCTGTAGGCTCAGATTCAACAGGGACTCCTAATGTCTGAGCCCAGAGGCTGAATACTCAAAGCTAAATTTTCTTAATTTTTGGATTAGAAAAGTGGGGGGATGTCTTATAAATGGAAAAATACAGTAATTCAATGGGAACTGAATCCTTAACCTTCATATATTATAGCTCCTTCCATCTCAGTGAATACCTGAAAGAAATAATTCTTTTCAGATGCATCAAAAGATACGAGTCTGACAAGCCACTTTTTGATCTGTAACATTTCATTAACATTATTCAAGTATAATCAACTGGTGTAACCAGATTACAACTTATTAGTACAGCTGTGGTAATAGAAATTATGCACTTCCACATATGTCATTCCAGGCTAATTTTATTTACACTGATACTTTTGGAGTGTTCCAAACCCTGAGAGCAAAAGTGTCCACATTATATATAAAAAGCTATTTTAGCCTTATATTTAAAGAACAGTTTAGACATGAGATATAATAGTCATGCAATATGGTCCAGCATTGCTGTGCTTATAAGGTACTTGATTATGTTTTGAATTGTTGAGAACTGAGATATCGCAGCAAGACTGTACTGTGGATTTAACTATCTGGAGATTATTTATTCTACCTATGCTCTAGCTTCTCACTGAGAATGGACTACAATTGGATTGCTTTATCCTTGCACACCTACTGTGTTAGCTTCGATTGAAAGATCATTTACTGTATAATTTTTTTGGTCTGTTTTTATCCTTCAGAACAGAAAGTCTCAAAGTGGTTTGGCACAACATAGGCAATTGTCCCAAACAATTCTATGAGCTTCATGGCTATGCAGATACCTGAACATGGATTTCCTGCGTGCAGATACAACACTCCAGTGGCATTAACATTTTATTTTAAGATTGTTTCTGCATATACCTGTATTTGCTTTGAATGTCAATCATAAAGACAATCAAGTCAATCCGAGGCCGAATGTGATCTCTTTCTGCTGGTAAAGGGAGAGAGGTTGTCAAGTGGCTGAAAGAAACATGATACATTTTTTTTGTTAGGGTAAAACTCTGAATAAATTTAATCTGAAGAGCTTTATGGGAAAAGGACAACAGAAAACGTTAACAATGATGCATTCAGCTAGACCATTTCAAGTAAAAAAGTATGCAACAAAAGCCATTATCAAATATTAAATTTTTTGTGGGCATATCTAAAGTCTGAAGGTCATGCAACAGGATTTTTCGAACAGTAATGCCCATTTCTGCCTTTATAGTTGCCACTTTTTAGACTGAAAGCAATATATATCCCGTTTGTCCAAGCCTCTTTTACTCTGAATGAACTCATGAATGAAACTAAGAATTCAGTTTAGCAAGGTAATAAATGATTGTAGAGTTTTTCTCTCATTTGAAGGCTGCACTTTATCACAGAATTACCTTGTAGACAAAGCATTTGTTCCTTTAGATAGGTAGTGTTCTACAGAAAACTATAAAATGAACACAAGCATTAAAACTGCCTTTCACATTTGTTTTCAAAGTTAAAATAAAAGAAATTTAACTATTTGCCACTTACATATTTACTTTTAGGTCTTGCTTTTCTTTAAGAATTGTCTCTGCCAGTTGCTGCTGGAAAACATCATTTGTTCCTACCAACTATGAAGGAGAAAATAAGAGAAACAAAATTGGGCCAATTACTTTTAAAAAGTTAACCATTCTGACCTGTTACTGTCTAGTTCCCCACATTCATAGATGCACACTTTGTGGAAAATGTTGAACTGGAAAAATGTCATGTCTTAACTAGAAGCTGATCTGATTTATTTTACCCATACAGTACCAACTAAACTTTTTGAGGTCCCAACATCCCATAGATATCCAAACTGAATTTTTAATTAGGTAACGTAGGAAGCATACTTAATGCAATTTTACTTTTATATTATATACAGTGGTGTCCTGCATAGCGACAATAATCCGTTCCGAAAAAATCGTCGCTATACGGATTCGTTGCTATGTGGGGCAAAAAAGCCCATAGGAACGCATTAAAACACGTTTAATGCGTTCCTATGGGCAAAAAACTCACCATTCTGCAAAAATCCTCCATGCGGCCACCATTTTCGCTGCCTGGTAAGCGAGGAAAGGGCGCGAAAACACTGCGGGCGGCCATTTTATTTACCCGGCTGCCATTTTGGAACCGGCAATCAGCTGTTTTTAAAACATCACAATGCGAAAATCAGTAAGCGAAAAGCTTACCGATCATCGCAAAGCGATGTTTTGCCATCTAAAGCATCGCAATGCGATCGCAAAAAACACATCACTATGCGGATTCATCGTTAAACGAATTGCTCCTTATGCGGGGCACCACTGTATACTGTAGATATATTGATGGCATTAAATATGTTTTCTTTCTTTTTTTATTTAAGAATGTAATTTGTCTTTACATTTTGCAAAACATGGTGAAGAATGGATGAAGATATGGAAAAAGTTTTACAATTTATGTCGGTGAGAATAAAAGAAAAATTTTAAAACTATGTTTTAAATTATCGGTATTTTATACCGATAAAACTGAATAAAATTAACTCTAATTATCTGAATATCTGTTGGAAATGTGAAAAGGAAATTGATTCATATGTGGTTGGAATGTGAAAAACTACAAAGATTTTGGAAATTAATCTTTAAGGAATTAACTGATATATGTGAAAGGATAAAGAATTTCATCCTGAGATAGCTTTGTTATCAATATTTGTAAATGTGGAGTATGGTATGATGACTAGAGAGTTGATTGCCAATTTATTAACAGCAGCCAGAAAAATAACAGCCAGGAACTGGAAATCAAAACTTGAATTTCAAATGGAAGAAGGGTACAGTATAATGAAATACTGTATGGAATATTGCTATAAATGATAAATTACCTTGTAATTTAAAGGTCAAGAATTGAGAGATTTAAAAAATATTTTTTTATGATTTATGGGGCAGATTTATTGAATATGTGCTAACAAAAGGAAAAGGAAAAGTTCCAAATGACAAATCAATGCAGTTCTGGAGAAGAGGACAATAAAGGAAGAAGACAATGGAAAAAGACTACTGCAAGAGGTCCCAACTAGGGTGGTGGGGAACACAATTGACTTGTATTTTGATTTATGTATTTTATGATAGGGTTTATGATAATTTTAAAAAATTAAAAAATTTATAAACAAAAAACAAATTAGTTATAATATTCCAAGGAAATGATGTACAATCTGCCCGAGTAACCCAGCTATTTCCCTCCCACAGAGAAAACTTGCATGACTTAAGTTCAATTTCAAAGTGAGGAAATAAGATATCCTTTCATTGTTATAGATGAATTTTATGGAAGAATTCCTTTTAAGCCATTGACAAACTAACCACTGCAAAATTTTCTGAAAATTTTTCACACTGCATAGTTGTGCCTTCCCCTATTTCTCTTTTATCAAGTGCAGCCTTTATGTTCACCTTTGACTTTTAATGTAAAGTTCAATTTCAGGAATGGACAGACTTGTAGCATTAACACTGAACGAAAATTTGGGCAAATGTCATTTCTGTCATTATTATGGCTACAAAATCAGAACATAGCATAAAAAACCTGGGGTTCAGAACTATAGAACAGTTACATCTTTTCTTTTAATATATTAAACAAATAATAAAACTAAAAAAAATGTACATATACACTTATTGTGCTACGCTTCACCGCGACCAATGGAGACAATCTATTTCTTCCTTTTATGGAACTCCATTCCCCTTCCAAAAATAAATTTACTCTTGGTAAGGTACACAACACTTCCCTTTGGTTAATACAAAATTGACAAAATCTCCCCCTATATCTCCAAACTCATTTTTAATTAATATTACTTTTCTTATTCTAATTTCACACGTTAATTTATCATTAATAGCTATATTTCACACTTTATAGCATTCATTTAGTTGGACATTGCACTTAACTTTCCAGTTCTTTGCTATTATTAATTTAGCAGCTGTTAATCAATTTACAATCAATTCTAAGTCAACTTCAATTGTACCCTCTCAAATATCAGTAAAAGTGCTATTTTTGGACATGTCTTAGATTAAAATGTAATATTTCAATTATTTCTTTGAAAACCAACTTCCAAATGTAATTATATATTCACATATCCATTACATGTGTAAGTAGATTCCCACTTCTTGCCTTCATCTCCAACACATTTTGGAGTATTTTTTTTATCCATATAATTCAATTTCACTGGTGTTAAATACCATCTGCAAACCAATGTATAAAAATGTTCTTTTATTCTTACATACATTTTAAAATTCTTTTATTCCATAATTTGTCCCACTTCTCAGTACATATTTTCTTTCCCAAATCTGTTTCCCATGGAATCTTTAAAACCTCTTCTTTATCCTCTACTTCTATTATTTTATAATAGAGAATTGAGATGAAAATAACTTTACTTTTTATTTATCAGTGTATACAAATAATTCTAGAACAGATTATATGTATTTGTATGTAATGATTTGTTATCCAGAGTTGTAAAACAGACGCAGGATTAATAAAAGTAACAGAGCATGCACTGGTGAACATGGAGTTTAAGGCTACATGTGATTATAAAGAAGCTAGGAGATCGAGGCTAGATACAGGTATTTTACAACCTAAACATATAGTAGAGAAAATGGAGAAGAAATTGAAGGGAATATGGAGTATAAATGGCAGAGGAAGTACAGTAGGAAGGAAAGCCTGATTTGGGATACGATGAAGTGTATAGACAGGGGCTTGAATATTAAAGAATCTAAAACAAATGGTAAAGGTGGAGGATGAAATAAGAGAGCTGAAGCTAAATTTTGTAAAAGACAGATAGTAAATACAAGCTAGGAAAAAAGATTTACAGGATACTGAAACAGAAAGGTTACATATTTTCTGTAGATATGTAAAAGTTGTACATTTCCTCCCTCTTTTTATGGACAGAGAAGTATAAGAGATATTCCCAGGGCAAAGGGGGAAATGGACGCTTTATATGCTCAGATTAATCCGTTTTCCACCTCATATGTCTGACAAAGTGGGCTAAGAATGTCCACAAAAGCTTACAATAAAATATGTAATAGCTAGTCTTTAAAAGGTGCAACAATAAGGTTTATTTTTAATTTGAAAAAATCTAATTTGATTTTTTTAATTGGCCTAATATGCTATATATGCTCAGTTTCCCTAATTTACTGGACGCTTCAACAGCTGATCCCTGACGCCCAAACCAGTGGTGGATTAGGGAAAGCACTCGATATCGCTCCTATGTTGGATGAGAGGGAAAACGCTAAATTAATGAGAAAAAACAATGACCAGTTCCACAACTTAGAAGAACTTTTAAAAAGGGTTAAATAGCTACAGTATAAGCGTCGCGCAGACTGGCCAGCCTGAAAACCCGCGCTTGCTTCTCAATACTACTAAAATAAGATTACAGTGTTAGAGAAAAACTAAGACGATAAGAAGAACAGGGACGGTTCCCTCTAATTTTTTTTTTTATTAATCTACTCACAAATACCTACCAAAATAGTGGCGGCGTTAAGAGTCGGAAGCTTGCTAAAAGCGGACAACATCGACATGGCCACGGAGGAGAAAAACCGCCTTCTCCAATTTAAACGCCCGCCGCAGGTTCGTCATCGGGGCGTCATCTAAGCGCCGGCGCTCTAAAGGAGCCAATGCGAAAAGGGGCGGGGCTTCTGGCGTACGGAGCGCGAGGTGGGACATGATTGTTCCCGTTGAGCAGACGCACCTTGAGGGAAGAAATGTGGGTTTTTAGAGCGCAGGCGTGCTGCCTCAGAAATACTGTACGGCGATAGTCGTGGGGGGGGTGTTGAGTGGTGTAATGTAAGGTTAGAAGATAGTCTAAAAATGACCCGTGGAAGGAAGCGTATGAGCAAGGGTGCCCTTTTATTTTTTTTTCCCCCAACAGCTGCGTGCGCTACTGCCACTTCCCTTCCTCCTGATTCTGTATGTAGGACAGTATCGAGAGGAAGTTTGAAGGCTATGATGTCATTGCTTCATGAGGGAGGGAGGCAAGGGCGGTTGGTTTCGGCTTATCGATTCGGAACATCGGTGTGAGGAGGGATTGATAACAGAAGATACACTGTCATGAGAAGGGACTCCTCTGTGGGAGCCTGATGTGAAGACAGCAGGGCTCCCTCTCTGTGTCGCAAACTACACCTGAGGAATTTTCTTTTTACGCTGTCTTAAAAAAAATTTACGCGGCCTGGAAAGCTGGCGCAGTCGTCCACCCACAACACCTTACGCAAAGATATTCCCCCAACACAACCTGATATACTGTTGGTGCTAACAATACACCCTAAATCAAAAATCTTCCTATCTACGTCTTAGGCTATAGGCAGGATGTTTTAGGAAGAAATGGTACCCTAATCATTTAGTGCTTTAGAGGTAATTGCCAGAACTTTGAAATGTGCCAAGAAATAGGCTGGCTAGTAACTATTGAAGCTATTGGAGGTTTGATATAATAAGATTCAATGAGCCAGTGTCAACTAGCATCCTCGCTGCCACAATCTCAATCAACTGAGATTTCGGAGGATATTTTTAAAATATCCGCATGTAGAGTATGTTTAATGATCCACTCTAGCTGTAACTGGTATATGTCACAATGATCTTGTTAAGAATTGATCCAGGCCTCTGAAAAGTACGTATAAGGAATCAAAGATATTTACAGCTACCATTTAAGCAGCCAGATACAAAGGTACAAACTCACATCCAAAACCTAATCTAAAATGGGAAGAATTGCGTTCTGGGCTCTTATCTCCTGGGCAAATGTCCACTGGGATTGTTTGGGTTAATATATTAATATTAATTTATTAATCTTGATTGATCATTGCTTCCACTCACTATTTGTACCGTAAATTCAACAGACGTTATTAGCAATTTTGAAAGTGAAAAAATTGTGAAGATTGCCTCTAATATTCTAAAAAGCAAAGCATGCTGCATATATACCATCCCATAGGGCTTAAAGCACTCTTTGGGCAGCTTACAATTTAATTAATGCCCCACCACCCCCAGCAAGCTGGGTACTCAGTTTACCAACCTCAGAAGGATACAGTAGATTGATGAAAAAAACATTAGTTCTTTGAAGCCGTTTTCTTCCCATTTCATAGGCCTAAATAATTTAATTTTCTTTCATTATTATTTTATAATTATTTAATATTTTTATATGGTGCAAAATCTTTGCAACCTAGTGGCAATAGCTAAAGTGCACCAAATTGGAGGGGGAAAGTGTTGAAATTTTATTTAAAACCTTGCATGTTGTCTATATTTTGAGTTTTCCCTATTCCCCAAATTACTACAGCTTCTGCTGTGGATGGAAAGGGAAGTGTGCCAAGAGCTATTGATGCTTTGTGACAGTAAAGCTGAGCTTGACAAACTGCAGTTCAGTTGAAAGATGCAACAAGGAAACTCACAAGGCAGAATTGTGGCATGCACTACTTTCTCTGTTCAAGCTGTCAGATGTGCCATCGTGTACCATTACAACCCCTTATTTTGAGGCCAGAAATCTTTGCTTGATAAACAATTATTTATTTGTGTACACATGCACAAGAACCAAGGGAAGAAAATACAGCAATAAGTCCTGAAACCAAGATGTGGAACCTCTTTGATTTAAGCTTCTGTTTCCACCAGCCCCAACCAAATGACCCTGGTGGGATTGTAGGAGATGATTTTCAAGCACTAAAGCGTTCCCTCCCCCATTCTGTGGCTCCCAACATCTCTCCCAGTTTGAAGGAGAGCCATGGGATTCTGGGAACATGGGGGGAGGGAGAGAAATTTGTAATGATCCTAAAATGGCAGTGGTATAACTTGCAAAACGATTTCAGCCTATGAGAGCCATCTGCCACCACTTTAACTAATGGATCAATCACACAGAACACTGAGATAGCTTGTTTGGCAAGGTCAGAGTTATCTCCTACAAAGCTCTAGTAGTGTTGTTCATGGAGGTGGACTAGAGATTTCTAGCAGACAATTCTGAGCATCTCACCAGACTACACAATCCAGAATTCTATAAGACGGTGGTTATTGTGTATCTGCAATATAAAGTTATTGCTGTTTGGTAGTATTCAAAATTCCCTTCATGGATTGCTGCCTTGTCGTGGCGAAGAGGCGTGTAATTCAGAGAAGCTATGGGCTATGCTGTGCAGGGATACCCAAGAGACGGACAGGTCACAGTGAAGAGTTCCGACTAAACGCAATCCAGCTGGAGTAGGAATTGGCAAGCCACTCCAGTATCATAGTGGAGAGTAATGACTAAATGCAATCCACTTGGAGCAGGAACTGGCAAGCCACTCCAGTATCTTTGCCAAGAAAACTCCATGGGCAGAAACAAAAGGCTAAAAGATATGACGCTGGAAGATGAACCCCTGAGGTCAAAAGGAGCAGTACAGAATGGCCACAACAGATGGTTTTCTGGAGGCAGACTGACATGTTAGATTTGCTTTTATGTTTCAGAAGACTCTGCACCCTGCTGAATGTGAGCCATCCCTCATCTCTGCTTGAAGTTTCATTTAGCAAAGAAATAGGACTTCAGAGAGGAATGAGAAGTGCATCACCTTCATGAGTGGCTTGGAAAGGTGCACAGAGAAACTTGATCTTGAGAGAAAGGGGGAAATAGTACTGTATAAGAGAATGAAGCTGAGATACAGAAATAAAGGAGGATTTTTTGGAAAGGCTAGACAAATAAAAGAACCCACAACCTAAACAGTTGTGTTCTAATAAATATGAAATGAGAGGAAGAGACTGCTCTGAGTCAGGATCAAGACTGAGACTTTCTATTGATATTTGGAGCAAACAAAGGAGCAAGAAAAGCAAACCCCCAAATAACATTGTGAAACTGACGAGATATGATTATGAAATTGACTACCACTCATACTTAAATGCATCTGTTAGTCTTCAAGGCATCACAAGACTTTGGCTTTAGTTTTTTAAGTTTACCAAATGAAAAATGACTCCTGAGAATTTAGTACGATTTTATTGCTCAGAGATACTCTTTCTCCCTGAGGTGCTATTTTTATTCGAGCATCAGAAAACTTTGCAATTCACGCTTATATAAAATATATATAATAAACAGTTGTGATTTTCTACTTGTAGGCACAAATGTTGCCTAGTATCTTTTGTGTAAAAGAGGTTATGATGATTCCAGCCCTTCTTTTACTTGACTAAATGTCCATCCCAGCCACTGGGCTTTCCCTCGATCAATTCCCTTCCCCCCCCCCCCCGGCTGCGCGAAAGGGAGTCAGAGACGAGGCGTCCCCGTTCAGCTTTTCCCGGCATCCTCAGCGTCAGAACGAAGGGCAGACCTCACAGGACGGCCGACCGAGGAAGAGGGGGTGGTGCCTCCGCACTTTAGAATTGAGGGACGAGCACTGCCTAATTTGCATACCCAGAATGCATTGCGACAGAGCTAGTGCATGTCGAAGAGTTCTAAGCAATTCACACGTTGATTTAATGCTTTTTTATTATTAAGTTTGCATTCCAGGTTCGGTCTTCTACTCTTTGCACAAAGGCTTAAATCTGACGTGCCAGTGCTGTGCTCACACTGACCTGAGGAGCTGTCGGACGCTTCCCGGTGGCGCCACCTGACAGCGTTTAGGCATACTCTGGTTTCTCTTCAGATCGTATAAATCTTTCGCCTTTTACTAAAGATTTCCGTGGAGAGGAACATTTATGAGTTTGTAACCAATTTTTTGAGGCTCTGCTTCGGTAGAGCTAATTTCTGGTGTTGAAAAATAGAATGAGTTTGAAAGGGAGGAAGTTATCTTATTATTAAGAGTATGAGAAAGGATGAAATGGTTGGACGGAGTAATCGAAGCATTTGATACAACTCCGGGGGAAAAAGGAGAGGAGTGGCTGACGTGCTCTGGTTCATGGGATCAAGAAAAGTCGGAAACGACGACGCAATTCTATGAGGATTCCTGAGTTATAATAGGATCCGTCAGAATATAGCTGAGACACCATACTGTGAATTGTGTTTTTAAAGACAACTACTAAGAATTGTATTAGCATTTGTAATACAATCGCACCATCTTTTGATACATGTAAGGATATATGAGTTACAGGTTTTGTTGGCTTAGAAGAACCTGGGTTAGCATTTCGTATCTTAGCCTTTTTACACTAGCAGAACTATACAGTACTAGGAAAAAGATGGAGTGAAAATATTTAAAATAGATAAATAAACACATAATACAATCGTAGTTTCTAAATCTGAAATGATTCTAAATCTGAAACAATAGGTGGGATTTCACATTGCTGCTGTACACGCATTAGTTCCTAGTTCCTGGATGAGAAAAAAAAAACTGTGTGAGTGAACAGAAATTATAGGTTTTGAAATACAGATAAAAATATAAATATCATTGGGAACAGATGGCTGGAAGTGAAAATGCTGCTTAGCAAGCATCATTAGAGGGGAGAAACTGCTGAGGAGGGTAAGAGTTTTTCAATGTTATTGCATAATTTACTTATTCCATTGATTAAAGATTTAATTCGTTGTGTTAAAGTAGATTTTGTTAAGATATTTTTTATAGATTTGACTTATTAAGCGAGTTTATAACCTAGATAATTGTAAATATAGAGCAGCTATAGGTAAGCTTTTGTATCTCACAACCACTTCCAGACCAGATATAGTTACCACTGTAGGATACAAAGCAGAAAATTTAGTTTGCCAACACAAAATGATTGGATAATCAGCCTGAAGAAAACACAAGGTATGGGCCAGGGCGTGGACTCACCTCCTTCTATTACCATCTTTACGCAAGAATTGGAGGTTGTTCATGACTTTGTGTACCTGGGCTCAACAATCTCTGACACTCTTTCCCTAGATGTTGAGCTGGATAAATGCATTGGCAAAACAGCTCCCATGTTCTTTAGACTCACAAAGAGAGTATGGCTTAATAAGAAGCTGATGGCATATACCACGATCCAGGTCTATAAGAGTCTGTGTCCTGAGTACATTCCTGTGCCGCAGTGAGTCCTGGATCCTTTGTGCATGGCAGGAGAGGAAGTTGAACACGTTCCATATGCGTTGTCTCCAAAGCATTTTTGGTATCACCTGGCAGGACAAAGTTCCAAACAAAGTAGTCCTAAAACAATCTGGAATTTTTAGCATGCATGCATTACTGAAACAGTGATGTCTACATTGGCTTGGGCATGTCGTGAGAATGGCTGACGGTCGGATTCCAAAAGAGCTCCTGTATGGAGAATTAGTGCAGGGAAATCACCCCAGAGGGAGTCCACAGCTGCAATACAAGGATATCTGCAAGTGGGATCTAAAAGGCCTTAGGAATGGACCTCAACAGATGGGAAACTTTGACATCTGAGCATTCAGCCCGGAGGCAGGCAGTGCATCATGGCCTCTCTCAATTTGAAGAGACACTTGTCCAGCAGGCCGAGGCAAAGAGGCAGTCCCCAAAGTAGCAAAATCAGGGAGCTAGATGGGACAGATTGTATTTGTCTTCAGTGTGGAAGGGATTGTCACTCTTGAATTGGCCTTCTCAGCCACACTAGACGCTGTTCTAAATCCTCTGTTCAGAGCATGTTACCGTAGTCTCTTGAGACTGAAGGATACCTACTCTAATCTAATCTGTAAAAAGTGTAGCTATATATTTAAAAGCGACTATGGACTTCAAGTTAAGACTGTCAGCTCGTAAAAACCCAAAGCTTGTAGGGTATCCTGATGCAGACTGAGCAGAGGAGAATACAGATAAAAAAATTCATTAGTGATTTCTTGTTAATGTATAGTGATGATCCTATTTCATGGGCTAGTGACAAACAAGATGTTGTAGCTTTGTCTTCCACAGAGTCTGAATTAGTTGCTGCAGCTGAAGCATGAAAAGAACTGCTATGACTGGAGAAGCTACTGAATAACTTTGGGATAAATGAAGAGATGCCAATGCATGTAATGGAATGTAACCAGAGCTGCATCAAGCTATGGCAAAGTGAGAAAACACATCAGTGTGAAATACCACTTGGTGCAGGAGACTGACCGAGGTGTAAATTACATGATCTGCTATCACATCACAGAGATGACTAAAGACATCCTGATCAAGCCTCTTCTGAGAGATCACTTCCAGAACCTGCTTAGCAAGATGGGACTTCAAGAGGTGGCTTTGGCTACATGCATGTTTGAGAAAGCATGTTAGAGTTTTATTTACAACCTCACATACTGTGTAGTTTCACTGGGAAGGACTTTGTCTGGACTGGAGTGATTACCTAGCCAGCACTAATCTATAGTTCCTTCCAGCTTTTGAAGTCAAAGAGAGCCTTGCCTCTCTGCTGAGTATTCTATCCCTCTCTTTATTGTTTGGTGGCAGTTGATCTGTTTGGTTGCTTGCTTGTATGTGTGCCATAAAGAAAGCAATATACACAAGTCTGTAATTTCAAGCAGAATGAAGAAACTTCATTCTTTTTACTGCACAGAGTCATTGTGACTTTACATGCCAATTGATAAGAAATGAGTGGACTGTGGGAAACTTGCAGCTATTCTCCTCTGTGGATCTCTGTACTGTGTAGCAAAAATAGATTTTTACCAGAAATTCAATACTTTGCAACAAAAATAAATACTTATCTCAAGGCCAGTCAACCTTCTATGGCTTCAGGGGCTAATAAATCTGGCTTGCTGAACCCTTTAATGCTTGTCAGCATAGCCCGTACCAATATAGCTCTTAGGTAACATGTGACCAGCTGCACGTTCTGGACCTGAATGTGTTTTTGTTCGTAATAATCTGTTACAGTGAGGAGAGAAGAGACAGATCAAAGATGATGTCATGGTCAAACACAAAACAGAGAAGCATAGTGTTTAGTTACTTTATTTTTACCACATCCTGTGTGTCTTTATGCTAAGAAATTGTGGATATGCAAGGAGTATATTAATGTAATTGACATAATTTTTGAAATATCCTGACAGAGGCTGACAGCCTTGCTCATTGCAAACAGTGGACACATTATATATGAAGCAGAAAAAAACTAAAAAATGTTCCTTTTGGGATTCAGTTAGGGTTAATAATGATGAATCCAAAATACATAAATGATATAGGCTTCAGAATAAAAAATAAATAGTTACATCATCAAGGGCTCCTATTGGTAAAGAGAATTTGAAGTAAGCATAAATGTTACATTCTGGAGATTTGAAAGTACAGTATAAAAAAGTTGCAAGCCTAAACTGAGAAATTTTTATTTTTATTTTTCACTATCACTTCTCATCTTTTAATTATTTTTATTGTTATCTACTGAGATACAGCATGGAATAGAGGTTAGAATGCTGAATGAATTACTAGCATGATTGATTCATGTCCCAACCCCCCCTTCTGCTACTCCATACGGTCTCGGGCCAGTTCCAATTTTTAAGCATGATTTACCTTATAGGGTTGTTGTGTAAATAAAAAAATGGTTGTGATGGGGAGAGACACCTATGTCCTGCATTCTTTGGTGACAGACATTATATAAAATCAGTAAAGAGAGAGAGAGAAATAGGTTGAATTGATCTTTCTGAATTGATTATTTTGAATTGATTATTCAAACACCAGCTTCACTGTTTTGAAACTATGTAGTATGAACTATATGGATTATAATTCACTTCCGTAAACATGCATTGAAGTGAACTCCTCTGTAAATTCCATTGATTCAATGGGCCAACTCTTGTTGCAGCTTATTACTGTATTTCAGCCAATGCAGTATAGTGTGGAAGCAACAGATTTCTCAATTGCTAAATATGTAATTTTTGATATAACAGATTTAAATATTCTATTTTAATAATGTTAACTACCATTGTATACTCATGTTTTCAACTGTAAATATTGTATTTCACAACTGTAAGCTGCCTTGAGTCCTTTTCAAGGAGAAAAGTGGGGTAAAAAAGATTTTTTAAAATAAACAAAATTAAATAATAGTGAGAATGTGACTGCCAAAGTGGCTAGCAAAGTTGGATGTCTACCAGTGATGGTGGCAGCAAGACCTGGAAGGTACCTACAAAATTAAGAGAACTGCCATTGTCATTTCATATGGAGCACCCATGAAAAGTGAAGTGTCATGAGTGTCTGAGAGACTTCCAGCTAGTACCCACCAATATGCAGAATGTTGCAGAGTTTTGAATTTCTGGTAAGTTAACTGCACAACAGAAGTGCAGGGATTCCCCGAGCAGAATAGTTTCAAGTTCCTGAGACTAGTCCTCCCTCTTTCCCTCACCAACTGGCACATACAGTCTCAAAACTCAGACAGTAGGAGAAAGAATAAAGGGTTTTATTACTCATAGTTGAACAGATCAAACAGCAAACTGACAGACATCACTATGTTCAGCAACAGACTAAAGAGAGGGAAACCACTGAGCAGAGAGGCAACACTCTCTTTGAAATCATAGGCAGGAGGGAACAATTGGTTAATGCTGGATAGATTGACAGTCACCCCAGCCTAGAAAGGTCCCTCCCAGCTACTTGCCTCTT
Organism: Pogona vitticeps; assembly: GCF_051106095.1. NCBI lineage: Eukaryota > Metazoa > Chordata > Lepidosauria > Squamata > Agamidae > Pogona > Pogona vitticeps. The sequence goes on along the minus strand of NC_135787.1, from coordinate 162,005,023 downwards.
TTTTTTTTTTTGCTTCAACTACAGGGTCAGCCACTGTCTTGCTACTTCTACAAATTACTCAATGGCATCTGTTTCTGGAGAAGATAAGAGGAGCTGATGTTCAGAGCAGGGGAAATTAATGCTAAAAACTTAAGATTTCTCACAATTTAGTATTTTGTTAATGTTATTGTGGCGATCCCCTCTGAAGACCCTATCCTCCCAGGTCTTCAGGAGGTTCTTACTCTTCTTCCTTCTTCGCTGCCACCAGATATTAATTCTTTAATATCAATTACTGTACTTATAGAGACAACTGTGCTGTTCCAAACGTAAGTCTTTTATTTGATCAGGGAAGTAAATAAATGATGAATATTCATGGTATAAATCACAGGCTGTCAGTCACTTGTATTTGAATCACATCTGATATCACTTTAGAACTCTTTTAACCCTCTGTTTCAATCTAGACTCTTACAGATCTCTAACTCCCTTTCCAGACACTTTCAAGTTACACACAGTCTCTCACTCACAGGAACTCTCTCTCAGACTCCATGCACCAGTCTTTATATCCAGCTCCCTCCCTCCTTGGCTCTGCCTTCCGTCCATTCATTGGCTCCTTCTTCACTGTTCTGATGTGACGGACAGGTAGGAGGGCAGGGCTGTTCGCTACAGCTATATTTTGTAAAGATTTTTTTGTACTTTAGTAGTGCCTTAAAAGCCTGTAATATTTTCAATGGCTTGTTACAAACACAGTATGCAAATACAATAAAGAATCAACGCATTGCTTGCACCTTTACATTTTTTAATATTGTTGTTTGTTGTTTAGTCATGTCTGACTCTTTGTGACCCCAGGCCCTCCTGTCTTCCACTGCCTCCCGGAGTTGGGTCAAATTCATGTTGGTAGTTTCGGTGACACTCTCCAAGTTATTTTAAACAGGTGTAATCATCATCAATGTTTTAATAATTTTGATTGTGCCTGTATTTTTGAATTAATCATCATCATCATAATCATTATCATTCAGATGATGAAGCATTTTAGACAGTATAATTCATTTTTATTAGTCACAAACTGGTATAATCTGTACCAGTGTTTCCCAACCTGGGAATCAAGGCCCCCCAAGGGGGTCGCAAAGTGTTTTCTGGGGGGGGTTGCAGATTGCTTTATATGTGTTGTGTAGGCATCCTTCAATCTTGAGAGACTACACTAACGTGCTCTGAATAGACATCTTGGAACAGCATCTAGTGTGGCTGAGAAGGCCAATTCGAGAGTGACAATCTCTTCCACACTGAAGACAAGTACAGTGGTGCCTCGCATAGCGAGCGCTTCGCTATGCGATGAAACCGCACAACGAGGGGTCCCGGGCCATCGCTGGAGCATTCGCTCAGCGATGGCCCCTATGGGCTTTTTTCGCTATGCGATGATCGCGCGGACGCGATCAAAGCATAGTGAACAGCTGATCGGCAGTTCCAAAATGGCCGCCGCTAAAACAACATGGTGAACGCTGTTTTGCCTCGCTAACGAGGCATCCAAAATGGCCGCCGCAATGGAGGAAACTTGCAGAACGGTGAGTTTTAAGTCCATAGGAACGTATTAAATCAGTTTTAATACGTTCCTATGGGCTTTTTTATTTCACTTAACGATGGATTCGCTGAGCGAGGGTTAATCCGGAACGGATTAATCTCCCTAAGTGAGGCACCACTGTACATCTGTCCCCACAAATTCTCCATACAGGAGATCTTTTGGAATCCGACCGTCAGCCATTCTCACGACATGCCCAAGTCAACGTAGACGTCGCTGTTTCAGTAATGTATACATGCTAAAAATTCCAGATCATTCTAGGACTGCTCTGTTTGGAATTTCGTCTTGCCAGGTGATACCAAAAATGTGTTGGAGACAACGCATATGGAACGTGTTCAACTTCCTCTCCTGCCATGCACAAAGGATCCAGGACTCACTGCGGCACAGGAGTGTACTCAGGACACAGGCTCTATAGACCTAGATCTTGGTACATGCCATCAGCTTCTTATTAAGCCATACTCTCTTTGTGAGTCTAAAGAACATGGGAGCTGCTTTGCCAATGCATTTATCCAGCTCGACATCTAGGGAAAGAGTGTCAGAGATTGTTGAGCCAAAGTACATGAAATCATGAACAACCTCCAATTCTTGTGTAGAGATGGTTATAGAGGGAGGTGAGTCCACACCCTGGCCCATACCTTGTGTTTTCTTCAGGCTGATTGTTAATCCAAAATCTTGGCAGGCCTTACTAAAATCATTAATGAGTTGTTGGAACTCTTCAGCAGAATGGGCAACAGCTGCATCATCAGCGAAGAGGAAGTCCCACATGCATTTCAGCTGGACTTTGTTCTTCGTTCTCAATCTAGAGAGATTAACGAGCTTTCCATCTAATCTAGTCTGGAGATAGACACCTTCTGTTGCAGTTCCAAAAGGATGCTTCACCCTGTTTCACTCCACTTCGGATGTCAAAGGGATCTGATGTTGAGCCATCAAAAACTACAGTGCCCTTCATTTCCTCATGAAAGGACCTGATGATGTTAAGGAGTTGAGGTGGACATCCAATCTTGGGAAATATTTTTAAAAAGCTGTTCCTGCTAACCAAATCAAAGACCTTTGCAAGATCTATGAAGACTACAAAGAATGGCTGTCGTTCCCTACATCTCCTGCAACTGTCTGAGGGAAAATACCATGTCAATGGTGGATCTATTAGCTCGAAATCCACACTGTGATTCTAGATAGACTCTGTCTGCAAGCACCTGGAGTCTCTTCAGCACAACAGAGCCAAGCAGCTTCCCTACAACGCTGAGAAGAGAGATGCCACGGTAGTTATTGCAGTCATCCCTGTCGCCTTTGTTCTTATACAGTGTGATGATGTTTGCATCCTTCATGCCCTGTGTACTCCACCTTCCCTCCAGCAAAGACAAAAGATTTCATACAGCTTAGGAGTGATGATCTCTTTTCAGCACTTCAATGGGGATGTTATCCTTCCCACATGCCTTGCCAGAGGCGAATTCAAGGCTGCTTTTGTGTTGTAGCCCTTGATAAACCATTTCTTCCATGACCTTTCAGAGTGGGATATTAAAGCTAGTGTCTGTCTGTCTATCCATCCATCTATCTATGAGAATTTCTATTTTTAGAATCATTGAATTTGAAAGTGCAGGAACTCTGCTCCCTTGGCAGAAACAAGGGAGAGTGAGATTGGGACAAAAGACTGGAGGAGTGAAGAGAGGAAGCAAAATAATGCAACAAAATACCCCCCCCCCTTCTTTCAAGAGAAAGACAACTTCTCCCTCCAAAAAAATACCTAGACAGGTTGCAGGATTACCTCACCAGGGAACGAAGGAGGAAGCAGCAGGAATAGCCTTATTCTTTCTTTCTTGTTCCCTCCTGGCTTGCTTTCACATAAAGAAGAGAGTCTCCGTGGATTTGTCCTGCTTTCTGCGAGCACTTGGCCCACTTTGAGCCCTGCGGATGTTTTCCCCTTCATATAGCTTTGGCTACAAGCAAGATTCCCTCTTGAAGTGGCATAGCCATAGATTGATGCGTAGTAAAATAGAAACAGATGTGGGGGGGAGGAAGAGTTCAGACTACAGGGTATCTTGCGGTTAAAAACCCATGATCCTGGCATCCAGTACATGAGAAACCGGAGAAACACAATTCACTCTGACACAGGTGGTTATATAAGTCGAAAAGATTTTTAAAAACCCTCTTCCTTTCAAATATTTTCCATCCCAGCTGCATTTTTACTGCTGATTTTTAGATCTCCAACCCTTCCCTTCTATACCTGAGTGTGTGTGCGTACCATCATATTATGCCACTTTCAAAATGGTATTTCTTTCTAAATAACAAATTATACCAGAATGTGAGTGAGCATGCCCATTAGAAAACATTTGAGAATGGGCATCCCACTGAAAGCAATGTAGTGTACAGATGCCAGCCCCCATGCCCAGACTACAGTTCATATATGAATGCACTCTGTTCAGTGTACAGACCAGACAGTGTTTCATGCGCAAGCAAGTGACACAGTTGTAGAAACATGCTTATGGGTGTCGGGGAAAGCCTGAAGGGCCTCCTTAAGTGTTGTTCGGATGTGGAGGGGGAAATTTGCTAAAACTTTTATTGAGGCATGAACACCATTGCATAGGCCAACTTGGGTAATAATGAAAATGGACTTCTAGAGCTTAGAGCATCTCTCCCCCCCCTTCTGTCTTACTCTTTGTACCACGTGCACTGAAGAGCTCCCTGGGCTTGTTGCTATGACAACAGCTCATAGTTCTCCTCTGCTGTGGCATTTTGATTGGTTGGGGAAGGTCTCGCCTCTTTTGTGAGGGTGAAAGGGGGGGGCACTAGAATGGGAACAGGATGGAAAAAAGCCAAAGAGTGATGTGTCTGTGGGGGGAAGGGGGGCAGTGGTACTTCTCTGCAGCTGCAGAGGATGAGGCAGCAGTGAGCTTGACTGTGTGCCACTGAGGACCGCACATGCTCACGTGCAGGGCAAGGGGCAGTTCTATTCCTGTTTGCTCTTGACTCCTCTGGGGTCAATTGATGTGCTGCTCAAACTGCCTTCCTGTGGAGAAGCACTTTGCGCCATCATCTGATACGCACAGAGAGCAGCATTGCAAGGCTCGAACACTGCTGAACTCCTAATCCTGCCTGGGCATCGGCAGATCGCAGAGCAGCGGCAGTCCCTTTGAGCCATGGTTGTGGATCAAGGTAAGCGAAGTGCTCTTTGCAGTGTGGCTACACTAATGCCGAGTGCACAAGTTTTTGTTTTACATTCCTTGTAGATCTCAGGTCAGAGGATTTCAAGAATCCTCGTCAGCTCTAGCAACCTCCCCGCGTCTCCTGTGAAGTACAGTTGGGAACCCATCCCTTTCAAGCTTAGTGTTTCTTCAAACTGAACAGCACCATCTTCTGACACATTGTTTCTTCCTTATGTTTAAAGGATTCCTGTAGGTTTATATCACTATGCAGTGTATGCAGCTTTGCTTCTTGGAGCAAGATGATGAAATGCAGAGCATAGAAACTGAAATGTGGAAAGGAAGAAATGGCTCATTTCTTCTAATCGAATCCATGGACAAAATTCCTTCACCCGAAGTCGGTAATAAGACAGGCTCTCTGTAAAAAAAAAAAAAAACTTTTTGTGATGGAGATGTGTGACATGTTCTGTGAGAGAACCTAGAAGCAGGCCAACCCTACCATTATGTGGAGTGTGGTGTGTGCCTCAGGTAGTAGATTCTGGATGTTATAAAAGACCAGCAAATCATCAGCTAGGGATGGCGAAAAATGTTTATATCATTTTCTGCTTCCTGTGTTGAACTAACTCGACCAGCTTTGGGCACTGCACACCTTGACATGTGAGTGAGGTGTGCTATTTACTGTTCTGCCTCAAACAGCAAAATATCTTGACTAGAAGGAAGGAGAATATACATGTCATAGACACCACACCAGTTTGGGACATAAAGGCATCTAAAGTACTGTATAATGACTGTGGCTAGTATTCTGTAATACTGTACACACGATCATTATAATTTAATTGCATTTGTAGAAGGAATAGCCATGTTAGTTTATGCAAGCAATTCTGACTTATGGTGACCCCATAGTATAATATCTGCCAAAATGCAGTCCTATATACAGTATGAACAGAAATGAATCCACACAGTTGAATAAAACTTACTCCCTGGTAAGTTTATGTAACAGTGTTTGGAAAATTGAAACTACAACTTTTAGAACTCCCCAAATAACATGAGCAGTGATGCTCAGTTATAAGTGTGTAAAACATTACAGCCTCAGTGTCCGTGAGCAGTGTAAGCATGTGCACTAATGAGTGAATTCCATTAAACCCAGTGACACATACTTCTAAGTAAATGTGATTAAGACTGATATTAAAGTAATGAATTTAAAGACACAGATTGTATTTTGCTTAGCAAAATCTACATTACGTTTAAAAGCCCTCATGCGATAAATAGAAGATACCGGATATTATAATCTTCTCCAGCTTATATTGAAAGCAACCAATTTTTGCTTTTGCTCAGATCATGTCTAGTGTTTTAATGAAACTTTGGCCCTTGCCAAGCATGAAGCATGGGTTGGGTTTATTTGCCTTCAGCTCTGGTGTATTTTTATTTAGAAATAGATGAGGAAAAACCTCATTGTTTTTCTTTTGGCCCACTCCAAGGTGAGTGTTATCATAACTTTCTGCTAGATTATTCAGCAAATTCAGTTGACATATTTAGATGGCTTTGAGAGGGCTCTTTTTTCCAGCACTGAGAGGATTCAGTGGATTTATTGATTTGATTTATACCCCACCCATCTGGTCTACTCTGTAAATGTCTGTAGTTAATCAGTGGGACTGATATGGTGTTGTACAAGAGTATTATTTATTATTTAATTTACAAGACAACTGACAATAGTCCCAAAACTCTTAACCTGGTGTCCTAATTTTGCTGATTCAAGGCAATTTCTTCAGCTTGCATATATTGCAGGGTGAGGGGAATTTCTTGTAAATTCCCATTTGTTGGAAGAAAGAGCTGTGTGTGTCATGCAGCCAGTTTTGTGCCCCTACAGTAGACTAAATTTGGCAGTGGATGCTCTTTTGAAGTGAGATTCAAATGCTAGTCCTATTTCTTTCTACGTGTGGAATGGGAATACAAAATACTGTACACCATTTTGTATTTCTTCTGGTATGACCATATTTATTTTGTCATGCCTGTGTCGATGGCACCTGTTGTTATGTGTTCTCAAGTCACTTGTGACTTACAGCAATTCTATGAATTAGCAAACTCCACAAAGTTCTGTCATTAACAGCCCTGCTTAAATCTTAGAAACTCATGGTTGTGGTTTCCTTTATTGAATTTCTTTTTCGTTTGGTCTTCCTCTTTTCTTATTTCCTTCTCCTTTCCCCAGCTTTATTGTCTTTTTCATTGAGTATTTGCATTTAAGCATCCACAATCTGCCTGCATAACCAACATTGACAAGTCCTCTTTCATTCATTTAAATGTCCTTTCTCTCTGAGGCTTCTTCCTTGACTCCCTTTTTTATTGTTTCTTTTTTAATCAGGAAGAAAATTACAATCATGTGGTATCTCTTATTCACTGACGGTTTGTCAACAGAAGATATGCAGAAATTGCTTGCTTCTATCTACAAATAATTAGTCCCCCCCCCCGTAGCTTCTCACATATTCTTTATAGTTGCTAGTATTTTTCTAAGAACTTGCTAGTGTATATAATATAGTACCTTTCTGTGCCTAGTTAAAGAGAAAGTTCCGTTGTGTGGCTGCTAAAGATTTCTTCCCCAACTACACAATGTCCTAAGCCTGAATGTTGCTTTTTGAAACTTTGCTTTCATCATCATTTGCCTCATGATATGCTTTCTTTTTTCAAAAAGTGAAGGACAAAGGAAGTAAGGCTTATAATTTTAGATTAAATGTTCACACAGTTCTATAAATAATTTTTTTTAAATCAGGCAGCTCGCTGATTTTTAGAAAATTTCCTTTATAGAACTGAGAAATGAAGGTCACTGTGATGTCAATCAGAGGTATCTCAGATATCATCATATAAATTAATAAAGTCTGGAGACAATCTATAAAACTCCAGAGATTATCTAAGATTTACTGTTATGAAATTTTCAGAAACAGTGAATAATCTTTGCTGAAGTGTCATGAAAGTGTGGCAAATGTTTACTAATTTATGTTGCTATTATTGTATTTTTACTACCTTAGATGTGGGGAGGTGTTTGTGGGATTTTCTGCCTCATGTGCCAAAATAACCCGGACAGGTTTGGGTAGTGCACATATTGCCATGGGTGACTGAGAGAGAGAATTTACTGCTCTGACTTGGATAGCAAAATGCCTTCAAATGACCCACATTATACTGTATCATTATGAAGAGTTTGTCTTACCATCTGTCAGTAATGCCCCAGATTCAATCTACCTGTAGCAAGCAGGTTCAAGAAGCAGAACTCAAGAGTCTCCGCTATTGCATAATAGTGTTTTGGTAGTGTTGAGGTGATGCTGTTAAAATTGTGACTGCCTTTGTTGCTATATTGTTCTGTACTTCACATTGCCATTTTAACCTGTCAATCGTGGCAGAAGCTGCAATCTAGATGCAACCAAAGTCAAATGATAGAATTCAGAAGTAGAATATGGACATGGATGGCCAGTCTAGAAAACAGAGTAGAATTTAGACATCACAAAAAGTTGGGGTAGGGTGGGATAGAGATCAGCGCTCCTTGAAGTAAAAAATAAAGTAACACACACACCCCAGTTCATGCAGAGTAACAGACTAAAGTGGTCATGTCTTCAGCACTGCTTAACAGGATGACTTTGTCTAAGACATATGGTCCCTAGACTGGCATGAGAGAGAAAATATTTTATAACCGGAAATCTCCTTCAAAATACTGCAAATAGAAAAAAAATCTATGTACTGTATATATGTTTGATTCATTCTGATGTGTTGTTATTCTATGTTTCAGAGGTACAGGACTTTTAAAAAAAAGAATCTCTTGACAAGCAGTTTGAGAAGAGAAAACTCACTTGTTCAAGGTAAACCATTGTTTGGATTTAACAGAGAGAGATAATTGTTTGACAACCCTGGCATAATTACATTACATAACACAACACAAGGAGCTGAATAGAGGCATTGACTGAAGTGGAAAGAAAAGAGCAGAAATCAGAAATTTCATTCATAAAAAAAATCAATAGGGAATATTTAGCAGTAGAAGATCCTAGCCATAAATAGGCATCTCTCTCTTTTTTCTGTGTGTCACTGCTGTGTGTCATTACTGGGAGATTAGGAAATGGCTAGAATGCTGAGGAAAATGGGAAACAATAGGCGAGAGAGGAAAAGGCTAACAAAAAAGACCTTGTGTGGATGTACTTGGATGATGTCCAATAAATTTGTGAAGGACCTATCAGGAAGTCAACTAGCCTTGCATCTGACCACCAAGCAAGTGCTGTCTGATACATAGTTTTTATGTATTGAGGTCCCAAATAGGCTTTTGATTTGTACCTCAATACATAAAAGCTATCTGTGTAGACACTTGTGATGTTTACCCTGTGGCCCCTGCTCGTTTCACCAAACACAGAGCTCACGGAGGTATCCCAACACGCCCTTTAACATGCTGCCACCAGTTGATCTCTTTATCAATCAATATTTCCTATGAAGGACTAAGGTCCATTCAGTACTGAACTTTTAAACAGAAACAGGTTTATTGATTACAGATTGTTTCAGAAATCATTCTTAAGCACATTCTTAAAGTTACACAGAGCTTCTGTATTTTACTTTAACCTCTTCTATCTTAATTAATACAGGCCACACTCTGACTAATCACTACTTAAACACTCTCTCTGCCTCAAACCCCAAAAACTTTCTTCTCTTCTCTGTCTCTGACCGAACTCACTAGACTCTGACTCACCCCTCCCTTCTAATTTCTCTGACTCCACCTCCCAACATCTCCCATTGGTACAGGCCAATATCATTATATATATAGGAAGACAGGGTGTTCGCTATAACACTTTGTCTTAAATAATTATCCTTTGGTCCAAATACCTTTGTCTTAAATGCTATGTGACTAGAGCAAGGTAAGATTTATAAACTAAGATTAAGTTTTACATTTTGATCTGAAGAGCATATAATTAATCTCATAAATTGGTACTGAATTTATGTGGACTTGCTTAGCTTTGAGTAATATCTCCAAAATCCTGCTGTGTATATTATGCTGGCATAAGGATCATAGTGTCATCAGCAGAGGGAGACTGCCAGTAGTTTAAAGAGTTCCCTGCTTTGATCCCAGAGCTCACAGAATGTGCACACTATAAGTCTCTTTGCATGCAAATCGTACAAGCCCTGGGGTTGAAGCAAAAACTCTTTAACTACCAGTAATCACCATTAATGGCATGTCCTTCACACCAGCTTAATTTATGCTATAGGATTTTGGCCCATATATATATATTAGCCTGATAATGATTGTTATACTGTACTTGTCAATAAACAAACAATACTAATTGCATGTGTCTATCTTTTTGTTTTGTTTTGTTTAGCAAATATGCCTCATTTCTTGGATTGGTTTGTACCAATGTATCTAATGATCTCTATTCTCATCTTGGTGGGCTTTGGAGCTTGTATATATTATTTTGAGCCAGGGCTTCAGGAAGCACATAAATGGAGGACACAACGACCAATCATGGAACGAGATCTCCGGAAAACATTGATGATACGAGACAATCTTGCATTTGGAGTTCCTGAAGTTTAGCATCCTGCTCTCAAAGATGTGTAAAAGTATTTCAAAGATGAAATATCTGTTCTATTTTTTAAATTACTATGTAAACACTGTTTGCTCAGGACAACTTCCAGCAACAAATGATGTGGTCAAACCATAACTTCATTTCTTAATGACATAGGTCTCTCGTAGTGATATGTTTGCTGTCGCCATCTCTCTTTCTAAGTTAATACTTTTAGTCTAATGGCAGCTCCAAAATCCTATGTAGTATTTGATTCTAAATAGCTGCAGTTAAGACTGATAACATTTCCCCATCATTTGAAAATATTTGACCCTTTGTAGATAAAAGTCTCCATTTGTATGCAGGGAATGAACACATCTGCACAAAACCTTTAGAGTTTTCCAAGAGCGTAAAATGGCAATGTTTCCTTGTAATCTGACTGTGTTGCTTGCCTGTCTCCTGGACAAGTGTCCTCCTCAACAGTTTCACCATGGGCACCCATTTCATTGCCCGTGGTGTCTAGATTTCTCAGACAAAGCGACTTCCCCAGATTGTTGGAACAGACTGAATTCCCTTTTCATGTCCAGCACCAAGCTCAGATGTACTGAAAAACACATTTTGTGAACACCTTTTATTAATTGCCAGTCACTATGAATTTGGTTTTAAAATCATTTAAGCACCTGTTTATCTCTTCTCACTGAGGAAAAGTTCACCTTGAAAACTCCAGGCAGATTAACTACTGAGGAGGTATTCATCTTGCTTTTCCATGACTTGGAAATTTGTTATTAGAAATGGGATCTTCTGTACTTCTCTAGACTTGTGGGGATCTAGAACCCTATTATGGGGGAAACAGTACTTTTTCACTGCACTGCTGCTGCATTTCAGAGGAGAGCCATCAAGAGTGACATATCTGTCATTAGTCTTTTGGGACTTGTAGTCAGAAAGGTAGAACACCGTCATAAAATCTACCCTTTCTGAGCTTAGCTAAAATCAAATGGGTTACAAGTTGAGATAATGCAGCTCTCAGTACTGTACCATTTTTCTAGAGTTCTATTGGATGAAATGCAGTAGTAAATTTCAACTAAAATAAGTCCATTGAATTAGTGGGGATTTGGTGAGCAGCACGAGAGATGGGGATATTTGTATGCAAATATGAATATCCCTGATGCAGCTGGACCTAGTTAGGGTCCAGCCCCCGGAACTGGACTGTCCACTCACATGTCCTGCCATGGTGCCAGTCTCACGTGTCCTGCCAACGATGCCTGCTCTCTTCCTGCTCGGCAGGACACTCAGCTGCCATGCGGGGAAATTTATCCTCCCGTCCATATATGAATACATATATTCTCATCTGTAGTCAGCACCTATAAAAGTTTTATAGAGTCAATGGACCTACTGTTGTTGTGACTTACTATTGGATTTCAACCATTGTATGGGGTAGCTTCGCAGTAGGTGTACTCTTTATCCATGCATTGAATTGCACCTTAATTGACTCTTTCTATGGGGCTGATGTGCTAACCAAAGTACTGTATGAAAACATTTCTGCATGGGAAATAGACTAATCACTAATCTCAGTGTCATTTCCCATAGGATGCAAATTTTATACTAATAACATTTGCAGAATCTAGAACTTCTGGAAGGGACTAGCAATGATGGCCTTGACAAAATTGTTGCACTATGACCCTCAACCAATATCTGGTTTTGCTTGCTAGGAATGGCAGGAGTTGCAGTACAACAACATCTGGAAGGCCACTGTTGCTTATTCCTAATTTATGGTATGAAGAATATCACCATAGCTGGTGTTACTGAAGGCCAAAGCTTTATTAGGGCATCATTTCCAAGTGTGGCATAGGTTTTATTCCCTTTTCTACACAGTGTCATGTGCTGTGCTATAGTATTACAAGGTGCTATAGTATTCCTGTGATTACCAGCTCTTTTTGTATGCATTCCACACTAGGAACATGTGCCTTTGCTTCTCCATTGTGCACATGTGTGCACCTCGTATCTGAAGGTAGCATCTTTACTGTAAATATCTATTTAGTCCCATTATAACATTCAATAGTCACTAGATTTCTAATTCATCAAGTAACAGATGCTTATAACCAGAATGGTTCACTTGAATGCATTCACTGCTATCCTAACTTATTGCACATTACTCTCTTCGACATTCTATAGTCTCCTTCCATGTCAAGTGCTTGTCTTCTTTTGTGTTTCAATACATTCCATGATATTCACTGCCTTCTTCAGTGCCATATTCCCTAACAGAGATGTAGTATAACGTCTCATACTAGAACCCTGCTGGAAACACGCTTACTCTTTATTGTGTCTTTTTATCAGCTCTCAATGAATCCTCTAAGTGGGATAAAACTACATGGCCAGTAGTCACACTTACTTGAAAAGGAACAATAACATTGCTGTCTTGGCGATTGTGTTATTTAGTCTGGGGAAACAGGTAGAATGTTTAGTTTTATTTGAGCTTACAAGATTCTTCTCGAAACCCTTTGGATCTGAGTATAAAAATGATACTGGATTTCATCACTTACATCAGAATCCCCACGGTTTGGGTTGCATCAGAACTGCAAACAATAAATAAACTCTCAATTTTTGAGACAGCCAAAAGTACAGAATATGTTCCACCGTGGATCTTGATTAATTATATGTAATTTTGCCCACCTGAAGAGTGTCATGCATTTCCTAATGTGGTTAAATTGGGAATAAGACTAAGTCCAGTCCAAAGCATTTCAAATACAGTAACAACCTCTTCCAGAGTCATCCATCCTTTTAAGTAGAGTGAGCTGGCATCAAATTTCCTATGCCATAAAAAGGTGATTAATTTTCAATTATTTATTTTTGCAGTATGTATGTCCATGGGTTGAATTTCTTAGGCACCAAAATGTCTTGGATAGCTTTGAGGAGCATACTTGTGTGCATAAAGATCCAACAGCAAGGGCAGAGCTGTCTGTTTAGCAAGCGTGCATATAATCCTGATCTGTTCCTAGGCCTTGCTTGTATCTCTGCAAGCATGGTAGGTGCCTTTGAACTCCGTGTGGCATCCTCCAGATTTCAGATAACTTGCTGCAGAAAGAGAGGTCCTGTTATCCTTTACAGCAGAGGTGAAAACTGTGTGGCCTGCAGGCCCCCAGGCTGGAAATATTTATAGATATAGCCTATTACAACCCCAGAAGCCTCCATGGGGTGACTGGCCATGTAAATGTTATCTCACGCCCCCTCATCTGTTCTAGCCCTGAAATAATTCTGTTTTTGTTGTATTTTCAAAACCAGAAGCAACTTTTCAAATAACTTCTGATTTTGAAAAAACGGGGACTGCAGCTCAGAGAGGTCCATACGAGTGTAAAAATAGTGCAAGTGCAGCCCCTACACTCTAGGGAGCAGCCCATTTCTGCTGTACTGATTGTCTTTGCAGGATTCACACCAGGATCTACTTATTTAAAGATACAAATACTGTAACTGTGTTCATATGCAAGAAGTCAGTGTGATGTATGCTGCTCAGTTGCCCTCATTGCAAACAGATAGAGCCAAACAATAAACAAATCATTTTCTTTGTGGTTGGTTGCTTTGTGACAGATGAACCCAGTACTCTGGCTTGTCTCCCACTCCCCTGCCAGACCAGAGAAATAAACTAATGTTTGTTGTTTGCTTCCTCTGGCTTCTTTGGGATAAAGCAAGTCAGAGGGCCAGGTTTGGATGGCACAAAAATGTAAAGCACAAATTGAAGGTCCATAATTTGTACAGCCACTCTTGCCTGCAATGGGACTGATCAGCTGGTGTGCATTTTCCTTATTTGAAAGGTTTCTGGCTAACAAAGTGTTTCCTGGCATGATGCAGTTTTATTTGGTCCAAGTTGTAGTAGAAGAAATGGGCTTCAGTCTCCAAAGGCTCATGCCAAATAAACCTGTTAGTCTTTATTGTGTCACAAGAAACATTTGGTTGTGGTTGTGTCTGAATATGTCTCTGAAAAGACAGCACCATAAAATTCCTAAGAAGATATTCTGTTCCTGAACATGAATGTAACTCAATGTCCTCCCTGGTTATCCATGAACATCTTTTACAACTGCTAATATAGCCATAGTCTCTGACTCTCACTTAGAGACCTATTCTCTGGGCTTTTTCTTTTGTGATGATTCTGTAATTGATTCAAATGAATGGGCCCCAGGTTGAGCAACGGGGCAGCAATAAATATCCTTCCATGAAATGCCAGGCATTTAAGACTTTGTACACAGGCCAGGTTATTATTTCAAAGTACTGCTTTTTGTGTATGTTTATGTGTTTTGTTTTTTAGTTTTGCTTTATCAGAGGAGGGAAACACATGATACGAAATGTTTTTGCACTAAATCTACATGGGCTTTCTCCTGTCTGAAGTTTCTTTTCTCAGGGCTGTATCCCATGTCAGGAAAAAAAAGTATGCTTTGCAACATGGCCACCGCACATCTTTATGGTGAGCGTGCTCTAAATGAATTTTTCATATTGTTGAACTAACCCTTAGTGTAAAATAAGTTTTGTCAGGGAATGATTTCATGATCACAATTGCTTTTTAATAGATACATTGATTTCAGTCAGATTGCAAGAGCATGACTGTGAATAGCTGCAGAGTAAGCGTCAATATTATCCAGCCTCTAAGGAAACCACATCCTTCAGATTATCATCAGAATATGGCTGGGAATCTCAATGACACCACTCACTCAAATTCATGTGACTACTTATTTTCTATTTGGACATAAAGTTCAAAAATAAGTCCAACTGTAGAGCCCCAATTTGCCTCTCAGTGATACTTATAATAAGCTAGGAAGAGTTGTGCTGGATCAGATCAAATGTTTATCTAGTCAACCAGTTGCCTGTGGAAGATCTGTGAGTGGGACATGAGGATACTGCACTTTCCTGCTCCTGCTCTCCAGTAACTGGCATATTAAGTAATATTGCCTCTAATACGGGTATTAATACAGACCTGTCGTGTCTTGTAGAAGTTGACAGACTTCTGTTCCTCCATGTGTTGAAGAAGCTTGTTGCTTTTCTTCTAACTTAAGAAAAACACGAGACATGCTACCACCATGAGATCCAGAATGGTTTTTATTTCACCAGCATAAACTATTTTCATAAAATAGACCAAAAATAGAAAAAAATAATAATGATGAATTGCTGAACTTTGTGCCAAATCTGAAGCTGAGAAACATTATTGTTTTGGACTACTACTCCCAGAATCTCCCAGTCACCGCTGACACTGGTTATGTTGGCTGGGGCATTCTGGGAGTCATTGTCTTCAAACCGTTATTTTTTCAAGTCCTGGCCAAAACTCCTTACAATTTTGGAAACAGGGTAACTGTAATTAGCCTTCTAACTTAGAGGGCTGGGGAACCACCACCACCTCCAATTTTTTTTGAGAAACCACAAATCCTGTTCTCCAAAGGATAGGAAATATTATTTTTAAAAGGGAAATTGAGATTTTGTATAACCACGCAGAGAAAACTTTGGCTCTCCCCATGATATTAGACCTCAACTCCCATCATTCTGGACTATTTGCTGTGTTATCGGGGCTGATGCAACATCTGGAGGACCACAGGTTCCTCACTCCTGGACTAAAACAACTCATGGCCTGTCTGCAGTCTGTCTTGAGGCCCTGGCCACTTTTCCTGTTTTGTGTTAATTTTTGTGTGTGTGCCAACTCTTAAATGTTCTTATCTATCTACAGTAGTTGCATATCCTAGTATTCACTAGGCCTAACTACCTGCACTTGAATAAAAAAAAGTTTTTGTGAGTGATGGTTGTTATGTTCATAATAGGGTTTTGGTCGTTTTTAGAATTTGCTGTTAATGTTGCCATGTTTGTTTGTCTTTCTGAAATACCAGCTTGCTTATGAAATCTTGAAGAATAGAATTGTCACAAAAATCTCATGTTTGAATGATATGCTTCACTGGCAACTTTTAGGCTATACTTGTAGCCCCTATGAAAAATGTTAGATCTTGTCTTGTGTAATGTACTTTACATCTTTTGATGAGGCTTCAGATCTGATTAATTCTGAAATAAATATCAATTATAAATGTTGTCAATATTTATACATTGTAAATGATAATATTCTTGACTCTAAACCTGCACTCCTAAAAGCACTTACTAGCATGCACTTCCAATTGAAAACAGTTGAAATCATTTCTAAGCAAACATGGATAAGATTTCATTGACCTTTGATATACATTCAGATTGTTTTTATGAATCAAGCAAACTGAATTGGATGTTTATTCATTTCTACATTAGTTGTAGCACTTATTGTATTATTAGCATAGGTAAAAAAGTGGGGGTAGTGTTCTTAAAGACACAGAAACTAAAAGAAACACACTCAGATTTAGAAAAAAAATGAAGTTTGGAAACTTCATGAATGGTAATGTTTTGGATTATAAGGGCTGGCTGAATGGCTTAGTGAATTAGTTATTTGGTTCAATTCTCCACTGTGCCTTGTAGCAGAAAATCCAGCCTGTGTAGCCTTGGGCAAGCTGCATAGCCCCAGGGCATCCCCAGAAGAAGGGTGTGGCACACTGCTTCAGAGTACTCTGTACCTAGAAAACCCTGGAAAGGGTCTCCATAACTCAGGACTATCTTGACAGCACACAATTATTATTATAGGGATTACGTATTCATTTTTTGTTTGATTATCTGTTTATTTACTGTTCATCTAGTGGCATGCCACTTCTTTGGGAGGTTTACACAAATGAAAACATATAATAACGCCAACCTGCCACCCCCCAAACATATGATCAAAACATGATTATTTCGGGCATCTTGCCCTAATCAATGTAAACACACACTCACTGTGACTTGATACTGCAATCTAAAAAGTTTTGGATAATCTCAATATTTGTGCTCCCAAAGGAGATAATTGCTTTGAGATACCTCCTAAGAACTCAACGTTCATGTGTGTTGGGCCAGAATACAAGTTTACTCCTGCCATACAGTCACTCTGAGAACCAACTGGAGGAGTGAAAGACAATTTCCTCTCCAGACGTCTTTGCTTTGAGGGGAATCTGTGAGCAGCACAGCCAGATTCATGCCTTCCGCAGTGCTTACAGTTCACATCATCACCATTCTGTTTTATCTCCTTCGTATATTGGCACATGTTGATAAATTTAGTAGTGATTCTGGAGTATATAAGGCTGTTAATAAGATTTTTAAAAAATGGCCCTAATCCAGAATACTGCAATAACAACAACAAACTGGAACTTCTGCCTAGGCCAAAATTTTCACAATTCTGTTGCTCCTCCATAAGAATGTGGGAATAGGGAATGTTCCATGTTTCCTGTAGGAAAAATAACTTCAGATGGACCCTCTGCCTTTAACAAGCCTACCTCTTCTGTATCATTGTCACTCACTGCCTCTACACTTGCCTGCTGCTTTGAGATTCAGTTTACACAATGGCCTGGAGGGAGATATTAGAGGATAAGTGGAATATGCTGCATTATCTGATCACCACCTGTGTGCTTGTGGAGGAACACAGAGACAGTGATGGAAAGAAGAATGGAAGGGCTAGGAAGTTCTACCAGTTAACAATGGGTGCCATCCCTACAGTGTGGGCTTGAACAACTGCCCTGTGATGCCAGTTCCTGATGCAGATCTTTGGAAAGTAAGACTGTTGTATCTTACTAGGAATGGGGCAAGCACAGAAACATATTTCTACGTAGATTGCTGGCTTGGTGTAAATGCCCACATAAAAACACCCCAAGTTAATATGGTAGGTATGCATTTGAATTTCATTTCTTTCCCTTCCCTCTTCACCATCATAGCAGATACAGTCTGTCAAGTCTATTTAGAGTGCGAAAATTAACAGTTCAGAAGCAGACTAGATGAAATATTTAGGAATATGCAATAGGGGATGCATTTACTGAGTCAGGTGTGAATAAACAGTGATCTTAGTTTCTCTTTCCCCCACATTTCCCTTAAATGGGCAATGATCCTGTACTGTGGTTTTAATTTATTCATTTCAGAAACAGAGGAAAAAATAAAGCTGCCTCATCCCTGATGAAGTTTTGCAAAGTATCATCTCACCTTGAGTTTTGTATTGTACAGTTGTGGATGCTCCTGCGTGTAGTTTGTGTTAATAATTTAGTGCTTTATAATGCACCAGATTTAGAAATGTAATAATTTATCTAGAGGTCAATCAAGTTTCCTGTTATTTTGTTATCTTTGATTTTTAAGTCAGTTTTTTTTAAAGTCAGTTTACATGGTTACAATGTGGCACAGGGTTTAACCTTAAGTATATGAATCTTTGTGTGCATGTGTACATGTTGACATATTTGTGTATGCTGTTCTTCAGGCACAGGGCTAGTTACAAAAATTGATCCTGTATCAGAAAGCACAATTGCAGCATCAGGTCTTTACTGGAGACAGCCAGAACAGTCAGAAGGGGGCGATAACCATCAGGAAACTGGTACATCCCTTGCTCCTGGTCAGGATCACACTTCAGATCAGCTCCTTCAGCTGCAGCTTCAAAATAAAAGCAAGCTAATTATTTGACCTTGCATAGGCTTTTCTTCCACAACTGGCCTATTACACTACACATAAGTGCACAACCACCAGGAAGTGGGATTTCCCAAAATACTTTTTCACCAAGATAAAGTATTTATATGTTTTATAATCTATCATATTCCAAACCCCATAAAAGAAATAAGGCATGGTTATGCTGGGTGCTGCTGACATAGAGAGTTACTGTGAATTGTCAAGAGGCTATAAATTCTCATCTTCCGAATTGCACAGAGCCATTTGTCTTATGGGGAAGGGGGGAAGGAAATGGAAAGGAAGGCAGAACCTCTACATCTTCTGCTGTGTGTCAGTATCTTTACATTGTGGTAGTGCTGCAACTTATTACATGTCCTTTCCACATTAAGTATACCCTACCCCAGTGATGGTGAACCTTTTTGAGCCCAAGTACCCAAACTGGGAAAAAAAAAACCACACACAACCCAACGGGTGGAAACGGAAGTGGCAGAAGAAGGGGGAATCCTGGGCACCGACGTGCCTCCAGACCCCACTCCGGATCTGCCTCCAGTTGTGCCCAACCCTGCCACTGCCTATAGCTTGGCCGGTCAGCCAGCACAAGTACCAGTTGCTCCAGATCCTGGCCCACTGCCTGTCGGGGCACTAGCATCATGGCTGCAGCCACCTCCTCAGATTTGGCTGCTGGGAGTAGCGATCCAGTGACTTATGGATTGCGTGACCACAAAGAGGGCTCTGCGTGCCAGCTGTGGCACTTGTGCCATAGGTTTGCCATTGCTGCCCTACCCCCTTTCCCTTGACCTTGTTGTACATTGTTGCAATGTCAACCATCACTAGGCATACTTGTGGTTGGGTGTGGAGTTTCACACAACACTCTCATGTAAGTAAAGGGAGCATCAGCAGAGGGAGCTATGCTCATGGCTGCCAGAGCTTCCTCAGCCCTTGAGCATGTCATGTGCCATGTGACATAGTGACTTTTTAATGCGAATGTTGATGTGGGGTGGATGGGTGAGAGGGGGTTGTGATCATTCATGTTAGTACCACACTCAGTTTCCACCATGACATCATGTCATCGTAGCATCAGGAAACACGCACAGAGAATCAAACATATCATGAAGCACTGGGGTCTTCACTTGCACATCATTTTACTAAAGTGTTGTTGTGGCAGCACAAAATAATCAACGCTAAGAAGAGAGAATATGAGTGCAGTACAAGGGACATACTCAGAACAGGCATGAAATTGCATGAGTTAGCTAAAGCCCAATGAAGGCAACACTTTGGTAGTGGAGTGGGGAGGGGGAACACCTGGCTAGACCAGAAGTACGAATGAGCATATGGTGAGGAAGAAGAAATACTCTTACACAAATGGCAGCATCCACTGGGGATGCACATGAAACACATCACCACAGACCAGACCAGAATGCACACAGAAGAATCCTGAGACAGATCATAATAGGAATCAAAGTGGCAAAAACCAGAAGCAGCACACACCAAGTAGTTCATCATGCTGCTTGTTAGTTTAAAAGCAGCAAGAAAAAAAACTGTAGTTCACAGGGTTTCACTGAGAAAGATAAGCATATGTTGTATGCTCGCCAAAAATGCAAATGAAATACTTCTAAAAGCCAGACAGTAAGAGTAGCAGTAACACTCGACAAAGCCTCTATATTCCAGGATTTCCCCACTGAAACTACTATTAAATGTCTTGTTCCAAGTTCCAACAAGTGAGTGTCAGCAGTCTGTGTTGTTCTGCTACTTCTTACTTACAATGAAGAACAGTCTCAGCGCAATTCAGCTTTACTATTAGTTTTTGAGAAATTGGATTGCAGGTGTTTTATGTAGGATAACTTTCCAGTAATATTTCTATGTGCATAACCAAGTGCTTCTATGCCTGCATCTCCTTCTCACAGATTTCTTCAGTTCTGGTTGGAGGATCTTCCATGGGACCCTATGGCCTTCTAGAGTGGCTTGAAGCCCTGACATGTTCGAGTGAGAAAAGGACTCCAAGTTAGAATGTATGATGATTGTTGTAGGTTTTTCGGGCTGTCTGGCAATCTCCTGAAAAGGACAAAAAGCTGATCCCACAGCTATAAATACTCAAGCATCCCACAAACTGCACCAGAGCATAGACAGAGTTCTGACTCCTTTCCTCTGAAGATGCCGGCCACAGAGACTGGTGAAACGTTAGGAAGAAAAACCTCAAGAACACGGCCAGACATCCCAAAAAACCTACAACAACCATTGGATCCCAGCTTTTAAAACCTTTGAGAATATATTTTGAATGTATGCCTCAAAGTCAGAGCAGAAGCTCTTGGGATCCTTTTTGTAAAGAGTACTAAAAATCAAGGCGAGAGAAATAATATTATGGAAGTGTTGTGTGACTGTATGCATGTGCACAGTTATGACAATGGAATCTGCATATGTGTCTTTTCTGTTGTATAACAAAAAATTAAAAAGTGTTTGTCACTAGAGAAGTGACTTGCTGATAACCTATCAGCCTATCTCCGTCCTCCTTTAATATAAATCAAGTGTGGCAACATTCCTTTGTCATTCAGCCTTCATACAGCGTTGTTGAAAATGCTTTAGGGTTGGTGTCAGCTTAGTGGGTTAGAGTGCCTGACTACAGAACCAGAGGTTAGGGATCCAAGTCCCTCCAGTAAGAAGCCAGTCAAACTTGCCTTGCACATATGTGACTGATGGTGTTATGTGCACTGCCATCTGTGTAGCCTTTGGCAAGGTCCCAGATCACCACCAGAAGGTAGGACTAGTAAACCACTTTGAAAGATGTTATACCTATAAAATTCTTGGAGGTCACCATAAGTTGGAATCCACTTGGTAGCACATAATCATTATAATTATACACCACTGATTTACACCAGAAAAGGTGAATTTGTGGGCCTCCGGTGTGGTTGAACCTCCAGTATTCTGGGTAGGCTAACAGGAACCTACACCATGACAACTGGAGGGTCTCATTCTCTCCGTCTCTGATTTATAACTCTTATATAGACCAGTCCAGTGATGAGAGGGTTAGTGTGGCAAAGAATGTGGTATGGTCAAAGGCCTGGAATGGAAGCAATGTTAGGATTCTAGGCTGCTTCAGCCTTCCACAGAGGGTGCATTGTTCCACCCCCTCCTGCTTTTGTGCCTTGTAAACAAACACTGAATGGAAATGGAAGTGGGCATGATGGTTGTGTAGATACGTTCTTTCCACCTATGGTTTTCAGCAGGTCAGAGGCTCTAGATGATTCAAGACACTTACATTATGTCACAGGAACACCGCTTGGAAATGTCACTTTTTGAAGACTATAATTCCTACAATCCTCAGCCCGCAGCTGACTGGACATTTTGGACTAGTCCAAAAGAAGTAACATTTCTAAGCTCTGGCAAGATATAGTCAGAAATCCTCTAAGACAGACACTTCAGAAGACACCACGTTAAAACAATGCACAAAGATGATATCAAGAGTTCAATTTCAAAAGGCTAGATACAACTCAGAGCTTGAAAAATCATTTCCAAAAAATAATGGCTAGAAACCTGTTGGTTATTTATTTCAGAATAAGTCCAATAGTATTAGTGTAGCAGCAAGCTGTCACTAATTAATGAGTTGCCACTTGTTTTCCCCTGTTGCACACCAAATCATGTGATTGGTGCATGATAAGGAATACAGATAGTGGTTTGTTAATAAGTGACTATTTGCTACTGGGATTTCACACTATTGCACGTATACCACCACAAATCACCAATGAAATTATGTCCAATATGTTACAGTTATAATTCTAAGACCTCAAAGTAGTTATTGTTGTCATTATAGTGCTTTAAAAACAACTTTATTTGCCTGTTCCTTGACAGAAACTAACTCCATTACATATGAATTGCTTTTTGAAAAATCCTTGAGTGGTACAAGCTGCTAGCCTTCAATACAAAGCACACACCCCTCTCAGCTACAAAGATCAGCAGCAGTCATACCTGCTGCACGGATAGAGCAGCTCAGCATGATACTGGCTAATGTTAGAGGGGTAATACAACTATGCACACATTTTCCTTAGATGAGATTTGACTATGAGTGAAAACCCTACTAAGGAGTAGCCTCTCCACGACAATCTCATCAGCAGATCACCGTTCGCCTGCACAGCTATAAAAATCAAACTCAACCTATTCTGCTGTATGGTGGCAAATATCAGTTGAGAAATGCCTATGGCTACCATGAAATACAGTACTGAGCTACACCTATCCCAGCTGACTTTTTAAAACATTAACATCTGCAAGTACCAATAACATGAATACCAATATCAGCCAGAAATCACTTCAGCAAACTCAAGTAAGAGGTCTTCTCTAGGCAACAGAGTGAGCAGTACAAAGACAGACTCCCCATCTTATCTCACATTCTCAACTTCAAGAACAGACACTCAAAATGTGGAAGTGGCACACTGGCTGTACAGACTAGTTGATTCTGGGAGCTATCATTTAAAAAAAGCACTTTTCTCACTTTTTGCCTGGAAGTAAGTGAACAAGGAGATCTGGATATCAGCATGATTCTGCCTTTCTGCTCCTTAAGTCTTTATTGCTGACCTTTGAAATCTGAAAGACACAGGCATAAGATATTAATTAACTCTTTCATCCAACCAACCAGGTTTCTCTAAAGCTGTAATTGCTTGTCTTCTGCACAATGTTTTGGAATAAAAATGTACAGTACTATGTTTATACCTTTTGATAATGTCATGTGCACTGAGACCTTTAGAAACCACTCATTCCTGTTTTGAATTTCCTAGTTGGGGCTCTTTATGAGTGCTTTCATTCAGTGCCTCTGCCCACTCCTTCTTCCCTCTGCATCCAGCTGTGTTCAGCTCCAAGTTCTCCCAGACTCTTTCTCTCTCACCCACAACATCTCTTTACAACAATGGGAAAATATCCCACAGTTATAGAGAATGGATAGAAAAAGAGAAGGGCAAACCATATGAAGATGGGGATTGACATCCTGGGGATCTGGAGATTGTAGGATTGTGGTGCTTCTTGTAAGTGTCATTGTACTGCAATATATCTATTTTTTGTTGGACTCACTGTGGTCTATGAGAGACTGGGCAGGGGCCAGCTGCCCTTTCAAGGAGCAAGGACATCAAATGCTTGTACATGGTGAATATTCAGCTTCTGCACATCTACATTCTTCCAGGTAAGGCCTCATTGTTCTCTTTTAGCATAAGAATCCCTGATGGGGTGGTAGCAGGGGAAAGGGAAGAAAAACATGGAAAATCAGAATACCCCTTGATTAACTGATTGTTTTTTGGCATTTTTTTGTTGGATATAGGCAATAGAGCCAAAGAGAATAACATATTCTGTTTTACATAAATACTTATCCAGTCTCTTTTCTAACTTTCCAAATTCTGGACAAATTCCAAAGTCTGTAGGGACACATTTTCCTTTGCTTCCTCCTAGATACTACATTAAACTACTAGCAGATCATTTCACTTGATCGAAATTGCATGCAAAGTCTTCTAATTTAGACAGATTATAATTTGGGAAGTTAAAGGTGGTTTTGTAAGAGGGAATATTATGCAGCCACCCAACTGCTCCTCTAGCAAATATGTTATTGGAAAGTCTGAAATGCCCATCAAGACTATTTGACTATTCAAGAGGATATAGCTTTTCTCTTTACTCAATGGGACAGTCGTGGCCATGGTGACTGTACAACCAAAATTCACAAGGGGACTCTATGTTTGGTACATTCAATGTACCTTATTTTCTATTAAAAAAATTAATAACTTCAGGGTCCTCCAGTGTGCACTGGGGCCATGGTGTGCATCCCTGTAAATTTGAGTGCAGACATTTCCTCCTCGCTGGCTAATTGCAACTTTGTCTGAGAGTGTGTCTCACTATGTTGACCCTTCTCAGGGCTGCAGTACAGGAGAAAGTATTAGAACTTGGTTCCAGTTCCCACCCAGGTCTCCACAACTGATTTAATAAAATATTAATTCCAGAAGATGGAGTTCAAAGTTAAGATGTAGTTTGGCTCCTATGGAATAACTAGTTGAGCACAGGCTTGAACACTGGGATGAAAACAGAATAAAGTTCAACAAGGATAAGTGCAAATTACTGTACTGCACGGGGTGGGGTGGGGAGATGCAGTTACAAGATGGGGGCTATTTGGCTTGATAATACTGTACCACCAAGGAGAAGAAAATTGGTGAATATGAGTCAACAGTGCAATATGACTACAAAAAAAAAAGGTCAATGCTTTTTTAGGTCACATACTGTAACAGAAGTACAGTATCCAAATCCCCCTCTATTCGGAACTGATTAGGCCTCATATTGAGTAAGTACTGTGTCCAGTTCTGGGCAACACAAGAAGGATGCCAACAAACTGGAACAAGTTTAAAGAAGGGCATCAAGGATGATCAAGTGAATGGAAACCAAACCTTACAAGGAAAGACTGAACAAAAATGAGCATGTTTAGCCTTGAGAAAAGAAAACTGAGAGGCGGGGAGATATGATAATTTTTTAAAAGTAAATATTAAATCTATGGGGAAAGGTTTGACCCAGAGCAAACCTTTCATGTGGAGAATAGGGACTCTTTAATTCCAGATGGGGCCTCTAAGGATTTTGGATTCCAGCTCCCATAATCCCTGACATTTGACCATGCTGGCTGTAATAATAGGAGTTGGATACTGAAACTGGCCTGAGGGCATCAGGTTGTCTAGCCCCTTGTGTACTCCTTCGCTCCCCCCTGTCTGCCTCTGCTCCTGATTCATCAACTCTGCTTCATAGAAAATTGGAAGCTGTTATTCTGAAGTAAATAGCAGGTTTGTATGGGAGGCGGGGGGAAGCTGATCCAGATCAGGATTCTAGTGAGGCACGGCAAAGGTTTAAAAACCCCTACCACCTCTATCATGGTGATCTTATACTTTTCTGCAAGTTTTTTAAAAGGGCAAATGCCCAAATACACACACACCCCATTCAGAAACAGGTGACCCTAAAAATCCCCAGATTTAAAATAGCATATATAAATTGAAAAGATCTGTTTTGTTTATCTTGAAAGATAATGGTTTTTTTTTTTGTTAATTTGGAAAAAAATCCAGACAAATGCAGGGGAGGGCGGGTGGAAGGAAAGCCAGTAGGGCCAGTTGGTGTTGCCATTTATTTTCCTAACATTAACCAGTAGATTCCCCTTTACATTTGGTACCCTTAGCCAAAGCACCAGTTGCTGCACCCTAATTATAGCTCTGCTTATGGGCCAAACTAGACAAGCTGCCATTCATGCAATTACAAATTGAATGAATGGCTTTTAGAAAGCAAAGAACAGGCACTGGGAAATAAGGTGGTGTCCTCTGCATATCTTAAATTATTGATGTTTCTTGCACCAATTTTCACTCCTCCTTCAACTGAATCTAGTCTGGCAATTTATTTAATGCTAATTGTGCTGCAGTTCCTAACTGGGAGGGAATTCTCATCAATATTGTCTAGTTGTGCCTTTGGTTCTTCGTTGCCCATTCAAGAGGAACTCCACTTTGCATTATGTTTGGTTGAAATAGGGATGCCTGAGGGAAATATGCCAGATGCTAGCTGGAGATGCTTAGAGCCTGTGTCCAACACACGTGGAAGGTGATCTTGAAGGTTGTACCAGCAGGTCACAGGGACATTTGTAATACATTGGCAATGATCTTACATTTACAATTCTTTAACAATAGCAGAAAGAAATGGTTTTCTATCCATAAATTAAATTGTCCATGTCCGTAAACTGTACTAAATCTAATAGTGGTTTGTACTTGTAAGCGTGAATCAATGGGAAAGGTTGGAAAAAATCCCCTTTGGGACTACATTTCCCAGAATCCTGTAGTTAGCAATGCTAACTGGGGGGAATCTAGAGACTGCAGTTAAAGGGAAGGGAAGGGGAAGGGAAGCAAGGCAAAGCAAAACGAAGCAAACGGCAAGTTCTGTGTTATTACCAGGACAACGTATCTGGGTTAAGAGTTTTGTTTGTATTATTCATCTACACTAACCTTTTGTTTGCTTCTGTTACTTCAGCAAAAAGATACCTGGCAAGTATTTAAGATGGAAAAGGAGCTTGTTCCTTCCCCAAACAGGACCTACAGATATAATCCAACTTTAGGAGCCTCCTCCCATTCCAGCCGCATTCCAGGCCTCTCTACATGCTCCCCTGCAGCTGGAAGACTGCAGGCACTCAGCCCGATCCTGAAAAAGGAAACCTGCCTCAGTTCTTTTATACAGGACTCCCCAAAACAGGCTCCTTTGGCAAAAGGCAGAGGAATTCCCAGACCAAATTTCAGGCTTGGGCCCCCCAAACCTCCACGTAGCCATGAGATGCTCACATCCTGCCATCTTCCCACAACATCCCAGCCTCTTCACAGCACAGCAGCCAATGGTCTGGAAGCACGAAAACTAAGCTCTCTATCATTTACCCTGCACCAGAGCAGCAGCCCGCCTCCACCTGGCCGGCAGCTCCTTTTGCACTCAATGACCAGGAAGGAATTCCAGAAGATTCCTCTGAGAAAGGATGCTCTGGGGAAAAGAGCAGGGCTGCCTTTACCAAGCCCTCTGTCACCTTCTGGATTACAAACCATGCAGCAAAGCATACTGGAGACCTCTGCTCATGCAGATGCCGCAGACCCCTGCTGCAGAGATGAAAATCATGTCGGAAGCACAGAAATACCAAGTTCCCAGAAAAATGCAGTCCCTCCTAGCTCATCATCCTCACCTTCTGAACCACAACCAGAAACCATACCAAAATCCGCTATGGATGATGCTCTGAAGGAAACTGTTCAGGGGGACCTTTTCCCTAATGACAGATTTGGTGCTCCAAAAGACATGGATACACCACAAGGCTTGGCTGGATCACAAAAGATGGTACTTTGCTGTCCTCAGGAGGTTCTGGAGGACCAAGGAAGGGTGGACAATCTTCTTCAGGCAGATTCCATCATGTCTCCTCCTGAGACAAATACCACCAACTTTGAATGTAAGTCCAAAAAGTGATCAGTAGCTACATGTTGGATGTGTGGAGGTTGGGTGGGTGGAAATTTTTTACTTCAGTAACGTGAAGCAATGCTTAGGGATTTGACCCAGCATTTCCTGTTCAAAATACAGCATTCAGATGTAATGTCACATCATTAGTGCAAGATACTGGCTGTCCTGAACCATAAACTCAGGGAGAAGTGGTTGATACATGTGAGCCACTCATGTCATCATTCACTCCCTCCCCTGCAAGCAAGATGAACATTAAAAAAACCCCAATGGACATATGAATACAGTATGCAAAACTGCTTTATCAGTCAGATAATGGTCCACCTGTTGGTCCAGTACAGTATAATCAAATGACAGTCACTCCCCAGAGACTAGTAATCTGGGAAGAAGCTGTCAGTCTAACAGGGACAGATAGTTAACAAGCATCCCAGTCCGTACCTAGATGAAAGAGCCAGTCAGAGTCAGCAGGTTTATGACACCAGGAGCGACTTTCCCCATTTGCTTGTCTGTTTTAAAATATTTGTATCTACCTGCCTTCTAAATGGCACTCAAAATGGCTAACAAAGTTATATACGAAAACCAACAGCCCAAACAATTATCAGCATTGCATATAAATTATAATAATATAATAATAATCATGTGCTCTACTCACAGGTGACACAGTGGGGAACCAAACTCCCAATCTCTGGCTCCACAGCCAGATATCTAAACCACTGAGTAATCCAGCCAGCTCACATATAAAAATCAGGAGATAAAAATTGCTATGAACAGGTGGTGCAGTTAACTCACGGATATACTGGCTAGAGGGGATGAAGGTTAGATAGAATCATTTCTGGCTATCAGAAATGCCTTTCCAGTATGTCTTGACTAATCTCAGATATATGTTGATAGAATGGTCTCATGGTGGAACTGCTTCATGGGCGAAGACTGCTGGCAAAAGAGCTGCAAAAGAGTAGCTACTACTGTAGGTTAATACTATCTACACCGGTTGGTAGCAGTTCTCCAAGATCTCAAGAAAACTTACTTTCTCACTCTGAATTGGAAATATTGAGGAATGAATGGGAGCGTCTGCACGTAAAGAGTGTATCTTTCCATGAGCGATACAGTCTTTACCTCTAAAGCCAATGTGATTCCTAATATGTCGGTCATATGAGTTCATCTAGTACCCACAATACAGTATTAAGGTAGACTGTAGCAACCCACAAACTGATTCCCCATCTGTGCACATGTTAAATCAGGAAAAAAAGTGGAACCAGGCCAAGTGGTATATTCTAAACATTGTACAGACCTTGTACACCGTTCATTACATTACTGCTTCCTGGACTCTTACTTCAGCTTTCCTTCAAATTGTGCCCCCTTTTGTGGTGTAAATATTGTATCCACACATCATCACTCACCAATACATTTTCCTGCCTTTAATTTTCTAGTCAGTGGACCAGGGCTTCCTGGTCTGATTAAATAATGACAGTTACTTGCTGTCACACTGATTCCAATTTATGCCAGCCCTTTCCAGGGTTTTCAAAATATAGAGTACTCAGAAGTATATTCTCGAAGGCTTTCACAGCCAGTAGTTGTTGTAGGTTTTTCAGGCTGTTTGGCTGTGTTCTAGAAGTTTTTCTTCCTAATGTTTTGCCAGTCTCTGTGGCCGGCATCTTCAGAGGACAGGAGTTAGAACTCTGTCTCTGTTCTGGTGTAGTGTGTGGGATAGTTGAAGTGTTTTACCGTTCCCTTCTTCTGAGATGCTCTGAGACTGTGCAGTTTGCCCAAGACCACACAGGCTGGCTTTTCTCCTAAAGGGCACAGTGGGGAACTAAACCTCTGACCCTGGATCCATACTCTGTATCACTGAGCTATCCAGCCACTTCCCAACCCTGTTACATGTGGAGAAATAAGCCTTTATATGACTGTCATGGTAGCAACCAAGGAAGAATATAAACAAGTAGCCAATATTTGTAGGGATAAGATCAGGCAGGCAAAAGCTCATAATGGTCTCATACTAGAAAGTGTTTTTTTTCGAGCTATAGTTGGAGTATGAGAAAGAAGAAGGAACTGGTAGGTATGCTGCACAGGTATTAATGGCTGACACAGAGAAGCCATGACTGCAGAATATCTGTTTTGTTTCTGTCTCCTGGTAAGAAAAAAATCTCAGACTGGTGCAAATAGACTAAAAGAGGCACTGAAGGAGCTGCTATCCATGATAAATTTAAATGCTGTAAGCCGCCCAGAGACCTTCGGGTAGTGTGGGTGGCATATAAGTTAAATAAATAAATAAATAAATAAATAAATAAATAAATAAATAAACAAACAAACAAACAAACAAACAAACAAACAAACAAACAAATAAATAAATAAATAAATAAATAAATAAATAAATAAATAAATAAATAAATAAATAAATAAAGTGGTAGTACAGGAACACCTAGCTACTTTAAATGAATTCAAGTTTTTGGGGCCATGTGAGCACCATCCAAGGGTACTAAAGGAACTTGCAGATTTGATCTCAAAGACTCTATCTATAATCTTCGAGAATTCTTGCAAAACAAGTGATGTTCCTAGTGGCTAGAGAAAGGAGGGGAAAGTGGATCCAGGAAACATCTGACTAGTCAGCTTGGCCCTGATACCAAGAAAGGTTCTTAAATAGACAATTAAATAGGCTGGGAGCATGCAGAAAAGAATATTGTGATTGCCAAGATTCCGTACGGTTTTCTCAAAAACAAGATATGCAAAACTAATCTTCTCTTTTTCTGACACAGTCATGAGCTTGGGGAATGTAGGGAATATTGTGGATGTTGTATATCTTGATTTCATCCATGCTTTTGACAAGAGCTGTTAAGATATTCTTGTGGCCAAACAAATAAAATGGGAGATAGCTGATGCTACTTTAAGTCGACTGTAGCTAGTTGATCGGCCATTCCCCCCCCAAAAAAGAGTACTCACCAAGAGTCCCTTGTCATCATAGAAAAAAGTAACAAGTGGGTTGCTACGGGGTTCTATAGTGTATCTGGTGCTGTTCAACATAATTTTTTAAATAATCCCATCCCATGGAAAGTGGAGGAAATTCCACACACACCCCCACAGCTCCAGAGGGTAGGATCTGAAGCAATGGTTTCAATTTACAAGAAATTGCATTTTAACAAACTATTAGTAAGAACGTCCTGACAATAAGAGCTAGATGACAATGGATTACCTCTGGAGGTGATGGACTTCTCTTCACTGGAGATTTTTAAGCAGAGTTTGGATGATCGCTTGTCAGGGATGCTTTAGCTGTGGATTTCTTGCTTTTTAAGGAATAGAGCTTAAAAAAGCCTTGAGGTTCCTTGCAGCTCTAGAATTCTATCTTCCTATGATCTCTGTGTTGGACATTTAATTTTATGTGGAAGCATTTCCCATTGCACAATATATTTTTTGCTATAATTAAACCAAGCACAAAAGAAGCAGAGCATTGGAGATGTCTCCTAGACCCACCTTCCAGCTTGCCACTTCTCCAAGGCATTTCTGCTTACTCTGATAAATGCACAGAGACACGCACAGATGCACATGCCTACAGGCACAGAAAGACCTCCTAAGTGCACTATGCTCACTGACAGGAAGGGAGACTTTTTCCTTGCCTGGCTTGACATGCCAGCCATCATTGGCAGACACTCCATGTCTCTCATGCAGGAAAATACCATTACTTGTTCCTTCAAAATACTCATGCTGAAGAAAGGTGTATTTAAGGGAGGTAAATTGCTATCCAAATAATGGGCATATTTTGGAGGCACCTTGATTAAGACTGCAAGGAGTTCACAAGGAGATTGCAGGCAGCCATGAAGACTAACATTTTAGGATCGGTGGAGGAGCAGACCTTCTTTTATGAATGAAGGTTGCTGTCAGAGAAAGGGGGGTTAACAGTCCTTTTGCATTAGATGTGGCTGCCTCTAGAGATGCTAGGCAGACAGTACCGTATGAAAGCTGCCTGGAAAGGAGGAGGGCGACCAGAAAGGAGGGCGGAGAGGCAAGGAAGGGAGAGAGAGGATATCTGTGGGTGATGGAGTGAGGAGGGGCTGCAACTAACCCACTTCTGGCTCCAGCTAACCCACTTAGCACAGCGCCCCCTCCTTTAGAAAACCAGCACATCATTTCGTGTCCACCAATCCTATGAAGCTCTTCCAGAATATACAGGCATCCTGACTCCTCGAGAAGGGGAGGGAAGGGAGGCAGAACATTGTGTGTGTGTGAGAGAGAGTGTGTGTGTATGTTTTTTTTGGGGGGGGGATTTTGCAGGGATATGTTAATATTCAGGTCACGTGACCATGGCGGCGGCGGCAGCATCTCTCGTTATCTGAAATAACCACTGGAGAAAGAGGAGAAAGAGGGTGAAAGAGAAAGAAAGACGGAGCCACCCTTCGAATCACCTCAGGGGCCTTGTGGGGGGGAGGGGCGGGGGCAGAGGAAAGGAAGGAGCAGCTCCGGGGGATCCCAAGCCGGAGACAAAGCAAGATTCATGTTCAAAGGTAGGTGGTCCACGCGGAGGCGTTCGCACATCCGCTCTCCCGGGTTGGGCTGAAGGATGCCGAGCCGGGGTGGGTGCGCTCTCGCGCCGCCCGGGCTCCACGACGCGCCCGCTCCGTTCCGCCGAGGCTGGCAGGGAACAGAGCCGAGGCAGTCGCGGACGGAAGCCGGGCAAGGGGACGGGGAGGCAGCGTTTCCTCCCGGTCTTTTCCTCGGGTGCCGACGAAGAAGCCTTGTGGCCGCGCCAAGGGGCGGCGGCGGCGGCGTCTCCTCGCCGGTTGAGGGGCGTGAAGGGGGCCCGTCGGGGTCGTCGGGGGCGACAGGAGCCGGGTGGGCGGCGGCGAGCACAGGGCCGCAGGGCTCGGAAGATGCCTCAGCCTGCGGGCCTCCGGAGCGGGGGGGGGGCGGGGGTCTTCCTGGGGATGGACGGGCAAAGCGGGGCGTCGGGAGGACGGCGCTTGGAACCGGCAAGGGAGAGCAAAGCCCGAACCTTGGGAAAAGGAGGCAGGAGGGAAGTGCAGGTGCGGTGCGTGCGGAGGGGGGACGACGACGACGACGACGCCTGGGTAGCAGGCAGGGAAGGGCTAGAGCTTTACTGGGGGGGGGGGCAGGCAGGGAGAGAGAGAGGTGAGGGCGGGAGGCACCGTGTGTGTGTGTGTGTGTGTGTGTGTGTGTGTGTGTGTGTACGTACGTACGTACGTACGTACGGACTGATGCAGTGCAAAGACACTGGGGTCGGGGTGGGGAGCTGTCGAACTAGAGAATATGCCCTGGAAGAACCGGTGGGTTAAGGAAAGTGGGGTGCTGCCCCCCCACTCTTTGACTGAGAGAGAAGGACTGCCTCCGTGTCATTGCTTCCCTACCTGCCCATGTGTATTTTTATCCTGTGTGTGTGTGTGTGTGAGTGTGTGTGTGTGTGTGTGTGTGTGTGTGTGTGTGTGTGTGAGAGAGAGAGAGAGAGAGAGAGAGAGAGAGAGAGAGAAGGGGGGAGGTCTCTGTCTGTGTCTCTGTCTCTCCCTCTCTCTGTGTGTCAGAGAGAGAGAGAAAGAGAAGGGATGAGCGCCTGTGTATGCGCAGGCGCATGTGCGTGCCCACTCTTGCCCCTGGCCTTGGCCACCACTGTGCCTTCCTCCCTATCCCACAACTGTCACCCCTGGAATATGTGGGGTATCAAACAGCAGAGGGGCTTTTATTCCTTTATTTAAACAACCACAGCTACCTAGTTGAAAAAGAAGGTGAGGTAGCTTTTGAACTGCACATTCCTAGGTGTTCAGAGCAAGTGCACCCTGCAGCGAAGGTTTCGGGAAGAAACACAGCAAGCTGGCTCCTGCAAGCAAATAGGCCCTTCAGCTACATTGTCTTCTGCACTGACAGGGATATAATGGTTCTCTTAGGACGTTCTGCATGCAAAGCATAGGCCTTACGCACTGACTTAGCAGTCTTTCCCCTGTATTTCAGTATAGCTCTGAGTGCAAAATGTGACATGAAGGAAGAAATGTCTAAAAAGTTTTCTGTCTGCATTTTGCACCCCACATGCTTCTGATCCAAAGAGATGGCTGCAGCATCTCTTTGAGTTTGAGAAAGTCAGGGCAGGATAAGGTGAAGGTTGCAATTCTGTTAAGTAGTAACCCACAAAAGTCAATGGGAAATTTTAGAGAAGGTATGTATAGATTACATTGTAATTTGTTTGAATTCTTTTTAAAAAGTGTTTGGGTTCAAGTTATAATGGATTAGCATTGTCCAGGAATTTTCACTGCAGAAATCCGCACTCAGTGTCTTCAGAGGAGCTCCTTTTAAGTTTTTACATGTTGTAAACTTGAGGCTTGATGAGTTTGGACTTAATCTTTATCCTTGTCTGTTTCCCCTATATTTCAATGATGAGCAAAAGCAAGGAAACAGACTCGAGACCAGTTGCCTATAAAGCAATGGTGGGTGATGACTTCAGTTTCAAAGATGATGTGAAGCTATTTTGGAGATGGGATTCATAACCTTGGACAGCTCCCACAAAGCACCAGCTAAAGGCCTGGAGTGAATGAATTTACAGCACTTGTAAAACTGGAGACAGCAGCTGCCCCTGCCATGAGGCTGTGGGACCTTTTTTTCTGAGGGGCTTGTCTTAAAGCCTACGTGTTTTTTGGCATTATATGGAAATGAAAAACCCTCTTTCTGCAGTTAGGGGTGTTTCCATATAAAACTTTTATTGTAGAACTTAGGGCAAAAACAAAATAAAAATAAAATATAAAGAAGACAAAAACATTATGGCTCCTTAAAGGCTAACTGCTATATTTTAATGGGATTTTTCATGGAAAAGTCAATTTCCTCAGACATAAGAGTGGGACTGCATGACAAATATTCATACATTTATACTGACAGGTACAAAAGAGATAGTGAGCCATGTATTGTACAAACAGGTGTCTCTACGACATTGGGGAAGTGCAGTGAAATAGGGATCAAATGTGGGCCCATTTTCATAAAACCACATTGTCTGGTAAGAGTCGTTTGGTATGTAGGGACACATTCCTATGGTGTATTGATCACAATGAATCTTCCACTACTAAAGAAACATAATAGACTGACTGACAATGGGTTTGCCAAGCCATTACACACTTTACTTTTTTGCGGGTTGACAGCCATAATCTAATTGATAGTAAATGCCTCAGTTTGCCAAATTCCCCTGAAGATAGCCTAAATGCTTCAGCAACCTCTGTGTCCACATGAAATGATGTTACACCAATCCAGAAGGAGCTACTGTGCCTGCCAGTATTGGTACTTACCTGTGAAGTCCCAAATAGTTTGCACCCACATACCTTTTCCCGTATTATCCTGTCCATAGCATAAAATAACAAAATAATCCAAAGATTCCCAGGTACATTAGAGACACCATATGCCCATAAGGGAGACCCTTCAGTTGTGGCACCCCATATTGGCTCATGTGGAATGCTGTTCCCATATAGGTCTGACTGGCACTAATACCGCAATTCATTTGGTGCCAATTCAAACTTGTTTTGTTTGCCAAAGCATTTTAAATGGCTGATTATTGTCTGTTTTATTGCATCTGCTGCTTTCCTTTGTTCTGATGATATCTTTGGGAGTTAGTGTTTTTTTTAAATTATATTTTACTTTTAAAAAGCCCCACAACTATATTTGTACACTGCCACCCTGGAATTTTTAAGGATGAAGGACATTTTTAAAATGTTATACATGCATGCATGCATGCATGCATAAATAGCAAAACAAAGCAAAACATTTTTTAGACAGTAGCAAAATGCCTTATTATAAACACCAAATCGGTTGTTGGAATTGCATCACACTTGGCAACTGAGGGACTGGTAAGCATATATCATGGAGTCAGATCTGGCCAAGGAACACCAGTTGTTGGCCCCTGCCAAATATACTCTCAACAGAAAACAGGGCAATAGAATTTGGGGGAATAAAAAGGAAATTTAAATAAGAAGAATAGAAATTCATGGCAAGAGGAGATCCTTATCCAGGCATTTCCTTGAAACAAAAGAAAAAAAGCCTAGCAAAAATAGAACAGGCTGGGATTCTAGCTGGTTGTTCAGAATAAAGGCAATTCCAGTCTAAAGGGTGGACTGCTTACCCCTGGCACAGCAGAGCTGGAGAAGGATTAGGTGCATTTCTGTGAGGCAATGGTAAAGCAAGGAGAAAGAGAATGGGCCAAAGAATGGAAAATAGGCCACTTTAAAACCGTTTTGATCTGGATGGTTTGGGGGAGAATCTAATTGCTTATGGTTTCTGTAATCCTTCAATACTAAGTAAAAGGTGATTTGCAATTACCGGTAACTGGAAATGAGAACATTCTTTTTTGTGTGATGACAGTCCACAGAATAACCCAGCCGGCATAGCTACAGGCCATGCTGACTGGGGGATTTAGTGAGTTTTAGTCTGAAAGCAAAACCTTTCTTATCTCCACAATTAATGTATATTTATATTTACTGGTGGTTTCTCCCATATAACAAACACATGAGATGAGAGTTTGCTTAGGTACAACCCTGTGGATTATGAGATTGGGCTGTGCTGCATGTGTTATCAAATAAAGGTTAAAAAAAGAAAACAAAGAGAAAGTAGGAAGAAGGCTGCAGGGTTGGATTCCCCCCCCCTTTTTCTACTTTTTCTGGCCAGCAACAGCTTCAGAAAGGCTGAAAACAACAACTGAAGCCTCAGGGGATAGATGTCTTGTGTCAGCACCAAATCACAAACAGGTCATGAAATGCTAAAGGCTAGCTTCCAAATGAGAAGAGCTTGCTTTGGTTCTCCCATCCTTTATTTCAGAGACCACTGAGTCCTCTAGGTAGCAGAAATAAAGCTGGGTTACTGCACTGAAGTTAAGTTGCAACAAGGATGGGGCAACTGGGGTTTTGAAGCAGGTTGCCGAATTTTACAGGACAGAAAAAATTCTGCTGGAAAAGTATGAACCTACCTGCCCCAAGAGTGTGTACTGGTTACCATTGCTCCTCCCTGGGTGAAAAGTAACACCATCACACACTCAGACCGGGTGCTCCTCCCTGTCCATCCAATCTCATGTGACCCAAGCGTACCCAGAGGGCAGCAAAGGGCAGCGTAGGAGCATGACTAGTGACAGGTTTCCCAAACAGCGCATGTCCATTGAAACACAGCTGTGTTATGTTCAGTAGAAATGGCCTTTGAGATTGGTGAATGTTGAGTAGTTGGAGGGGGGGAGAGGTCCTTAGGGTGCCTCTTTCTGCTACTATCAAAGATAAATTAAGCTCAAATCATGCTTTTGATCTAACAAAACAGCTGAATTGCTGCCCCCATTGTAATATCCATGATGAAGTAGAGCTGAATCCTGTTTCTGCCAAGCCTCCTCTGCTTTTCGTGCAACGATGCTATGGGGAGTGTGAGAAGGTTTGGGGCCACCCATGAGCTTCTTCATAGTTCTTCAAGAGTTATACTGCTGCAGGAGCATTGTGGGAAAGCTCAGCTAGCCAGCAAAAAGAGGGCAGAGGAGCCAGGCTTACCTATCACAACACAGAGCAACTCAACTGCACTGGGCAGCAGATGCCAAGGGGCAGCCACTGGGAAAGGCTTCTTTCAAGCCACCCGGCTATTCACATTTGTTAGATTAGTGCTTCATATCCAACATGACCCATCTGTGTCTCCTGCTTCAGGTGCAGAGGGCAATACAGTCTTGTTAACTGCCAGTCTGGCTGCCTTCTGTATGAGGAATGGGGAGAGATGCCATGCAGTTCTTTGCTTTAGACGGGAAATTGCTTTGAAATGGGCCCTAGGAAGTAGGGGGTACTTTCAGTGAAGTGGTAGATCCTGTTGAGATGCTGTCAGCCCATCCAACAATGCAACATCCTGGCCTGGTAACTAAGCCTTTGAGGGAGAACTAAGATGAAAAGAGAGTGATTTGCCTAAGACTACCAAGCTAGTTCATGACACAGATGAAATTGTTACCTGAGACCTGGCATTTGGTCTCTTAGGTCCGATATTGGACTGGGGTCTTTTAAATAAAGTTTCAGAAACATAATCCTTTAGACCAGTGGTTCTTAATGTGGGCAATAATGCCCCCCAGGGGGCGATTTCATTTTCCAGGGGGGCGGTAGAACGAAAAGGGGCGGTGTGGGGGTGAAAGAACAGAAAGGGGGCAGTAGGGGGGCGCTGAAGGGTCACAGCTGAGACACCAGACTCAGATGCATCCACCCTCTTCAAGGCACCCACTGGGCAGCAGTGGTAGCTGAAAATGACACTTAGTAGAGGAGGCAACAGAACTGACACTCAAGTTAACTTTTGTTGGTACTGTGCAAAGGTGGCAATGGTAAACCCCTGCTGAACTTTCCTTAACATGAAAACCTTATAATGAGACCATCCAAAAGGAAACATGAGATAGTGCTGGAAGATGAGACTCCCAGGTCAGAAAGCGCTCAATCAGCTACTGGGGAAGAGCAAAGCACAGATACAAATAGCTTTATCACTAATGATACAGCTAGATTAAAACTGCACAGAATAAAAGACGTACTTTTAAGAATGATGTAGCAGAGCATTTAAAAAGGAATTTCTAAATGATATATAATTGTAACCTGTATGCGAAGTGTGCGCTGCTGCAACACAGCTGTACATTTCCCTTGTCAATATTTAGCTGACCACATTAAAATTATAACGCTAAATTGAAAGACTCCTCTCTTTCCAAAGGTCAGAAACTTTGCCCTTGAGCATTGTCTGTATGTCATTTAAAGACATCAAAAGAAGTCATGGAGGGAAAGCCCTAAGGGAACAATAGAAGAAACTGGGTATTTTAGCCTGGAGAAAAGAAATGCCAGTAAAGGCATGGTACCTGAAGGACTGTCAGCTTGTTCCTGTTCACCTCCTAAGAACATGTATAGGCAAAATGGGCTGAAGTTGCAGAAAGAAACATTTCAAATGAAACATCAACTTTACAGTATGAGTAAGTGGGGAACAGTTACCTGCTTGGGTTGATGGTGATCAGAGAAAAGCTGAGGCTGTCTTTTGAGGATGCTTCAGTTCTGGATTTTCTGCATCAAGGAGGTCTTGAGCTTGATCTCCAAAAAGCCTTATTCCAGCGTTTCCGTCACATTTCTGTTACTATAGTGACTTGGAAGAGCTATTTGTGGGTCGCTTAAGTCCAATAATTTTAAAAAATAGACCTTGTGGGGGTATGTTCAGCTGGTTTCTGAGTTACAGAAAAACCTTAATTTCTGATGCTTTGCAACATTATCATTGTAAAGCCTTATCCATTCTGGATCCACCCTACCATGAAGGAATAAGGAGCCATTTTTCAGTTCAGATTAAAAAGGAAGCATCCTCTTTCTGCCTTCAACTTTTATCTCTGTATTGTTATTATCTTTTTTTTAAAAGAAGCCCAGCTGAAAATTAAGAGTGGAAGTGTCAGATGTGAAGACATCTAAGTGTGGCATTTTGTCCCTTCCATGAGGTTTACCATAGGTTGGTATTATGACAACATGCCAGA
Source organism: Pogona vitticeps (assembly GCF_051106095.1). NCBI lineage: Eukaryota > Metazoa > Chordata > Lepidosauria > Squamata > Agamidae > Pogona > Pogona vitticeps. The sequence goes on along the minus strand of NC_135787.1, from coordinate 161,965,894 downwards.
AATTGATTCATTTGCTGCTGATTACTGCCTAATTTATACAGTTGTTTCTTCAGTAATACACCAGCCTGAGGCATATTATTTCCCAAAGCAGAGCTAGGGAAATACACTACCAAAAAGGAGGACACCAGTTTGCACACACTTGTGTATTCTAGCTGTAGAAGACATAGCCATGTACAAGCATTATGGGTAAAAACAAAATAGAAATAAAAAGTAAAAAAGACAAAAATGTGTTTGCACCTTAAAGACTAACTTTTAATTTTTTTTAATGTGAGCTTTTGTGGACAAGTCCACTTCATCAGACATAAGAGAAAGAAATGTAACATGGCAAATATGTATGCATGGCATCAAAATATAGATACCAAAACACAGAGTTTGTGGTTGGTTGGTTGGTGAGAAAGTCAGTGGGTATAATGTTGTGATATTAGTGTCTTTGATATGCAGGTCTAGGATGTGAGAACCTTTGTCATAAAATAACAATGGTAGAGCAACATGAATGATAATTAGATTGGCTATTTACAGTCCTTGATTAACTTTTCCCTCTTACAAGTTTTCCTTTGTAATCAGTTGCAATAGTGTATTAATTACTCCAGGCAATTGATGACCACGACAGCAAAGTAAAGAATCTGTTTAACCTTATAAGTTTCTCAGCTGGATCTGTTAAGAGGGGAGAGCAGATTATTTGGGAGATGCAGTATAATGTTTGTACAGTACAATATTTGTAGTGTTTATTTCTGGTGGTGTCCTAAAAAGCCTTGGCTGATATTAAATCCATTGATGTGTGTGTCTAGCATGTGTATATATTTTATCTCAGCTGTTTTTCTCTTGATTCTTATCCTGCAGTTTCTTTTTTCTAGGATGACCACTTTCAAATTGTCTGTGGAATGTCCTGCTAAATTAAAATGATGTGAAATGGAGTTCTGTGTGTTGCCATCCCTGATGTCTGATTTATGCCTGTTAATTCATTTGCTTAGAGATAGTCTCATTTTTCCTATATTGATTGCAAATGGGCATTGTTGGCAAAAAAATGACATAAATAACACTTGTGGAAGAACAGGTAAAAGTACCTTTGATACAATTGCGTGTGACACCGTTATGTCCAGTAACTGTTGCCTGAATAAATGTGGGAGCAGATCTGGCATCTGGGTTTGTTGCAGAGTTTTGTTCCCATACCTCTGTTAGTGTTGCGTAGTCCATTGTGTGTCAGTAATCATTTGAGGTTGGAGGGTTGTCTGGGCTTTGGAAAGTGAAGTGCTCTTGTCGAGGATGGGTTGGAGATCACTTATGATTCACGTGAGTAGTCTCAGTTATGGACTGAAGGTGACAACTAGTGGTGTTCTATTATTTCCCCTTCTGGGTCTATCCTGTAGTAGGTTGCCTCTGGATATCTGTCTTTATTAATTTGTTCCTTAATCATATAGAGAGAATATTGTAGTCTGAGGAATGCACTTTGTAAATCCTTGAGTTTGGAGTCTCTATCTTGTGGGTCTGCAATCTTGTGTAAGTAGTGGATTTTATTGTATGTTTGGGATGATAGCTGAAGACATGCAAGTGGGTGTATAGATTTGTGGGTTTTTGGTACAGCATAGTGATGAGTTGTCCATGTTGTCATTTTACCATGGTATCTAGAAAAGACACTTGTTGTATGGATGGTTGCAGGTTGAGGTTGATATTCAGTTGAAAGTTATTGAAATCTTGGTGTGTATTTTCTAGGGTTTCCCTAGAAAAATTATGCATTCTACTTTTTGTGTAAGACACAAAATAAGAAATAGTTTTCTGTAATTTAAGCAGAATTACAGTTCATCTGATATGAGGAAGACTCATTCTTACCAGGGGATCTGTATCCCTGTTCAGTCTGCTGAACTTCAGGATGCTTGATCTTCCATCTTATGGTTCTTTTTTGAAAAAATCAGAATTGAATTGACAGTCCTTCCAATGGCAAACCCATTCAAGAAGAGAATTCCCTCTGTAATTAAAAAAAACATAGTGGTCACTATCCTTAGCAGATAGTGGTTTGGGCTTACTACACAATTTGCACAGAAATCTTTGCTTTGATCTCTCTCCCCATCGTGGTGGTACTTGAAGCAGGTCGGGTCATGGCTGAACTTACAACTGAGCCACCTACTGTCCATAAACACAACGACATGACAAAAATGGCTACATATGTGAAACTGGCCCTTTTCCTCTTTTACCATTCATGCTGGCAAGAGAAGCAATTGATAAAAATGAGAAAGAGGAGGAGGGGACTTACTCTCTTTAATGCAAACAGAAGTAGAATTTGGGATTTCAATTTGTAGATCAATGGCACAGCACTTTGGATAAACTTACCTATTTCTCCACTTGCAGGCCCTGCAGACACCAACCCAGAAGCAGCCATGTCTGAGCTGGTGCCAGAACCCCGGCAAAAACCAGCAGTGCCAATGAAGCCTGTTGGTATTAATTCAAACCTTCTGGGATACATCGGGATTGACACCATCATAGAACAAATGCGCAAGAAGACCATGAAAACTGGATTTGACTTCAACATCATGGTTGTAGGTAGGAAGGCTTGGGCCTAAAGGGCTTGGGGTGGTCTGTGTATAGGCAGCATGGCTATCTGGACAGCCTCACTATGAGCATATCTGTGGGACACTGTTTGCACCCCTGGTTGTGCATTGGATCATGAGAATGGAGGACTCAGGAAATTAGCAGCCTGATCGATCAGACATCTTCTGCCTGCCTTCCAGCAGCAAGGTTCTACTGGCTGACATGAAAGAGTTGTGACCAATTCTGTACTTTCTTTTTCCTAGGCCAAAGTGGATTAGGCAAGTCGACACTTGTAAATACCTTATTCAAATCCCAAGTGAGTCGCAAATCTTCAGGTTGGAACCGTGAGGAAAAGATCCCTAAGACAGTTGAAATCAAAGCAATTGGACACGGTAAGGGCCAGGGTGGCGATTTCTGGCAATTCATCGTTTTCATGTCCTCTCTGACTTTCAAACAGTATCAAGACAACCCGCGGTGCATTATGCCAGATTCAAACAAAGAAACAAACAAACCAGCTATCCCCAGTGCCCAGGAATGGTACTGGTGAGCACGGTTTCACAGCAAGAAGACAAGACTCAGGAAATGGTTGAAAGGATACTGCATATATCATCTTCCTCCACCACCGCTGTGGGTTCCTTGCCCTGAGTGCCACTAAAAGCATTTGCTATGCTTTCCTTCATTTCCAGTGTCACACTGGAAATGCAGGAAAGCATAGCTTTCTGGAATCAAACTTCCAACCTCTGGCTCCACAGCCAGATACCTAAACCACTCATTTACTTGTGGGAAAGCAGTGTGGTGGTAAATTTCAAAGTTGAGGTGCTCATCATGATAGTCAAGCAACAAGCAAAGTTTTTTTTTTAAAAAGGTAGTTGAATCAGTCAATATTAACAGATGAGCAGACATTTTCTACAACTAATGCCTCTTAATTGTCATTCAGAACCAAGCCACCCAGATACTTTGCATTGCCACAGAGGCAGCCTGCAATAAATAACGCTGTTCCTGGAAAAATCAGTTTCTCTCCCACTTACTGTAACAACTGCCAATAATTCAGAGGGGATAGGGAAGCATAAGGGGGCAGTTAGCAGATTATGTCCTCATCCCTGCTACTCAAAAATCTTGGCATTTTGACCCAGCTTATATTTTACAGAAGCAGGAAGATGCGGGGTGGGGGGGATGGTAACACTTGTGGACATAGACTGGACAGTTTTTGACAGTGGAAATATTTACAAAAGTGATAAAATACAGCTTTGGGGGTGCTGTGGGGGGTGCTTTAGAAGGGACGTAGCAGCTGGAGGATAAAATATGAGAGACATTTAAATGTACCATTTTGGAGAGGTACTGGGCGAGCAGATTAACCAGTCCAGAAGGAAAGAGATATCATCTAAAATGCTAGAAAGTAATTGCTATATTTATATTAATGAGGGACAACATATGACCCTCCAACGTATACCCTTTGTTCCTCAGTCACCCAGAGCCCATGCTCCACCCTGCCTCTCTCATATTCATTGTTCTAGGGAATAGTAGTTCTTTCTCAGGGCGACACCGATCACTTTGCTTCACTTCTCGGTTTTCTTTAAGGGATGTCATGCCATTATTACTTCAAAAGAGTTTAGTACAGAGGAGAGTAACAGCAACATCTTTTCTAACAGTTATTGAAGAAGGTGGTGTGAAAATGAAGCTGACAGTGATTGACACCCCTGGATTTGGTGACCAGATTAACAATGAAAACTGGTGAGTGCTTTGTTCTGTCACAGATTCTCAGTTCAAACTGCGCTCTCTCTTCTTCTCTTGGGTGATTAATAAGTAGTGGAAAGGAGCAGGGCATGAAGAACAATAGAATTTCCATGTTCTGAGACAGGTTTCACTTGGAAGGGTAAAACAATCCAAAACAGTGAAGAGGACTATTGTGGCCTCCAATCCCATCTGCTCAACACTGGAGCAGTCATGTTATTGAGTTATTTACAAATCAAGGGTCAGCTAAGAATGTCAGTGTTCCACATGCAAAGGATAAATATATACAGGGACCCATTTATATACTAGGGGATCACCTCAAAAATGTGGTGGGAGGTCCCCTTGCCTATTCATGAACTTTAAATAATGATACAAATGCAGGAGCAGGTGATGCCTTTCTTAGACCACTAAAACAAATCAAGCAAACAACAGGCAGACAGCTTTTGATAATAATTCATTTTCTTCAGGCTGTGCACCAAGTTCTTGTGGGTACTTAAGAGAAATACAGACTTTTATTAAACTCCCAAAGTCTCATGGTTGTTCTTGGAGCCAGGTTAACTTCTTTAGATGGGCACAGATATAATCTGAAAAAGGCTTCTGTGGGGAAGGTACAGTTTCAAACCCCTCCTCAGCCAGCAGTTTGGAATTTATCACCCAGCTCTTTAAACAAAAGGCCACCAAGCACTCTGCATCCTCCTCGTCTCCCTCTTCATCTTCTTTTTGAAACTCAAAGAAATAAATAATGAGCAGTCTGTAAAACAGACTTTGAGAAATCATATATACATGTTAGGAGTTATGTTGTGCAACAATTCCCCTTGAAGAACATCAAGATCCGTTAGTGAAGTCACAGGAATCTTTCATATGCAGCCAGAATGAGAAGGGACAGAATCTCCTTAAGAGACACCTACAGTGAATCAACCTGAGATTGAGGCAATTGGAACTGCCATCTTGAGTGGAGGAGGGCCACCAGTGTAATATCCTAGCAGATTTTAACATAGTTCTCTGTGTCCAGATTTTGCAATACTCTTACTAAATGAATACAGTCGGACAGATACCCTGCATCAAATTCTGTGCTCACTGTTGTCAATACATTTGGGAAGTCTCAGGAACGTTATCTTAGGGAACGTTATGCTTCCATGGGTCTTCTGATGTGGACAGAAACCTCAGGGTGAATGGCAATGCAAGAAGAGAAGATTTTATTTGTGTGCATGAGTGTCTTTAAAGCAGTGGTTCCCAACCTTGGGTCCCCAGATGTTCTTGGACTATAGCTCCCAGAAATTGGGGCCAGCACAGCTAGTGGTTATGCTTCTGTGAGTTTCAGTCCAAGAATATCTGGGGAACCAAGGCTGGAAACTGTTACAGAGTTTTGAATGTTGATTAAATTCTTCTAGCTGTACTGGATAAGTGCAGGGATCCACAGAGCAGAATAGCTTCAAGTTCCCCAGATTAGTGCACCTTTTTTTCTCATTAACTGATAGATTGACTCACTCTGAGACATTAACAGTAGAAAGAATTAAAAGTTTCATTACTTACAATTGAACAGATCAAACAGCGAACTGACAAACATGACTACTTTCAACAACAGACTTCAACAGACTGCTTTCAACAGATTAACTCAGTGCCAGCAGAGAGGCAGGGCTCTCTTTGAATTCAGAGGCAGGGAAGGAACAATTGGTTACTGCCGCATAAATTGACAATCACCCCAGTCCATCCCAGCCACACCTTCTCCAGTCATCATGTAAGACTACAAAAACTCCAACAGAAATCAATGCTTTAAAATCTAGACATCCATCTCTACCCATCCCCTGTTGTCACCGGGGTTACAGTAATTGCCTATGTATGAAGATGTACATGTTGGTGTCTCAAAAAACAAACAAAACCCAAAATAAGGGGAGGGGACTTAGGAGAAAACATGTAACTGGACCCAATTTGCTATGTGCAGTAAGGCATGAGAAGAGCCCTAGTGTTTTGACTTGTGAGTAGACTTGCTGCACAAATCCTGACAGCAGTAATGCAAGGTCTAAGTGGGGGGGAAACTGTCTGTGGCTGGCAGTGAGCCTCCCATGACCACGTAATTCCTGAAGAAATGCCCCATGTATCATGTATGCCATAGGTAAGGCCTTTGGGGATGCAATCGCTAGCAGGAATTCAGCAGCCACTGAAGCTGGTGGGTGCATTTTTCTCCCTGCCTAGCCATCAAAAATGACTCTGCCCTGACTCTGAGGTGTCATATTACTTGGCTAGCTTAGTTTTATCTGACTTCTAAGCCCAATGACCCAGATCCTCCTTGTGCCCGTTTCCACAATAAGGAGAACCAGAAGTATTTTCACCCTCTCCCAACCCTCTGTGACATCAGTTTTTGGATACACCTATTTGTGTAACATTCTAATGTCATAGTCTAACCCAGCAGTTCCCAGCCTTGGGTAACCCAGGAGTTCTTGGACTGCAATTCTCAGAAATCCCAGCCAGCACAGCTGGTGGTGAGGGCTTCTGGGAACTGCAGTCCAAGAATACCTGGGTTGCCCAAGGTTGGGAAACATCAGTTTAAACAGTAAGACTCTCTTCTAAGAAAATGCATTAGTCCTCTATTTTTCTGCATTTTACCTTTCTCATCTCAGAGTTTGTTTGGCTTAGGTAATCATCTAGGTTACCACAGGAAACAAATCTGAACATATTTTTGTCTTGTTCAAATTCCCATTCCTGTTTTCTTATTACTGGTGCCAAACTGGTGTCTTTTTATATATGAAATTAAGCAGTACACTGGCTGAATGTGAGGAAAAATTACATATCTCTGCCTATTTTTAAATTCATTTTCTTCCTGATCTTCTTAGCTGGGAGCCAATTGAGAAATACATCAACGAACAGTATGAAAAATTCCTGAAGGAGGAGGTGAATATTGCAAGAAAGAAACGAATCCCAGACACCAGAGTCCATTGTTGCCTCTACTTTATCTCTCCAACAGGTCACTCGTACGTATCTTTTAGCAGTTCTAGAGCATGTACAAAAGGGGTGGGATGGGAAGCTGCCTCTGGTGTGATGCTTGAACAAAATATGACTTCCAGAATCCAATTGGCACCTATATATATAGAGTGTGCACATCTATCCCAATATGCTGCACAGTAGACCAGGATAATCATAATATATACACACAAGATGGCACCGTTGACATACTAGCCGTAGTATCTCTTCCACTTTTCCGCCCATGTGATCGCTGTGATGAAAAAAATTTACATGCCTTGTCATGCAAATTGCATGCCCTGCCAGAAATCCAACAATGTACAAATGAAGACCAGTGAAGGATATGGTGTTCCATTTCTATTCTTGTCTATCTCTTCCTGCCCCTTTTCATAATTAGCAGAAACCTTCAATGGACAATCCAAGCATGCTGGAAATAGAAGTACTGTGCTGCTGAGGGAAGAAAAAAAATCTTTATATGTTTGTGTATGTTGTTGTATACTAAGATCACACACATGTATTTTCCCACTGGGAATCTGCTATCCGTTGTGGTTTTCTACCAAGCATGTTTATTTGGCAAAATACTCTTGTTAAATCTTTGCACATGATAGTATACATTAAGGTGTTTGTTTCTGTGGGTTTTGTTCTAACTTCTGGTTTTGCAATCTCCTTCGTTTTTTCTTCATTTCTCTCCCTATCATTCTGTGTATGTCTAACGGCTGCTGAATACCACCACCACCACCAAAGAAGAAACAAGGAGAGATCCAGAGTTTTGTTTGTCCGCCCCTTCATAACTTAGGAACTAAGAAAATGCAAAATCTGCAGTGGTTAGGAAGAACAGGGCCGTGGTGGTTTCCTAACAGGGTTCTTCTTGGTTTGTAGCTTGCGACCTTTGGATATGGAATTCATGAAACACTTGAGCAAAGTCGTGAACATAATTCCAGTTATTGCCAAGGCAGACACAATGACTCTAGAGGAGAAAACAGAGTTCAAACAGAGGGTAAATATCTTCTTACTTGACAATCAACCAGTAAAACACATAAATGCACAACTTTTCTATCTTATGCCAAGGATACTCTGCTTACATAGCTTTTCATTTGGAATGTTTCTCTGCTCAGGTCCGCAAAGAACTAGAAGTAAATGGAATTGAGTTTTATCCCCAGAAGGAATTTGATGAGGACCTTGAAGATAAGACAGAGAATGACAAAATCAGGGTAAGATGCTGATGACTTTGACTGACTGTTGGGTCCTCCCTATAGTCTTTCAGAAGATTACTAAAGGCAGTATAATTTAGAGAAGCCTATGGCAACACTCCATGCTAATCTTTTGTAATGCATATGTACGGTTTGGATTTGATGGCATTTTATCATTTTTCATTTATTATTTGGTGCATGTTGTATATTTTGTTTATTATGGCTTTGTATGGTTCAGCTTATTAATGTCAGGGGTCAGCTGTGAGTCACCTTTTTTTATTAATATTGATTTCAATGGCCTTTGCCACTGTGGTCTGCCTTAAGGGAATCCAGGTTGCCCTTTGCAAAGATGGTGGCTGCAGCTTCCCTGCCCTAAAAGAAGCTGCAGCTACCATCTTTGCAAAGGGCAGCCAATGTCCATTCTGGCAGGCCATAGCTGTGGAGGCCATTTCAGTGGGCGGCAATGGATGGTGGCAGCAGTGGGCAGCGATGGATGGTGACAGCACTGGGCAGTGGCAGATGGTGGGCAGCAGCTAAGGTAGGGAGGGGAAGGGACAGAGGACAGGCTGTGGAGGTGGCTAGCTGTGGGGCTGGCTGGCTGCCTATGGACCTGCTGATCAGCTGATTGGCAGGCCCATAGCCAGAATGGGAAAGTCATAGGCATAGCCTTCCCTCTCTTCCTATGGGGGATGAATAAAAATGGGGCAATATTCATCCCTTTGTATTTGTCAGGGTCTCTGGAACCCATGAATACAAAGGGACAAATATTTAACAAATCAGCAATTTTTAAAGAATATTGCAATTCATTTTTTTATTCATCCCCATGTCTAACTAGCCTAAAGACTATTTTGACCAGCAGTAGCCCGGTTTTATAAACAAATATGTACTAGGGTGAGCAAAAACTGTATGGAGCAAGATGGCAAAGAAATACAACTGTTGATCTTATCTGTTGTACAGAGAAATATATACATTTCATTCTATATTCTCAGCAGGAAAGTATGCCATTTGCAGTTGTGGGCAGTGACAAAGAATACCAGGTGAATGGAAAAAGGGTCCTGGGAAGGAAAACACCCTGGGGAGTCATTGAAGGTAAACAGATGATCATCCTGCCATTTGGAACAGACATACTTTTAGACACTAATAGGCTGCACAAGGTAAAATAGCAAAATCAACGGCAAGTTTAAAATTGGTACCACTGCTATTATGTCTTACTCTTTTGCCATTCCCTTCCTGAATTTCTTCTCTCTCCGGTGGAGGCCATTAGGTATAATTTATTTGACTGAAACTAGAATTAACTGTGGATACTTTCAACACTGAAAATTTCAGTGAGCAACTAGACAGTGATGGAGAGAGCAGAAGAATAAAAATCTATATGGACAATCATAACATGTTAGACGTGAAAACTGCATCTGTATAAGACATATACTAACTGGCAAATTGGTACGTGATCTGGGTACCAAATTGTAGGAGGAAAAGAAACCCCGGTATTTGTGCTTTATTGACAGAAGTATTAGTTTGCATTTTGGATACATTAACTTGAGAAAGTTAAGAGAAAGGAAATGTTTCCACCCCCATCTCTCCCTGCAAATGCAACCCACCAACAAGATGACCTACTATGTATACCGAAAAGAAAATTAATGAACTATGTGTTGATAGTTTTTAAATGTTTTGAAGAATATCAAAGGGGGTAATTTATGCTAGAACTGACAATAAGGAAAGATGAAATAGTTTTAAGTACAGGGGGTCTACATTTTAAACAGGTAATATCTGAATAGAAGACCTATCTGGTAGTTTATTAAGGTGCTTTGGCAGATTCCAGTTCTCCCAAAAAAACCCCACTAAACTTTAGATTGTTATTTCAGACAAGATGGGAAATCTAGAAGATGCAAGCAATCAACTTTACGTAGTCTTGCTGCTCAAGGGAAGAGTTGACTTTCATGATTTTCTCCCAGTTGTAATTCTGTTGTTGGAGCTCTTATGTAAGGCATGAGTAATGTATTTTTCTTTATTTATAGTGGAAAATCTCAACCATTGTGAATTTGCTCTACTGCGGGATTTTGTCATTAGGTGAGTCCATTGACTGTTATAGGGCCCTGCCTACTGAAGTGAAAATAACTGTCTGGTCAGAGAAGAACTGTAAAAACAAGTAAAGTGTGTTTATATGAGAACAACTGTAGCATTTGAAATTGCTTATTAACGTACAGTACTATGAATACTAGAAACACTGGATTTTTCCAAGACTTTAAAGTCATTTAACGTAAATTCTGAGGGGGAAAATGTTAGATGAAGTGAAATGTTAAATGTAATTTGCGGTGGGGGGGCTGGACAAACAGAGTGCTGCTCTCAAGAGTTTGTTGGAGTGTAGCTATAATCTTCCCTAGCTGACAAAGCTAATGCTGAAGGAAGATGAGAATTCCACTCCAATAACATGCAGAGGGCCACATTCATGGAATCACAGAATCATAGAAAAGTTGGAAGGGGCCTACAAGGCCATCAAGTCCAACCCCCTTCTCAGTGCAGGAATACAATCAAAGCATATCTGCCAGATGATTATCTAAGTTTTTCTTGAATGCCTCCAGTGTTGGAGCACTCACCAACGCCCGAAGTAACTGATTCCACTGTCGTACTGCTCTAACAGTTAGGAGGTTTTTCCTGATATTCAACCAAAATCTGGCTTCCTTTAACTTGAGCCCATTGTTTGTGTCCTGCACTCTGGGATGATCGAGAACAGATCTTGTCCCTCCTCTGTATGATAGCCTTTGAAATATTTGAAAGGTGTTATATATCACCCCTCAGTCTTCTGTTCTAAGGCTAAACATGCCCAATTCTTTTAGCCTTTCCTCATAAGGCTTGGTTTCCAGCCCCCTGATCATCCTTGTCACCCTCCATTGAACCCAACCCTGATGGAAGGCAATCCATTCCAGGTCAGAACATATTCCATAGTCTAATGGCTCTGGAATGGTGGTGACCAACTAGTAAAGCAGGGGTGGGCAACATGCAGTCTGTGGGTTAAATGTACCCCTTAGGGCTCCTATGTACCCCATAGCACCTCTGTCCCCAATCCCTTAACATTTTTTTTTTACTTTTGGGGGGACGGATGGTCAGAAAGTCTCTTTATGCCTTCTATGGTGGTTAAGAATAATTAATTTTTAAAAATGTATTACATAAATTTACAAAATGCAAATACAAGTAATAATAATAATTGTGTGTGTGAGAGAGAAACACAATAAAAACACAAGTAGTCTCTTGTCTTTCAACCTAATGAGCTGGAAATTTTGCAATCTCTTGAGGCCCCTCCTGTGTTCTCACATCCTCATCTCTTTTTAATGTTTGAGCTAGAAAAGAACAACCAACATTGTCAAGAGATTAGAAGGGAAGGTACATGTTTGTAGAGTTTTAGTTTTTTAAAAAAAGTTGGTCAAGGAGAGACATGACAGAAAACGATGCGTGGCCTGATGTTCTCCATTTTCCATGATGCTAAAAATTCAATTCAAGACAGACAAAAGAAAGTAGTTCCTCATACAAAACAAAACTGATTTGATGGAAGATGGGAAGATTCCCTCTCCCCAGTTTGGCATAGTTCTAAAATTCTTTAATAAATTTAAAAAGTCAAGTGTATTGAAAATAAATGCTAATCTTGATGTGATGAAGGAGAAAATAATCTTGTGCAGGGCATATCAAAAGGAGGGAAGAAGCAATGCTGCATCACTGAAAGAAGTATGCAGTCTTTAAATAGATAAATGTAAGCAAAAGAAAGGTATGATCTGATGAGCTAATGCTTGTGGTACCTCTTTGCTACCTCTTTAACTAATAAAGTTACATTGGTACATTGTTATTTGCATGATAGGGTAGCTCCGTCTCTCTGTTCTCTTCCTTGCATTATATTCTTTTTTTAAAACTTTTTTTCTCCCCTGTTCTTCAGGACCCACCTTCAAGACTTAAAAGAAGTAACTCACAACATCCACTATGAAACGTACAGGGCCAAACGACTCAATGACAATGGGGGACTTCCACCAGTGACCGTAGAGACAGAAGAAAATCATGAAAGTAACCTGTAAATGAACTGTCTTGTTAGCCACTGTCTCAGAATTATGTCCACTACCCCCATCTCTTGATTTGAATTCAGGCCTCTTGTTGAAGCATGTGGGATACCTTTTATGTGTACAGAATGGGGAAGAACCAGAGATATGGACCCCATTTCCCCCCAAACCCCATCTTATTCTATTATTATTATTGTTATTATAATTATTATTTGATTTTTCTATTTTGCACAGCAGACTCTGGTCTTCCACTGTATTCCAGTATTCAGTTGTGCATCCTAGTTATTTGAAATGTAGAGGAAATTCTGGAAGTGGTACAGTCTTTGGGGGCCTGTGAAGCATCCCCAAGAAATATTAAAATGGGATTAGTGTACGGCTGTTGTAAGCACTATGGAGGAAACAGAGAGCCATACCTTGGATGCAAGTTTCAGTGGTCTGGAAGAGCTTGGGTTGCTTTGCACTGTGATAGGTGGTTTGTGTGTAATAGGTTTACTTCTCCATGTAGAAGCAGGGAAAATAGACTTAGACTGGGATACTGAGCACAGCTATGTGGTAGTAAGTGCCAGTGAGATCAATGGGAAGGATTTGTTGCCAAATAAATGTGTTTATTTAGAATTGGTGTGCCAGTGTGCAAAGCAGGACTGTGGTCATTTTGTTTCTCACAGTAAGACTAATTAGAGGCAAATTTGTAGAGAGTTAAATAATCTGCAAGTAATCATTTTCTTGGTGTCGATAAAAAAGAAGAGCATTTTACAGAGGAATGCATTTCAAATTGTGGCATAAATAATTCTAGTTTGATACAAATGCCACCCCTAAGTTGTCATTATGCGTGTTACACCTCATGGTCCTGCTCTGACACTTCGCGTTGTTAGAGCTACCTTAAGGTTGTTTAATACAGAGACATTCCTGTAACAATTACCTTTGGATTGCTGCTGCTGCAAGAATCATAAAAAGTGTTGAAATGTTCCAATTGTGCCTTTCCTCCCTCTGACCCACAGCATACAAGAGGAGAGCTTTCTGCTTAAATAGGGAACACCTTAGGCTGGGACTATGCCCCAGAAAATGTCCCCAAGTATTACACAGGGAAAGGTCAAACAGCATGAATGGGGGGGCTCCTTAGGGGACCTTATAATGCAGAAAGCTGAAATGGTGTTCTAATGATTAAAGGGACTTCACTGCTTTGTTTAGTTCCTGAACTGTCTCTGTTTCACCTTATCTTTGTTACTCCACATACCTTTCAAAGTGTCATAACTACAGATCAGTATTGACCTGTGTTTTAGAGAAAAAGTAACCTATATTCATTTTCAGACATTTATATTCTTGTATCCCAATTTAAATCTAATTAACTCTCCCCAATGTAATTTATTAGCTTAACACTGCACTCTACCTTTCTTTGAAGAGGATCTAAAGGGGCTAACAAAGGAAAATGTAAATTGAGAAATTGCATTATACCAGAACTTGGAAATGTTACTTTTTTGGATTATAACTCCTAGAATTCCATAACCAGCATAGATACTGGCTAATGTCTTCATCATAACATCATAGAAAGGTATGAACAGAATAAAATCTGTTACACGTATTACACAATGGTAACAGGTCACTGCAGATGAACCTTAAAAAAATCATAATATTGGCATTCACAATGGTAGTAAGTCACTGAAGATCAATCTAAAGAATCAATATTCTGTGGGATTTCCTAAAGGCTGGAAATTTAAAGACAGGAAGACGTTTTTTAGGGAAGGATTTCCATACAAACAGAGCCATATTTCATCAGAGCCTCTATTTCTCTCTCTCTTAAAATTGTCACCATTTTTGGCAGTGTCCAATCTTTAAAAGAACCAAGACAGGAGAGCTTCCAAACATTTTTCCATGAAAAAGACCCACATTTTTGTTGATACAACTAGAGGTCCACACATGAAATGCACACACTTTTGCAGCCTCACAGCATCCATACTAGGCACACACAATAATATTTAGAAGAAAATAGGAAAAGCCATGCTACATCAGATCAAACATCTATTAGTCCAGGATTCTGTTGCAGTCCCAACCAATTGCCAATATGATGCCTGCAAACAAGACATGAATGCAACAGCAACTTCTTACTGTGGTCCCAGCAAATGGCTTTCATACTCTGAATAAGAATATATAGTCACCAAGACTAGTAGCCATTGATAGCCTTAAAAGCCATGAATTTGTCTAATCCCCCTTCAACGTCATATAGGTTCATGGCCATCACTGCAAAATCCATAGTTGATTTGCTTGTCTGGATTCTCTTACTATTCCTTTTCACTGGAGGAACCTAGCTTATGTGCCGTAAGACAAGGAGAAAGGTATCTTCCTCTCCATTTTTCCCCACAACATGCATAGGAATTCATATAAAAGCAATGTGATATTGGCTATTTTAAACACTTCTTTTTAAATTACACCCAACATCCTTGAGGACCCCACTGTTTACACCATCCCTGTAAACAGTCACAAATGTCATTGTGAGAACCAGCAGGTCATTCTCTGTCCTTTTTTTTTTTTGTCCTTTAAACAGATATGAATAAATGAGGCATTGTTTTCTTTTCCCTTGACTCCTGAGGCTGCTCAGAAGTCTTTGGTAAAGGACTTTGTTAAAAGCTTTAGGAAGTTCAATTAAACTGTGTCTACCAGATCATTCCTGTCCACAGGCTTATTGACATTCTCAAAAGTTTCCTCTAAAAGGTTAATATGAAGCAGAAGCCACATTACCAATGGTGCGGGTAGAATTACTTCACCAGTGTGAGCTGCCATTCATCAGAGCATGCAAAACTCAAATGTTCCCCATCTAAGATATATGTACGTTACTTCCAAGCATTACTAGTCAGATTTATGCAGCTAGTCTGTCTTTTCCTCCTTTATAGACATTTTGGGGGGGAGGGGAGGAGAAGAGGGTAAAAAGAATGAGGGAAAGGTTACAGGTAGAAGAAAATAATATCCATTTCTTCTGCAAAACTCTTATCAGTTAGGTGAGGGGAGTTGCATAATAAAAGTTTCATCTGGAAGTATAGACAGTACAGTACTGTGCCACATCCTTGTTTATTTCCATAGACACAGCTGCTTCAAAGCAGCCAATATTTGACCAAGAGAATGAGACCTACTCCAAAATAAGAATAAGGGTGATGACTGCTATCCCATGCTCTGGGGACACAGGATAGTGATATAGTATTACTAGATGAAGCAAAAGACCCAGATCTTTATAGCTCAGGCAAATATAGTACAGTATTTCATAACATTGTATCAGGACTGGAATCCTGTGACTTTCGACAAATGATCTTATTCTTCAATGTAATATGTCTTCAGTTCAGGCCTAGTCAATGAAATGCAAGTTCTCCTGACACTGAGACAGGTCTGTAACTTATTTCTGTCCAAAGTACTTTAAGTTTTAAAATATCATATACCTATTGGGCAGGTTGTAAACATACTTAATCTAAAATAATTTAATGTCATAAATGAAATGAGCTTGTGGATCTTAGCCTGTCCTATGAGGATTTTTATGAATTTTGTATGATTTTTAACCTTCTATAGCATTGCAACAGTGAGACATAAAAACTACAGGACTTTTCTAAAGATGATGGATAAAGCCATAAGCACCATCTATGACAGGGAAGGCAGATGAACATCTCAGCGGAGGAAGTGCATGTTTGCACTGCTTTATGAAAAGTGTTGCCACAGAATTAAGAAGCCTTGTACAATTTTTTAAAGCGTAACAAAACACTTCTTGTCTACTCAGAAGTGAACCTCACTGTGTTCAGTGACACTCTCAAATAAATATGTTTGAAGCTAAGACAACCCACTATGATAGCAAAAATGTACAAAGTTAGGTTAGATACTGAATTGATATCTAGAGACTAAGGAGAATTTATATGCATCAGAAGAAGTAAGCAGTTTCCCATGTCCAGCATGTCTGTGTAGAAACCTATTCTGTATCCTGCTGGTCTTCTTAGATACCCCAGCATCATCAGACACAAGCAGCATGGCTTCTACATCTGCTCTTTTAACATTTTTCTAGATTCTGGGCAGAAGAAACCAAAGTTCTGCTGCCCCTTAACATTATTTTGCTTAACACACAAGGAAAGCTTCAGCAATGATTCTTGAAATGATACACATCTGCTTTTCTCATGCAAACAGAGATGACCACATCAAAATCCCAATTGCATCCTCCTGTCGTGTTTCTAATCATATCAATGTGTTGCTTGTGTTAATTTTATCCTCTATCATACAGTGTACTTTTTATTCAAAACACTGTTAAAAAGTAGATTTGGTGGTAAATTTGTCTAGGCCAGTTATGGCAAACCTTTTTGATCCCGAATGCCCAAACTGAAAAAAAGAAAACAACCCAGTGGGCAGCAGGCTGTGGGGGTGGCAGATGTGGTCGTGGAAGGGGGAATCCTGGGCATGGAGGTGCCTCCAGACCCCACTTCAGATCCACCTCCAGTTGTGCCCAACCCAACCCCTGCCTATAGCTTGGCCAGCCCGCCACCACCAGTGCCAGCTGCTCCAAATCCTGGCCCACTGTCAGTCGGGGCACGAGCACTACGG
Source organism: Pogona vitticeps (assembly GCF_051106095.1). Classification (NCBI taxonomy): domain Eukaryota; kingdom Metazoa; phylum Chordata; class Lepidosauria; order Squamata; family Agamidae; genus Pogona; species Pogona vitticeps. The sequence goes on along the minus strand of NC_135787.1, from coordinate 161,948,889 downwards.
CTGCAGCCGCCTCCTCAGGTTTGGCTGCCAGTGGTAGCGATCCAGTGACTTATGGCTCGCGTGTCCACAGAGAGGGCTCTGAATGCCAGCTGTGGCAAGTGTGCCATAGGTTCACCATTGCTGGTCTAGGCAAATGTATCAGGCTCTTCTATGAGTTTCAGTGTTGGGATATGCCTGTAATTTCCCTATCTATGCTCCACAGGCAATCAATAATAGCAAGATAATTTCCCTACCAATAATTTCTTATCAGCCTTCTCAATTGTCAGCAGCTGGACTGGTGCACAGCTGCCATCTGGAGAGCACCAAATTGTATGTAAAATGAATGGGAGCAGGGAACCTTGACTGTTCGTTCCTTCACAAGCAAAATAACTGGAGAATCTAAGCGAGGTCAAAACATCATAGTAAATTGTTATTTATAAAAGTGTCTAAAATACATTCTTCACTGCAAAGAAATAAAATACACAGTTCCACATTGGTAGAAATAAAAAGAGCCAGTCCATGTCTGCAGTCTAAGAAACGAGAGACCAATGGACATGGTGCCTGGAAGGGAAAATAGTTACTCACATAAAAACCAAAACCAAAGAACAAAGTAATACTATCTAATAACTAACCTAAAAGACCAGGAAAAAGCATCAAAGCATCAAATTAGAACACCGAGAAGAAAATGAGACACAACAGAATTTTTAAAAAAGATCTTAAAGCAAGCCAGGGAAGGCAGATGAATATCCCAGAGGACGAGAATTTCATGCATACATTGTGACACCTACTGTACAATTTTAAGTGGGTGTCAAATTATTTTAATTTGATGATTTCACTTACTTACATTATATGTTTTTATGGAGTTTTGAACAGGGTGTCAGAAGGATAATTGTATCCTGAGAGACAGTAAATAAGTAAGCACCCTGAGAGAAAAAGACAAAAAGATGATAAACAATATGAATGGAACTTCAGTAAGAAAGTTTAACATTTGATGAAAGGAGGATTTCTAAATAACTGGTGAAATTTCTCGAAAAGGTTCCTCATATTTCTAGGCTGTTATCAATGTATCCTAAAGAAGGCTTTAAAAGAAATTACAGATGAATGAAATGAAAGATCTGTCTATCAAAGGAATTGAAAAAGATATTCCAGTAAAATAAGCAAAATAGCTCACTGGGACAGTCACACTGGGTATCACTGGGTATCTCCACATGGTGACCCCTTTTGACTTGCCTGTGGACATGAGAGGATAACCACGAGATGACAGTCAACTTTGGATATGTGACCACCCCGTAAGATATTTTGTTCTGACTGAGAGTTTTAGCCAATTCATTCCAGACTGTTTGGGGAGCAATTTGTGGTTTAGAAAAAATTGCCATGTACTGAAAACCATCACACAAAGTAAGATAAACTAGATTGGACTTCACTTGGTAGTTGCAACTTGTGCATTTCTTATGGCTATGCTATAAGAAATTGGATGTATTCACAGTTGCAGAAGTTATTAATGCTCAGCAACTTCAGGCTTTTTCACTTCATTGTAATCAGGTGATGCCTAAACTTCACAAACCCAGTTTATTAGGCAGCATCATTCAATAGAGCAAAATAAAAGGTGAAAGATTTACACTCTGGTTTCTCTTCAGATCGTATAAATCAATAGAGCAAAATATACAAGGCACACATGGTGTTTCTCAGAACCTAGAATGCTACATTTTAAAAGGAACCCATTGCATTACTTGTTACATCTAAGCAGCAAGATTGCTGTTATTGTTATAAATGTTCCAACTGCACAAGTAATTCTAATATTAATTGTTAATAACAGCTCACATAGACCTTAGCAGCAGGTCTTAAAAATACAAAGGAGTAATTTCTTATTCTCTCTGGTGGCCAATCCTGATATTGCACTTTGGCACTATTTGTCAAAAAGAAAACCAAATAATACACTTCCCTTGTTACTTAGGATTAACAAGACATTGATGTAAAACAAAACAAAATAAAAAATCCTGTCAAAATGCTTCTAAAATGCCCTTTAAAAGTCCACCAAAGTAACTAATTACACAAGTAATTTAGCTGTTACTCCTTAGACCTAAATAATCACAATGGTTGATACCTAAAATTAATTTGTGATGTGTAATTATATTATTCATAACTGCTTCCAAGCTCTGATATTATGAGACCTATTCCAGATCAGACATGGAACAAGAAAACTATTCCAACTCAAACTATTGCAACTATATGTTGATATTTTTCTCTGGCTCGAAGGAGTTTTGACAGGTTCCATGTATGGAGAGCAATTTCTCCCCGTTTCATTCTAAATATTAACATATTCTTGCTTTTCACTTTACTTCTAGTAAGTTTAGATTTTAAATCTCATCCTCATGCTGAAGTGAGCAAATCCATTTACTCCAGGGATGGGCAACCAGAAGCCCTCCAGATGCTGTTGAGCTGCAAATCCAAACCAGCCCTCATCAGCATAGCCAATGGTGAGGGAGGCTGAGAACCACAGTCTAATATCTGGAGAATGGTGCTTTGCCAACCCAGATTTACTTCAAGAATCTTTCTCAATCTAAGCTTGCACAATCCAATACTGTAAATGCTGGCCACTGTAGGGAAAAGCAAGTTATTTACATATAGTCTTTGTAGAACAGGAGGAGCATCAGGTGCTCATATTCTTCTGCAGCATTCAGGAGCCAGTGATATAAACTGTTAAGAAACTGCCTTTCCCCCTCACTCTGAACTCCTCAGCTGAAATGCCATGTAACATGTAAACAACCTACATAACAGTCTGCTCACCACTAGTACTACCATTATAATAATTGTGTGAAGAAAGAAAATGTCCCATAGCAATATAGTATATTGGTTTCCTTCTTTTATGTTTTATTTTTTGTTATTTGATCTGTATGTGAAACGTGTTTCTGTATCATAACATCCGGCCATAAAAAAGATACAGGCACAAAAAGATAAAATGGAATCCTACTGTGGTCAGTGCAAACCCCGCTTTGTCTTTGTGGATACTGATATGTTCTGACACTGTTTTGGAAACCTAGACTTTCTTGGAAGTAAGTTCACAGACAACTGGTAGATTACATTAAGTTGCTCTTTTCTGCCAGAGAAACAGTAGAAGCATGAAGAAAGCCTAGATCCTCTTGGTACCTGTAGCCCATGAAAATATTACAAAGTCTTCTTGTTATCTGTGCAGCCCTGACTGAAAAAAAAATCAGAAAAAAACAAACATAACAGTGATGTAAATGTTGCTAGGCATAACTTTCTGTATTCTGTTGTCCAATTAAAGAAAACATTATTTGAATCTTTATTTGCAAACTTGTACAGTACATATATTCCTCATTTGGATCAAAATTGGTACACACCACATGTACTTTTAGCACAACCTTGGAACTTAATACTGCAACCTAGGCTAGATTATTGTTTTACAGAGTATTAATCTGAAAAACAACTTTTTAAAAAGAAGACTTGTTTTTGTTCAGATACTTACTACTTTTCCAGTAAAGAAACACTTAGGATTTCATGGTAAATATACTACTGAGAGCGAAACATCACAAACCAGATCGAAAGACAAAGTTGTTCTAGAGTTACAGGAGAATATGCTAGAGAAAGAATCTTTATTTAGGAATCTTACATATATTGACTAAGATTTTCAAGCCAAATCAGGTCTAAAAACTACTCTCGCTAAATTCTCATCAGTATCATCCAATCTGGCTAAAATGAATCCATGAAGAATGTTCTGTAATTTCCACTTAAAATGGACATATTGACTAACATTCTTCACATACTGACAAGATTATGAACTTTATTTTATTAAAGAACCCTAGTTCTTTGAGGATACCACAATTCCCACAGTGATCTGGTTGAAAGAGATTTAGAATAAAATCCCTCTAGATTGATGTAGGTTTTTTTGAGCTGGACACGGCCAAACAGCCCGAAAAACCTACAACAGCCATCAGATCCTGGCCATGAAAGCCTTCAAGAATACACCACTCTAGATTGTTTGTTGATGCCCAGATAATATTACTGAGATATTTGTGTTTATCTGAAAATATTCATATTTTCAGGCTCAACACCAACGTCTGGTTCAAACATTTACTTTGGGACCTGCTTAATTTTACTTTGTCATTTGTGCAGTAGTGCTGCTCTGTGATATATTGGATTAAGTGCTGAATGAGGACTCAGGAGACCTGCATTCAAATCCCTACTTCGCTATGGAAAACTCATGGGGGACAGTGGCAATGGTAAATCAATTTGTTTAATGAACATCTCACATACTTTGAAAATCCTATTGCAATCATGGTAACTTGGAAGTGACTGGAAAGCACATAAAAAATAACAAGCACTGCCATACAACCTACTTTAGGTCAGGCTGTGATCCCATGGTATGCCCTGACTCAAAAGCGGAAGATCAGGGATCTAGTAAGTTGATTCTAATAATACGAGCAAGAAGTCTGCCATTTAAGCAAATCAGGACAGATTCAGTTCATATTAACTAATTTAAATTGGTTTCATGTGTGTGTAACAGGCTCTGTTGTCCCCTCGTGCAGCCATTCCCAATGGGAGTGATATGCCCCCCTGGGAGCCCCTGACACATTTGAAGGGAGCCAGAATGGAAACAATTCTTCACACATCACCTTATAAGGTTCACTGGGCAACTTATACAATGCTGACTTGGCCTATATTTCTTTCATATTGTGTTTATGGCCAGAGGTAAAAAAAGGTTGAGAAAGGTTACCCTAGTCAGTGAATCATCTGCCATGTCTACAGGCCCTCTGGTGGACATCCAAGTCCCCAGTTCCAGGGCTGCCTGAAGATGAAGACGTTAAATATTTGCATTGGGAAAAGCAGGAGGAAATCAAGGAACAGAAGACTGGGGGAGGAGGAGGATGCATGAACGGGCAGTAGGAAAAAAAATGCAACCAGTTGGGAGATGGTGGGGGGAATAAAAGGGGAGGAAGAGGAGAAAAGAGGCCCTGGAAAATGAGTGTCTTTGTGTCCTGGGGGAGAAGAAAAAACTGGAGCCCTGTGTCCTCTGGGACTTCTGGACTCCAGCATACACAACTTGCACAAGGTGCGGAGAGTTGGTGAGCCAAGTGTCACATCCCACTGCTCCGAGACTGGTGGGCAGGCAGTGCAAACATCCTCTACACCACAGCCAGAGAGTCCCACCCCAACACAGAAGCAATGCAGGGGTTGGTGCAGCTGGCTCAAGAGCAGGAGGAACAACTGCAGCAAGAGGACTGGTTTCCATCTGGAGATATCAGCCATCACTAAGGAAAGCCCAGCCACTGGTGCTAATGACTTCAACTCAGCCCCAACTCTGGACTACTAAGGATCTCGGGCTGGTAATTGCAACCAGAACCCAAGATGAATGGCGAATGGGAGCCAGGCATAGGACAGGGACAGGGGAATTCTGTAACTTGTTTATCACTTCAATAAAATGTGTTGCACCTGTTAACCAGCCTGCTGAGTCAATGGAGCTCATGATGCAGGACTTAACCAAATACCTTAAAATCCTAGTTGTCCACCTGTATTGTTTTCCAGCATGTTTCCATTATTTAATATCAGACTCATTTTTATTGGGGAAAATACGCAAACTTACAGTTAACAGCTCGTAGGATTGATTAAAAAGCCCAAATATTTATATCGGAAAAGTTATGTTGGATCAGATGAAACATCCATCAGTTCCAGCATCCTGCTTCCACAAAGGTTAAATACATGCCATCAGGAAATCTACAAACCATTCAGCCTCAAGATGCTCAAAAGGGCTCCCAAGAGGCAAAGGGGTTAGAACTTCCCTGTGAGGGATGGTAAAGTTGTGACCTTTCAAGTTCAGCAAAAAGACAAATATGAGGGGATGTGAAAAAAGGTGTATGAATTATATGTTGTAACATTCACTACATATGTCATATGTCAGTGAAGACTAATGGTGGCAGATTCAGGACAAATAAAAGGAAATACTCTTTTACACAGTGGAATTTCTTACTACAGGCTGTACAATTAACACCAATTTGGAGAATTCTAAAAAAGGTATTAAGCCAAATATGTGGAGGATGGGGCTATCACTAATTAAATCACTAATCATGACTATGGTCTTGTCCACATGTAGCATTTGCTCTTGCCACTCTAGATGACACCGCAATGTGTTCTTGGTAAGGTTTTTCATTTGCTGTCTAGATAACGTAAGATTACTTCTGGGATGATGAGTGCCTTTCCATGTGCCTTCCCTTGTTTTTTTGTATTTGCTTAGGCACAGCTTATCTTGTTCTGTTCCAGGCTTTTTACCAAGGATAGGATTTATCACGATAGGACTTTTCTATGACGTTCACTTCAATGGGAAGCCCTTAATATTTTAATAAAAATATTCTGTAAGAGAGGCTTCACAAAATAACTGGATTGCTAATATCTTTCTTCAAGGCTCTTAAAGATTTCATGCACAGGATTATGCTTTTAAAATGCCTTTTAAAAATGCTGCTTTGGCCACAAATTACAGTAAGTATCACTGTCTTTCCTGACCAATTGTGACTAAAGTGGGGTCAAACTTTTGTCCCACATGGAAAAGCCCTATAGGCTATTTCCAGTATCAGTGGCAGTATGTCTCTGAATATCATTTGCTGAGGACCAGAAGCAGAAGGATGCTAGTGTGGTCTTGTCCTGCTCATAGTCTTCCACGTGACGGAGTAAGCTCCCCTCGTTTGTCCCAGCTCCTGCCAACCTAGCAGTTTGAAAGCACGTAAATGTGAGCAGATAAATAGGTACCACCTTGGTTGGAAGCTAACGGCGTTCTGTGTCTACTCGCACTGGCCATGTGACCATGGAAACGGTCTTCAGACAAAACGCTGGCTCTACGGCTTGGAAACGGGGATGAGCACTGCGCCCTAGAGTCGGACACAACTGGACTAAATGTCAAGGGGAACCTTTACTTTTACCTTTCTCTGACAAGGATCCAGCCTGACCATTTATTACTTCTTCCTAACCAGAGGTGAAGAATACAGTCTGTGAAAAAACAGGTGGGGAAAAAGAAAATGAAGAAATGAACGTTGGTACAGAAGAAACCATGGTTAGGAAAATGTCAGATATGAAGGCAAATTCTCCTCAGCTGAGTTGTAATATCAATAAATGGGAAGGCATAAGTGAGGTAGTGACTGACTGAGTATCTGCCTACTTGTGCCTGTGCGCCTGTGATTGTTTCTTGCTTGCCTTTGTGATTATTTGTTTGCTTAATTCAATTACTTAATTCAATAAATTAATTAATTCTAGTTTCCAGTCCACTACTACTGTACTCTGAGTGGCTTACAAGAAGAGCAGCAACAACATAAATTAAAATTCAATAACAAACAACAATCAAGACATCAAACAAAAGATAATTAATGCTATAATTGCATACACGATGGCGACAGAACCAAACAATCAACCATAAAAACGCGGGTCATGAAAAATCGGAGACTAAACAAAAAATGAATTGAACAAGTGCAGGCGTATGAAAACACTTTTGTCTCAAAGTCCGGTCTGGCGACCCTTCTTCTGCCCATCACTGCTGCGGTGCCGCCTTCTGCCTCACCAACCCCAACGGGCACCAGCTACGGAGACCTCCGGAGCAGCCGGTTCTCGGTCGATCCAGCAGCCTCTTCCGATACTCTGAAGCACTGCCGACGAGAGAGAGAAAAAAGATGCTTTGTGATTGGAAAGAAGCATTTGCTCCGATCGCTTTTTTTCAGACGACAGGAAACTAATTGCCATCTTTAAAAGTAACCCGTACACAGTACAGTATTGACATACGGTCTGAAAAGTTTCACACAAAAGCTGCCGAAGCCTGACAGACAAGACAGACGGACGAACGGACGCCCTCCCTCCATCTGCGGCCCTCCGCCCGGCCGCCCGCCCACGCACAGCTTCCCGCTCCGGGCCCTGCGGAGGGGCGGCCCGTACGCTCTGAGGTCACGACGGCGCCGTATTAGGCGGAGGACGGAAAAGGAGGGCCGGCCCGGTGGGTGCCATTGGCCGGGAACATGGCGGTGAACAGGAACCACTCGCAGGGTGGAGGGGTTATCCCGCCCAACGGGGAAAGGTAACCGGAGCGAGGCTGGGCTGGGCTTGGAAGTGGGGGCCGGCGGGTGGGCGGCGGTTCTTCCGCCTCGTTTGTCCTCCTCCTCTCCGTCGTCGCGGGGGCTGTTCTGCTTCTCCCGTGCGCCAGAGAGCGGGCACGTTCGCCACCTGGGAGCTGCCTTCCCCACAAAGTCCCCCCCCCCCTGGACACGGCGCCCACTTCGTCCCTAGGAGACCTGCCCTTCCCCCCCCCCTCAGGCTTGGCGGAGTGATTGTGAGGCCAAGCCCGCCTGCAATGCTCCGTGTCACGCAGAGCCCCCCCCCCGTCGCCGCCACGCCTGCGGTGCCGTTTCTCCGGGGTTTTACTGACTGCTGCTTAATATCCGGGGGGGTGGTGGATGGGGGAGTGTATGTTTGTTGGGATGTTGTCGCGACGGGCTCCGTCTTCTCAGCAGTGCTGCTAAAATGGGCCCAAGCTTAAACTCATGGAGGGCCCTCAGATTCTCGTCTGTTTCCTCATAAACAAAAGAAATATGAAATTGCTGCCTTCCCGGAATGCAGGCTACATTTATTTATGCGTTTTCTTCGTCAGGCCTCGTGACCCTAATCCGTGTTCTCTTTCTATCATGTGTTGCCCACAACGAGACGTGGATACTGAGATTAAGGCCCGGATAAATTACTTTGTTTCTTAATACCCTTTTAGCAGGGTAGTCACTTTACTAGAGACATGGCTGTGGTGACACGTATCCCAAAGGAACATTGGGAGTAGACTTTTCCTGGAGGATTGGTTTGTTAAACGCCTACTCCCACCAAGATCTACCCGTGTCACTCGTGCGAGCCAGGAGGTGAGGCTGAGGAGCCTAACAGGGAGGGAGGGCGGGAAGGAAAAGACAAGAAATCGGGCCTTCTCGGCGGTGGCTCCTCGCCTCTGGAGCAACCTACCTCCTGAGATTCGCAGGTCTCCCTCGCTGGGTATCTTTAAGAAGCAATTAAAGACATGGATGTTTCAGCAGGCCTTTCCATCACATAACTCCTGACCCTCTTCTTTCTTCCCTTTCTGTTTTTGCTTTGTGTATCGTGTAACGTCATGTAGTGCTTTTATCACTTAGAACTGCCTATTTTCATTTTTATTGTATCATTTTATGATTGTTAGCCGCCTAGAGTGGTCCTCACCCGACCAGATAGGCGGGATATTAAATAAATAAATAAATAAATAAATAAATAAATAAATAAATAAATAAATAAATAAATAAATAAATAAATAAATAAATAAATAAATAAATGTGTTGCAAGGAAAGACAATGTTCTCTAGAGACACTTTCAAAGACTAGCAAGTTCCGCGTTAGTTTTTGTGGCGGTCAGCCCACATTAATCAGTTGCAACTGATTAAGGAGGTACTGTAGTCTTCCTATTAATAACTGGTCAGAATCGTATTGTTGTGTGGATAAGGTCTGTGCAAATTGCTGTGGCTTGTTGATAAGGTGCCTGGGCACATATTGGTTACCGAGTCTGGCCCATGTCTAGGCACGTGACTGAGGCACATCCTGGGATTTTGTCAATTAGCCACAGTTAGACATAAGGTAGCTAATTACAGAAACTATGTGAACACTACTAGACTTCTAGCTGTTATTTATTTTCTTTTACCTTTATGGCCTGTCTTCTTTCCAGTGCCCTCAAGGGGGTACATATGGCACTCTTCTTCCCCACTGCATTCTCACAACAATTCTTTGAGAGTGACTGGTCCAAGGTCAGCTAGTAAATCTTCACAGTTAGTAGACATCCAAAGTTGGAAAAAAAGTTCAGCATCCAGCTCAATATTTATGCACATGGAGCTCCAGTTGTGGAATCTGTCATGGTGACATGGACTGGGCCATACAAATCAGTCACACAACCACACACAGCCCACACCTTGTCAGATTACCATGGCAACTTTTACTGTTGGACAGGATACCAACCAAAGAGTTTGTCATTTTGTTAACTCTTTTTTTTTTAATTTTTTTTTTATTAACTATAACAAAAAAAAATCATATACATAAAACATATACGCTTACAACACAATAACAGTGTTCCCCACCACCATATACGGGACCTCTTGCCATATTCTTCTTTTTTTTCTTCTTCTTCTTCTTCTTCTTCTCATTCTTCTTCTTCTATTGTCCTCCTCTCCAGAACTGCATAGATTCTTGATTTGGAGCTCTCCCTTTTCCCCTTATTAACACATATTCCAAAAATTTACCCCATATTACATAAAAATTATTCTTTTTCAACTCTCCTTTCTTCATCTTTAAATTACAAGTTAATTTATCATTTAATGCTATATTCCATATTTCTTTATACCATTCTTCAATTTGTAATTCAGTCTTTAATTTCCACTGTCTAGCAATAATCAATCTAGCTGCTGTTATTAGACTAGTTATCAATTCTTTAATCATTTTGTCATATTCCACATTCTCATATATTGATAACAAAGCAATCTCAGCCTTACATTCTATATCTTTTCCACAGATACAACTTAATTCTTTAAAAATTTGTCTCCAAAAACTTTGTACCTTTTCACATTCCCACCACATATGAAAGTATGTACCAACTTCTTTCTCACATTTCCAACAGACATTCGGATGACTGGTGTTGATTTTGTTTAATTTTACCGGTGTTAAATACCATCTTAAACTAAGTTTAAAAAAATTTTCCTTTATTCTTACTGACATCAGTCTTAAAATCCTCATTTTCCATTTTGTTAACTCTTTTAAAGGGTTGAATGGTACGTGTCATTCTTTGCAGTCTTTCTGAGTCATAGACCTGCAGGATTCTGCCAGTGGAGGAAAATTAGATTATTTTGAAGTGAGCAAAGCTCTTGTAAACTAGAACAGTTCTGTCATTTCAACTTAATGTTTAATATTTCCATTCTATTGGGGACTATTTTACTGTTGCTAGTAGTTCTTTTAGTGTTCTGCCTTTATTACTGTTGTTATGTACCATCAAGTTGGAACCTATTTCTATGGCCCTAATAGGGCTTTCAAGGTAGCTGATGTATTTAAGGGGTGGTTTTACCAGTTCCACACCTCCAGTGAGCTTCCATGGCTGAGCAGGGATTCAAACCCAGGCTTCCAGAGTCCTATTCTGTCACTCTGTCCACTACACTGCACTGGGTATCTTCTACCTTTGTTACATTAGTACTCTCAAGTCAACGGTAACACCAGACAATAATAGGACAGAATGTAATGTCTTGTTGACAGAATGGAATCTTCTTGGTTTAGGAAACACACACATTTATTCGTCTTCATGGGAAGAAAGCCAAAAGAGTTAGTCACATGATTTCTAGTTGATCAGTGGAATGGCTAAATTAACAGGCATTGGACTGTTCTTTCATAACATGTTCATGAACAATAATATTAAAAGCTTTCATCAGTAAAAGTTTATGAGCAAGAAGTAATTTAAGTGTATTCTAATGAGAACGGTAAGAATTTCCTACAAGAAGAATCAATTAAATAACTGATCATAAACTACTCTGGCCATAAGAAGATAGTGGCATATTTTTGTAAGGTTAAAAAAGGCATATTCTGCTAACACTACTCAAATACAGTGGTGCCCCGCATAGCGACGATAATCTGTTCTGGAAAAAGTAGACATGGTCTAGAGGGGCGGGGTAAAAATCAAATAAATAAATAAATTAAAATATCCGGATTCGTCGCTATGCGAAAAGAAAAAGCCCATAGGAATGCATTAAACCCTGTTTAATGCATTTCTCCTGGAAGGACAGATGCTGAAGCTGAGGCTCCAGTACTTTGGCCATCTCATGAGAAGAGAGGACTCCCTGGAAAAGACCTTGATGTTGGGAAAGTGTGAAGGCAAGAGGAGAAGGGGACAACCGAGGATGAGATGGCTGGACAGTGTCACTGAAGCAACCAAAATGAATCTGACCCAACTCCGGGAGGCAGTGGAAGACAGGAGGGCCTGGCGTGCTCTAGTCCATGGGTCACGAAGAGTCGGACACGACTAAACGAAATGAAACGAATGGGCTTAAAACTCACCGTTCTGCGAAAATCCTCCATACAGCCGCCATTTTCGCTGCCCGGTATGCGAGGAAACGGCGCAAAAACACTGCGGGCGGCCATTTTTTCTGGTAGCCATTTTAGAACCACCGATCAGCTGTCTTTAAAACATCGCTGTGTGGAAATCGGTAAGCGAAACAGCTTACCGATCATCGCATAGCGATATTTTACCATTAAAGACATCGTTATGCGATCGCAAAAACGATCACAAAAAATCTGTCACTATGCAGATTCGTCATTAAACGAGGCGCTTGTTAAGCGAGGCACCACTGTAACAGTGTGTGCATCCTCCTTATTCCTTGATATACCTGTTATCTAATAGGATGCAAAATGAGAGACAGGTATGAGCAGTTTTGCCTGCAGATCAGCCTTATTAGCTTGTAGATTAACTATGCTCTTTTTTTTTAGCTGAACGGGCTAGATAGTTGATATTGTGCTCATTTATTACCTGATCTTATGCATGGTTACTCAGAAGTGCATTTGCTGTGTTCTAAAAACCTGACTCTCAAAGAATATACCAGTAGGATTGGTGGAGGGTCAGAAATGGTTTCAGTTTTCTGCACATAGTGATGGAGAATTCCCACTAAGTAAAATTTATAACAACATTTGGCACACATATGTTCCTTTGTATGCTCTTGATGCATATATATTCCTTTATGTGTGGAGTGCCTGGATGATTTTTTTTCCCCAGTAAGAACTACAGCCAAAATTTATACTAATGATTAAAAACTGTTTTGTAAACACAGGTATTCAGTGATTTGAGATGCTTTCGTTCATACTTTCCTGTTGGAAAGAAAGTGAAATACTTCCGGAATATGTTAGCCATGGAGCCATTATCCAGGGGCTCTAGCTTAATGTCCAAAAATTAATGTGTCAGCTAAATTGTGCTTTCTTTTCTGAACTATCTATAGAACTGAAGCTGGGAAAATTATGTTTTAAACCACAACTCCTGGAATATCACATTGCTGGTGTTGTCTGAGAGTTACAGAAGATAACTCTTTTCATAGCTCTGAGAATGTACCATGAAGTTAGCTAAACACGCTAACATATCGTTTTTCTCCTTCTTTGAAGTATTCTCAAGCATTGTAAAGATGTGGAGTTGACCTTCTCTGATGTGACTGGTAAGCCAGAGATCTTCAAAGGCACCAAGAAAGGAATGGTATTCCTCACTCCTTACAGGGTAAGTCTTGGGTAAAGGGCTATTTGCATGAACAGTGACATTCCAGATGCCTTTGCAAAAATTGTATTTGCTTAATTAAGAACACGAGTCAGTTACAGTCTCTCTTTCTCTGTCTCTCTTGCTCATACATATACATACACTAAATAAGGCCATCTTTTATAATCTTTTTTGTAGCTACAGCTAATTTGAAATCCTTCAGCATTTTTCCCCTTCTGGTAATATAGATGAAATCATGATATAAGGAGGATGTTCTTTGTTCTCTTTTCTTAATATTCAGAATCGCTGCCACTAGTTCCTTGAGGCCTTCTAGGCTAATCACCACTTGTTTTTGGTGATGGCTTATGATATGGGAAAGTGTTTCATGTGGTAGAAAATAGAAACTGGTTCTGTTGGTTGTTTTCCATTGCTGATTTCCTTTGCAAGATGGTACTTTTGTATTTGTATTTGAAGGCGTTGCTTACTAGATGCCCTTGGAATTTTCCTGATGGTCCTTGCTACTTGATAAATACCAAAGAATGGGATGTTTTAAATGTTTGAGAACTGCTCTGTAGGATTCCATGTTTTCTCTGCAGGTTAGAGCACACAGTGGTCCTGTTGTTTAGCATAAATGAAATTGTAACTTTTGGTGTCTGGTAAACAAAGCTTCTTCACTGTATGTACATGCATGCATCCCTGACAGTGGTGGCAACAACAGTTTTTTTTGCCTAGGAGGAGCAGACCAAAAGTTACTACAGTGGTGTCTTGACCTACGAAATTAATCCATTCCGAAAGATGGTCGTAACTTGAAATGGTCGTAAGTCGAAGCACATTTTCCATAGGAATGCATTGAAATGCAATTAATCCATTCCGGCCGAAGGAAAAAATCACCAAAAAAACCCTGCAATACCTATCAAAAACGCGATTAATCCATTCCGGCTGAAGGGAAAAGAAAAAAGAAAAGCAAGCAAACTGTGCAAGACCCATCAGATATGCAAAAAAGGAAACCAGAAAGTAAGCAAATCATGCAAGACTCATCGGAAATGCAAAAAAAGCAAAGCAGAAAGCAAGCAAACCGTGCAAGACCCATTGGAAATAGGGAAAAGAAAACCCGAAAAGCAAATAACCCCCCCAAGACCCATCGGAAATGGGGGGACCCAAAAAGCAAACAACCCCCCGAGACCCATTGGAAATGGGGAAAAAACACCAAAAAACAAACCCCCAAGACTCATCACAGCATAGAAACATAATCCCACCACCCAATCCAAAACCACCCACCCAGAACAGTTTTTAAAAAACCAAAACCAGCACCTTAACTTACCAGGCAGTCCGAAGCCTCCTCCGATCGCACTCATTCTAACCGTTGGGGCGAAAGAGCTACAAAGAAGCAGCCTCTTCGCCTACCAACGGTTAGCAATTTGAATTTCCCACCTTTTCCCCCTGCCTTTTTTTGGTTGCAACTTGGAGCTCCCGCCGCAAGTCGAAGCAAAATTTTGCAGCCGGAGCTGGTCGTAACTGGAAATGGTCGTATGTTAGGACGTTCATAAGTCAAGGCACTAATGTGTGCACAAGTCTGTATGGGAGGAGACACCTTTTTTGAGCTACTTGGGGAAGGTTTTTGCCCTGAAGGGTAACATATAGAGACCTTACATTTGTACCTGATCACCTTTTCTGTACCATTATTGACCACAAGTTTAACCACTGCCACTGGGTCATCCAGTTCAGGCTGCCCTCTGACCTGTCAGGTGAAAATTGAGGAACCATTTTCATATATTCTCTGCAGGATTGTCTTTCCAAAATGCTTTGAAACTGCAGCTGGAACAAATTGCAACAGCCTGCTTCTTAATTGGTATAGTGTAAGAAAAGAATGTGGCAGATATTTCTTACCTGTGAAAGTTCTTGCATGAACCCCTCTCCTTCACCATCTTGCTCCTGTTCACTTGTAAGCTTTGTGTATGAGCAAGAACCCAGATTTTCCAGGTTACACACAAGCAGGGTCTTCTCTTCTTCAGACTCATTGTTACTTGTATGAGCAAAGAGACAAATGAGGGAGCCACGCTAGGTGTTCCTATCTAAGCATGTTCACTAACCCAGAGACTATAGTCCATTTGATAGGGCTATAGTTACTAAGCAATTATAACTCATAGAGCTAGTGACTATAAAGCACTGTAAGTGCTGGATGTGGCATATCTTTTTCATTTCATTAGTCCTACTCTGTCATTGAGACTGTCAGGTACAGACCAAGAAACAGAAGCTGTGAGTATCGGGAGTATACCAAAGAGAAAACTTGGTAGGATGCTTCTAAGCTCTGTGTTACAGACAGATAGAGGAATTATGGAAATATTTGATCACAGTATGAATGTTATGATTCTTGATTGTTTAATACTGAGAATTGGCTTTTTTGACCTTTAAGTATAATTAACTTGTACTAAATTATTTAATTTCTAATTTTATATTTTAAGTGTTGTCATTGATTTACTCCCTATGTTAGCTGATGTGGAGTGTACATAGAAGAGAGAAAGTGTGTCTATAAGTCTGATAACTCAGTATCTTCCAGGTCATATTTGTGTCAAAGGGCAATGACCCAATGATGTCCTTCATGATGCCATTCCATCTGATGAAAGGATGCTCCATTGAACAGCCAGTATTTTCTGCCAATTATATCAAGGGAGTGATAGAAGCAGAACCAGGAGGTATGCATTTCCATTTGTAAATCTAATTAAATTTGTTAGGTTGCTGAAATTAAAAATCATGTGTAATATCTGTTTGAAGTGTTCTGTTTTGCATTTCCATTTCTCTAATCAGTATATATCCACAGGACATCTGTGGTAGTGTTGTGACATAATTCTGGTGTAAGTATCATGTGCCAGTTATGCATACTATCCTTCACCCTGCAAGAATTACCTTTTAACAACTTATGAAAGTGTGTTAGTCTTCAGAATGCTTTTCTTTGAGTTTACTTTAGAGTAAACAAAGAGGATTTCACCCTGGTTGTCATTATTCTTGTCCCTCTCTTTGGGAAGAGAAAAACCAGGATTTCAGAGTTTTCCAGGAAACACTTACTTTAGCTTGGAATTATTATTTGCAAAGCCATATTAGCTTCCGGTTGGCTGTAAGAAAGTTAAGTTCTTAATTTATATTCTGGTTACATTCTAGGCACTGAGTAAGTGTGTGATCATACAGGCATTTAGCCTACTGTTTGATCTGTTGTGGGTTGGTTCACACCTTTTTTGTGATGACCACACAACATAATTACTGGAATGAACCAGCCCATCCCCAGAGCATTCTTACCCATACTTTTCTGGGCCCCAGATTATTTTTGGGCTCTATTAGGACAGCATAGAATTTTTTTAAAAGAACAAAAGAAACCTCCTCCCAGAAGTGGGAGGAAACGGGGGAGTGAGGTGTTAGGTCAAAAAGTCTGACATCTGAGCAACTTCCTCAGAGCCCTGCAGAGCTTTATAGACCTCTAGAAAAAACCAGAACCCTGTGTTTACACAGCTGACATCCCTGAAAAAGGGTTAACTCCAGTGTGAACTTAGATAACCATTTCCAATTATATCAGTGTTCAAGGTAAATGTATTTTCATTGTTGTCTCTTTTTCTTTTTCTTTGCTATTCCATCTTGGTAATCCTCTCTTTAAATTAATTGTTTTAAATTGAAACTGTAGTTGTAATTTTTATGATTTTATATATTTTTATACTGTTTTGTTTTATTTTGTAAGCCGCCCCGAGTAGACATGGTCTAGAGGGGCGGGGTAAAAATCAAATAAATAAATAAATAAATAAATAAATAAATAAATAGATAGATAGATAGATAGATAGATAGATAGATAGATAGATAGATAGATAGATAGATAGATAGATAGATAGATAGATAGATAGATAGATAGATAGATAGATAGAATGATGCCAGGCAACATCAGCTGTCTATTTCTACGAGCTTTTTTGATCTATATTGATGCTGTGTTCCATAAGCATAATGTGAAATCCAAAATATTGAAAACATAACTTTTTGAGAAGTTATATGTATGCACATTTCAGTTACACAGACATCAACCTTACAGCTGTGAAAAATTGTAGACATAAATGCTTAAAAATATATGAAAACTAATCTTAAATTAGAGGAAAATATTTAAGTCAGATTTCAATCCAAACTAAAGGGGCTTAAATAGCACAATAAAAGCAGAGAATACTGTACATCATTAAAAAATAAAAAGCATTATAGCTTTGAGCAGTCTTTAGCCTCTGAATGTTTCTTTAAACTCTGTTAGGGCAGCCCAGGCTGCATCAAATGGCATATTGGATCTTGACCCAACGTCTAGCAACCCTGTTTAGCTTGATCCACCCCACTCCAATTGGCACATTCCTAAATCAATGAAAACAGTTTGTTGGGCTACTCATCTCATTTTATCACATGAAACTTTTCACTTCTTGATTTCTTTACGTACTACTTAAAATAAGAAGAAATTGCTTCGTGACTGTGAAAAAAATCCAGATTATATAAAAGTCACTTTGGTTTGTGGAAGAATATATGTAATGGACTAGAGAGATTATATTTCAATCTTCTGGTAGTTTACTGAAATTGTTCTACATCTTACTTTCTTAAGTATGTATTGACATATCAAAATACAAAGATTTTCATTTGCCAAAAATGTGTGGGTTTTAATTAATTCTAATAATTTTGCCTTGACAGTCTTTTGGGAAACCCCCATCATTAAAATTTGAACATGTTTGCTTTTCCTTAGGTGGCTGGGAAGGGCAGGCTTCATTTAAGATGAGCTTCTTCAGTGGAGGTGCCATAGAATTTGGGCAAATGATGTTCAAACTTGCTAGTAATGGTAAGAATCCCCCCTCGCTTACCCTAGACTCCATACTAAGTATTCTATGCCTGCTTCCTCGTTTAGATACTGTAATTGACAGCTATATTGTCAGCTGGCCCTTCAGTTGTGCTTTAACCCTAGTATGCAATTATGAATGCTGCCTTCATCCACCCCAATGTGCTCCTGCCTCTGCCTAAACACCAGTAACATGTCAGGGATAGAGTCAGTTTTGCTTACGTTTGGTTTACTTTTAATTAAGTAGTAATTTGTTGTTTAGGACTTCATGTGCAGAGTGTTGCTTACTACATACATTTTGTTTAGCTTCCAGGGGAATACCTGCTCAGAGCTTTGGTTATGGATATACACCTGTTCCTGGTGGTTATGCCCCTCAACCTTTTCCTGGAGGATATGCACCTGCACCAGGGGGCTATGCTCCACCACCATATGCTGGACCATATGCCTATGTGCCTGTACAGATGAACGGATATGGACCTGCTCCACAACCTATGGGATATCCATATATGCCTCCACAAGGTAAAATATCTTGACAGTCTTAATCAAATAGTGTTGTTCAAGATGATACTATAGTGGTGCCTCGCTTAACGGGCGCCCCGTTTAACGACGAATCCGCATAGCGATGAAGATTTTGCGATCACAAAAGCAATCGCATTGCGATGGTTTAGATAGGAAAAAATCGCTTTGCGATGATCGGTAACCTGCTTCGCTTACCGATTATCGCATAGCGATGATTTTCCAACAGCTGATCGGCGGTTCCAAAATGGCCGCCGGGTAAAAAAAAAACCTTGGTGAACTGTTCCATGCCTTCTAGGCTGTGTGCTTGGATCCATAATGAGATCACTCTTGATACTGTAGGCATGTACCCTCCACATCCAGGAATGTACCCACCACCTCCTCCATATCCTGGCCCTCCTACTGCTGCAGGACCATCAGCTCCAGCTGAGGCAGGACCTTCTACTCCTAGAACCTGGACAGAGCCAGGTGTGCCAGGTAAGATTTCAAGATGATTTTTATCTAAAAATAAGAACAATTGCATCAGGTTCTTAAGAAATCAATTTCTAGGTTTTAAGTTCTCTGAGGAAACATGGAGTTCTGAGCTTTTGTGATGCAGAGTAACTGTCTTCTGATGTAGAAGATATCCTACTGTTTGGACCATGCTGTCTTAAAATTCATTCATTCATTCTTTTTTTTTTTTTTGCCTTACCTTTCCCCCAATAAAGGGACATAAGGCATCTTGGGAATGTGATCCTTAGATGTTTTCTAGCAATCTTAATAAAAAGTTGAAAATAATTTATAAAAGCAGAATAATATATTACATCTTCTAGAACTACTCTGAAGTGATTGTCCAAATGTAGTCAGATGATTTCTTTAGATATTTTTTCATAAAGGAGAATGATCCTGTTCTAATATCTAGCTATTATGAAACTGTGTGGAATTTCTGAGGGATGTGAAATGACATCTGTGAAAGTTAGTCCAAAGTTTCAAAAGCTTTAGATCCCAAATAAAGCCTAGGTAGCTACCTAAGCCCAAAGAAAGTGTTTTGACTACAAACTATATACTGTATGTAGTTCCCCTCTTTTTCTCGGCCTCAGTCATATGACAGGAATCTCTTTTCTCTTTCCTTGCTTCTCGCCAAATCAGCTATACTTAAAAATCAACCTGTTACTAAGTACATAGTCACATCCTACTTTCTAGTTGAGAATACAGACTCTGCATTTTTAATCCAGTGAATGATGTCAAATAAGTATTTGCAGATATAAAGGTGTATGTTCTGTTTTTGTATGTATTATAAAAAGAAAAAGTATTGACTGATTTTTCTCCTGTGCTGATTTTATTCTTGTGCAACAAAGCAGCAGAGGCAACTTCCAGTGCATATTATAACCCAGCCAATCCTCATAATGTCTACATGCCTATGGTAAGGAATTTGTATAGAACTGATTGATGGTGGGGTGGGTGGGGACAGCACAAAGGAAGGGGGTTCAGAAGTAGAATTAGCATTCAGATGAACGTAAGTTGTACGCATTTGTTAAATTACAACATGCAGTTTGTTACAGGACAGCAAGTGCACCTGGTATCTTTGTAACTATAGAAAGCAATAGTTATGCTAAAAGTGAGTTGGAATGTATTGAATTATAGAAGGAAATGGGCTGCACTGAAAACCATTGCCCCTCTTAAGACTTAAATGTTCCCTACCTGGCAGTCTGAATGTATTTGGCCCCTCATTTGCTTTTGTTATTAGAATGGGGCAGTTGAAGATCCCTTCCACTGCAGCAGTGTACAGTTGAGTGCTTGGTCTTACAGTATATTTCTGTTGTGAGCAGTATTGGAATTGTGTGAAGGATACTTTGTGGTTTGATGAACCTCATTTATACTGTATGTCTAATCTTGGAACATGATGGATCACAAATGATGTTGGGTTAGCATGTCTTTAATGCAATTTTCAGTTTTGTTAGCTTATATCTTAATAGTGAGTGGTTGTGATGAAAATAAGGAAAGCTTAGCCATAGTATGTAAAAAGGGGAGATTTCATGTAAAAATGAATGTGCCAATTTAAACTATCTCCTTTTATTTTAGAATCGTCCATCTCCTTCTGCACCACTTGAGGAGAAGAAGAACAACTAACAGGATCGCATTAGCTACCTTCCCATGTTTCTTATCCTTGAAAACTTTGTCATTGCCATCACCTCTGGGTTCTCAGTTTCTAGGTCATCCCATGTGAATAATATTGGGTGACATCTAACACCTGCTGTTCTTACAGTTCTAGTATGGCAATACAAGAGCAGTGACAGCAATGCTTTCCTGACTGCTTGCTTTCTCTCCTGAGAACTGCCATGATTGTTTTAGCCAGAGTTTGAAAGGAGTTGTGAATTCACATATGTAGGAGTGAAATAATGAAGCTTTTTATATGAAACAAAATACTCTCATAAAATAAGACAGACACTATCTACTGGGAGTATTTAGCTTTCATGCATCTCCGCATGCCTGTGGGTATCGTGTTACAATTTTCACTCTATGCAGTTTAATGCATGAGAGGGAATTCTATTAATATGCAGGGTTTGTGCCTCTTTCCTAAGTTTCAGGGAGAACTCTCTAATGATGACTTGAAAAGGATGTCCCGGGGGTTTAAGAGTGGGGTGGGTAGAAAGAACTAGAAGATTAAAGAGTTGCTTTATTTTGAAATAATTGTCACCATATCTCCACCTTCTACGGTATAAAAACCACATATGGCTCTATGGCAAAGATTTTCTTGTAACTTATTTAACTTCTTGCAAAAAGGATACAAAGTGGAAATACAGAGGGATATGTGCAAGTGTGAAATTGTATGTTACACATTTTCTGCTTCATTGGGTTTTTTGTTTTCTTAGATCAGTATTTGTAAGATACGGGGCATATAATAATGGGTGTTGAATTATTTCTCCATTCTGTTCATGATGCAAATGAGAAATCTTGGAAGGATCGATTATTTTGAACTGGGACCAAAGAAAGTGATTAATGAAACTAACAGCCTGCAAAAACAAGGAGCAAAATAAAATGTAGCTAAGCAAATACTGTAATGTAGAAAATGCAGAAATAAGAGCAAGCAATAGGCTTCAACTGTTCAGGGAAAAAGATCAAAGCAGAATGTATTGATCTCCTGGAAATCAGCCCCATCTGCGCCGAACATTCCTTAGTACCTAGTAGCAGCCAGTATAGTAGAAAAATTTGATAGCAGAGTATGTTTTCTATTATAGCAAATGGAAATGATTTTAACAGTTAACTTGGCAAAGTCCTCAGATGGCTAGGATGTAGCTCCATCTGCAGAGGCCTAATGCAGTTAGAAAGGGCTAGCTACATCTGAGGGATGGATGTGATTGGGAGATTTGCTGGTGTACAAAAAGTTGTGATGTGGTAGAATTTTTGCAGCTGAACAGTATGGGAGGAGACTGATTACATTTGAACAAGAAAGGTCAAAAGGATATTTTACCAGTCAGAAACCTAGAGGCAATTAGCATTTGAATATTGTTTTCTTTCTTAACCAGTTCCTCATTCAGCAGTGACTTCTCACATGCTTTTTTTCCTTATATTTTTTCTACAATGGACTTTTACTCCACTCATGTAAATTAACAATAGTTTACCTAAGTCCTAGTCTTTTGGGGATTCCACACCCCTGCCCTCCTGGATGCTTTGATTGTATTAAACAAGAAAAAAACACAAGACATATAGTGATATGTCTTGGTAGATCCTTTTCTATTTTCCCTCAAAGAACTGAGCATATTACTCAGTATAGCAAAAGCTTTTCTAATAAATCCTTATAAATTGAATCCAAGAGGCTTAACAACTTTCTGTACCTTGATTTTAGCTGTTTGTGATATTTTTGTAAAGCACTTTAATACAGAAATATTGAAATATTTTGTGTTTGTAGTGGTGTATTAATAACTTGGTGACTTTGGGGAGATATGGAAAAAATACACAAAATAGCCTAAAATTTGTTTGGTAACTTCATGCCAGAACTAATATGCAAAACATGCAATTCCTTGCACAGGACAGAAATATCTTAGGGGGACAAATTCAAGAAGTACCTTTAACAGAATTATGAGGGGATACATATTCATTTTTATCTTTTTTTTTTTTTTAAAAAAGTTCTGTCCTGAAGTACAACTAAGTCTTATGGAGAAAATAAACAGCCTTGATACTTCTCTCAATTTCTGTGACTTATGAATTGCTAGGTTGCTTATTTAACTAAATTGTCTCAACATGGAAAATGTGTGTTGTTTGCTCCAAAATTGGCAGAGATGCATTCAAAGTAGTTTTTCAATGATCATATGACATAAAGGTTATGCAAAACAGCCTATCCTTTTTTCCCTTCCATTCCAGACTTTTCTCCCCTGTTGCTGGGGGCTGCTACTTTTTTCTAACTGCAACAATTTAAATGGTGTTTCACCTAAGTGATAATTTGTTTTGTTCTATAAAAGGATTGGGATGTGTTTGGCTTTGGGTGGTTTTCTGGTGACATAGTAAGTTACTCAAGATGTTTTGGGACAGTGGGAACACCCCCATTCCTGGTAATCTTTTTCCCCAGTCACCCCAAAGTATTATTTTTAAAAAACAAACTATGAAGTCTAGCGCTAGATCACCTTATCACTGCATTGCTACATTATTTTAGTACTAGATTACCTTTAGATGGGAGAAGGAGTAAAAACTGATAAAATCAAAAGAACTGACAATCTCCTGGAGACTATGGTGGTTCCATAGTACAGGTGTATGTGTCTATGTGTATGGGAAAACTGTTCCTTTTTCCCTACTGCTGTGCAACCCTTTAAACAGTACCAGCAGTGTGATATACTGCTAGAGATGGGCACAAACCTTGGTTCGGAGGTTCATGCTGATTTAAATGCATGGCATCACAGGTGGTGCATGTTCTATAGCTCTGTCTCTCTAGCTAGATCCCCCATTCAGCAACTGGTGCACATCCTTCTCCTCCTCTTCAATTGTTTGACCAGTCTCCAGCGGGAGCACGCACTTCCCTGCCCTACCTCCTTGGCTCATTGTCCACTCAGATAAGGAGCAGGACAGGCAAACCTGTACTCCTGCCAGGAACTGGTCAAACAGCTGGAGAGGAGGAGGGAGTAGCGCACTCTGACCTGTGACTGGATCATTGGTTGGGGAGGTGGGGGAAGTGAACATGCAACACCTGTGGTGCCATGCATATGCACTGGTATGATCTGAGTTTTGTGCCCCTTTCTACGTAGTACCCTGGAAGTCAGCATGGAAATTTCAGCAGGTCCAAAATGTGACTGCCACATTTTGTGGCAGGTACCAGCAGACATGAATGCATATCCCCCAATCTTGGCGCACCTTCACTGACCCTATATTAGCTTATGTACCCCCCAATGGAAGGTGCTGGTCATAACCTATAAATCCATTAACAATTCGGGACAAGTAAAACTACTTGTCAGGTTGTTTCTCCCACAAAACAGCTATCTATTCCATCCATGATGTTAACAATTTTGACACCCAAAGAGACCAAAAGAGCTAACACCAGGATCCAAGCTTTCTGGGTTACAGCCCCTTCCCTCTGGACCAAGCTTCCAACAGAAGTTTGCCAGAAACCATCCTTCTCTTAGAAAATCAGTAAAAACATAATTATTTAAAGCTGCCTTTTATTATTGCTTTTAACCACTGACCTGAGATGTCCAATTTGGTTTTACATCTGTTTAAATGCCATTTTTAAGCTAGTGACAGTTTTATTTATTGTATGGTATTCATTGAATATTGCATTTCATAGTATTGATTTTAATGTGATTTGACATGTTGTGACCCAACCAGAGAGTGGTCACACTAATAAGTTTGTTTAGTTTTATTAATTAATAAGTAAGTAAACAAAAGGTGATCTGGAAACTGGCAGTGGATGCAGACTGAACTGCATCAGATTGAGATGCCAATGTAGACACTACCACTAAAAACAATCCAGGGTCTTCCTGGGGACAACTAAACCAAATGCAGTAACAAAAGAGATTGTGACTCAACCCAATGCAAAATTTTGCCAATATAATTTATTCCTCAGTTTTTGAGAAAATGTCCTTTATTGAGAATCTAATTAAACAAATTAAAAATTTGAAAATATTTTTTGAAACCCAAGGTACTGGAAAAATTGGATATTCAAGTGGCTTGCAGCACTCTGTGGCTTAACACAGAAAAAGGAATTACAGTGGTATTAAACCAACTAACATTTTTCAGTACTCGCATGAGTGTATCAGCCTGGTCACTGTAGAAAGAAATCACATCCCTTGGATTACAAGGAAAAAAGGGGGTGTATAACCTTTGTATGAAGAAAGCAAAATAACAGTTCTAGAAGGAGATTGTCTCATAGCCTTTAACAACAGCTGCAGCTACTGCAGTGACAGATGAAAACTGAAGCAGGGTGATTTGATGCAAAATTTTCTTCTTTCTGACTACAACTCCTAGAATACCCAACCACCATAGCCATTTGCCATACTATTTAAAAGTGCTCTGAACACACATTTCTTTTTCACCTTATCTTGTTTGTTTGTTTTATAGGTTGCCTTTCTCCCAATAAAGGGGCTCGCAAGGTGGCTTAATATGTTAAAGTGATTCCATACAAGCACCATTACAGCTACAATTCTATATAAATGTACCATGTAATCTTGTCCATGTCTACTCAGAAGTAATACCTATTAGCCAAAATCATGTCAGCATAATGTTATGCTGGCAGAACCTGATGATATCAGATGGCACTGGTAAAATTTAATTCAATTTGACTAAAAGCTCTCTTGCTCTGGGGAAACCTTTGGGAACCTTGTGATGGGGATAAACTTTTAATCACGAAAAACCACCAGCAGCAGTCCCGATCCTGGCAGCATCAATTTTGCTCCAATTTTTGGTGATTAAATGATTCCTCCCCCCCCCCCCATGGAGCCTCTCAAAGGCTTATCTGGGGCAAAAAGGAGCCTTGGAACCTAGTGGGGGGTGGGGAAGGAATATTTTAATTAATCTAAATTAAATTTTACCATCACCAGCTCATGTCACCAACTTCTGCTTGTATATATTTCTACAACAGGATTTTGTCATTTGAGCCCAGAGGGACTCTCAAGTAAGTCCAGAATTTCAATTTTTGCCCATCTGAATTTGTGGGAGTCAGCTACAGAACTAGGTTTCAATCTAGCCCTGTAAGGTAGATGTAGTACCCTGTTTCCCTGAAAAACTTTGGAGAGAGGCTCATAACATTGTACAGGAGGCAGCAACAAAAGCCATCCCAAAGAAAAAGAAAGGCAAGAAAGCAAAGTGGCTGTCCAGTGAGGCCTTAGAAATAGCAGAGAAGAGAAGGGAAACAAAATGCAAGGGAGATAGGGAAAGTTACAGAAAATTGAATGCTGACTTCCAAAGAACAGCAAGGAGAGACAAGAGGTCCTTCTTAAATGAACAATGCAAAGAAATAGAGGAAAATAATAGAAAAGGGAAAACCAGAGATCTGTTCAGGAAAATTGGAAATATTAAAGGAACATTTTGTGCATGGAGAAAGCCAGAGAGTTCCAAAAAAAAACATCTACTTCTGCTTCACTGACGACGCAAAAGCCTTTGACTGTGTGAACCACAGCAAACTATGGCAAGTCCTTCAAGAAATGGGAGTGCCTGACCACCTTATCTATCTCCTGAGAAACCTATATATGGGACAGGAAGCAGCAATTAGAACTGGATATTCAACTGATTGGTTCAAAATTGGGCAAGGAGTACAACAAGGCTGTATATTGCCCCTGCTTATTTAACTTATATGCAGAATACATCATGCGAAAGGCCGGAAGAAATATCAACAACTTCTGATATGCAGATGATACCACTCTGATGGCAGAAAGTGAGGAGGAATTAAAGAACCTCTTAATGAGGGTGAAAGAAGAGAGTGCAAAAACCGGTCTGAAGCTCAACATCAAAAAAAACTAAGATCATGGCCACTGGTCCCATCACTTCCTGGCAAATAGAAGGGGAAGATTATGGAGGCAGTGACAGATTTTACTTTCTTGGGCTCCATGATCACTGCTGATAGTGACAGCAGCCATGGAATTAAAAGACGACTGCTTCTTGGGAGGAAAGCGATGACAAACCTTGACAGCATCTTAAAAAGCAGAGACATCACCTTGCCGACAAAGGTCCGCATAGTCAAAGCTATGGTTTTTTTTCCTGTAGTGATGTACAAAAGTGAGAGCTGGACCATAAAGAAAGCTGACCGCCAAAGAATTGATGCTTTTGAATTGTGGTGCTGGAGGAAGCTCTTGAGAGTCCCCTGGACTGCAAGGAGAACCTATCCATTCTGAAGGAAATCAAACCTGAGTGCTCACTGGAAGGACAGATCCTGAAGCTGAGGCTCCAATACCCTGGCTATCTGATGAGAAGAGAAGACTCCCTGGAAAAGACCCTGATGTTGGGAAAGTGCGAAGGCAAGAGGAGAAGGGGACGACCGAGGATGAGATGGCTGAACAGTGTCATCAAAGCAACCAACATGAATTTGACCCAACTTCAGGAGGCAGTGAAAGACAGGAGGGCCTGGCGTGCTCTGGTCCATGGGGTCACAAAGAGTTGGACACAACTAAATGACTAAACAACAACAACAATTTTTCAGGATGCTTGCAATATAAGCCCTGCCCCCAAAGTAAGCCCCAGTTAAGTGAAACCCCGCTCCCCACCATTGTGCAGCAACCAGAAGATGACATGACTGTATTTGAATAAATGTAGAGTGTTGTACATGAAAAAAATAAAATATCCCCTGAAAATAAGCCCTAATGCATTTTTGGAGCAAAAAGTAATATAAGACCCTGTCTTATTTTCGGGGAAACATGGCACATTATCTTGGTATTCACATTTAGCTATGTAAAAGTCATCACCATTTGCAGTCTTTTTTTCCCCTTCAAGTCTGAGGCACTGATAGCTATATCAGGAGGGAGCACTGCCCCCATGGCTTGCGGAATGATCATACCAGATTCTGACCTATTTGGCCTTTGGATATCACAGGGAGAAGGGATGAAACTTCTTGGCTTCTGGCTGTTGTTTTAAGAAGCTGGAAGGCTGGTCCAGGTACACAATAGGGTAGAGATACCACATGACTACTCCAGAGGGATTAATGACAACAGTGAAATTGTCAGCAACTTTCAGGCCACTGATGATCTGTTCAGTATACACATCTTGTGCCTGGTAAAATCAAAAGAAGGTGTTGTGACAGGAAATAGTTACTATTCATACATAAATTACCACAGGTAAATCAATTTTTGGTATCTATCCCCTCATTCCCTTCAACCAAAATGGAGCGGGAATGAGGGAATCATTTCTAACTTATGCTCCAGATTACTGTGTGATATTGTGGTATTATTTCAAACACAGCATGATGGTGAAGAAGAAATGGAGAGACAGTGGCCGCTTTAAATGTACAACTATATTCAAGTAGCAGACACATCAAGGATAAATAAAAACTGTATAGAATTGAAGGGTTTTTAAAATCATTGTCACTGCCCGTCCCACATGTTTGCAGCAATAGAGATGAAAAGCATCAATGTACATTGCACACAACAGTATGCAGTCGAACCTGTTGTATAGATCATCCTATATATGGCTGCATGCTGATCACTTGCATCAATCATGCCTAGAGCTTGTAAATTTTTTTGGACTACTGTCTACAACTCCCAGAATCCCCCACTCAAGCATGGCCATTCCATGTAATCCAAAAGAATTTCACTAAGTTCCAGTTACACCTAAGCTAAGGTAATCAAGACAGAAATTAATGTTGGGTCCAGTGAGTGGAAGGAAGAGAGCAAAATTCCCCAACAGTCATGCTATGACTGCAGAATATGCCACCCTGCGCAAGGACAGCTTTCTGGAAGATATACCTGATATACAGTTAATGCTCTAAACAGCCTTGAGCCTCACTTTACAGAAGGCTGCTACTTGTTCAAGGATGGGAACTACTATGAGATGCCATTTTCTATGTTCTTGCTTACCTCATATACAACATTCTGTGTAAAATTGAGTTGGGCTAGGGAACTGGTGTAGCGGTAAGGCATGTCTGTCCTCCGGCTGAAGAAAACCAGAGCATTGGCTGAGTGGGAAAGTGGTCGCAAAAATACATCTATGTGAGATTTTTCCTGTAAAAGAAAATTAAAAGGTATGTGGCACTAATAAAAATCCTCACCTGGACATGTGCAGTATAGGTGATGAGTAGTATTTAGACTAGGATGTTAAATTATGGCTAGAGACCAAGGTTCAAATCCTCATGTAGCCTTAAAATTCACTCTCAGCCCACATTAACAGGCTGGGGAGAACAAGCATGTAGACTTCCCTGAGCTTCTTGGAGAAAATGCAAGATACAGATTTAATTAAAAACATACATATTAAATTATTGGTCCTTCCCAGATACGATCAGAAGTCAGAATTGTGCAACTCTTAAGGAGTTGTATGTCAAACTTACCTGGTCACAAGACTGAATTCTTGTTTTTTTTTACCTGAAGGATTCTGCGACCTTGGATTCCCAGGGGATCTTGGTTAATTTTGATCATTAGCTTGTTTTGCAGAATCTTTTGGGCTCTCTCAGAAATAACACGAAGGTCAGTGGACATGAAAAGGGGAGCAGCCATTATGGTCCATAAGGCCATCTGTGACTGAGCCTGTTCATCGCTGAGACCAAAGTTTCCAATAATGAGCTGCAGGACGAAGAAATGGTTAAGACAAAGGCTGGAAAAGAGGAAAGTAAAAAGCACATGCAAGTTAGAGGTGGCTCACATCAGCTAAGAACCCTTTTTCACTCAATAGAAACCTGACAAGTTAGTTTACTTCCCTGTGAATATGTCTACCTGGATAAACAAGTTTCTAAAGAGATTTCAGGACAGGCAAGGAAATAGTCAAGACATCCTGGCAGATCTCCAACTGATTGACAGTAGACTGGCAAGTATTTCTGAATTCTAGACATTTAGTCATAGTAACAACAAAATGGCATCTCTGCCTTCAGACAGACAGCTCAGATGAAGGAAATCTGGATTAACTGGGAATGGATCTTGTGCAGAAGGACCAGAATTTAGGAAAGTCCCTCTTTTTGGCTATAGCTTGTAGAAACCACCAGCAAGCACAGCTACCGCTGGGAAGGACTTAGAGCTCCACTCATTTCTGATACAGAAAATAAATTCTTAAACCCTGAATTTACTCAGAGTCAACCCTGTTCTTGTCGTTATTATTGTTGCTGTTATCATCATCATCATTATCCACAAATGCCAGGCACAGTCAAAATTATAAAAAATACTGACTGGTATTATATAACATATACAAGTTTTAACCAAAAACCAAAGAACCTGTTATGTATCAACCCAGTATATATGCTGTTCCTGATATTGACACTTTTTGTAGCTCTGATGGTATGATTTCTGAGATCTGAAACTGCTTATAGTACAGTGTGAAATGTCTTGATATTGTCCCCAAAGCCTCAATGACTACAGGGACCACTGAAGTGTGCTTCTTCCAGCGGCAAGATATTTCAATTGCCAGGTCTCTGTACTTCGTTAGTTCTTCCAATTCTTTATTTTCAACTCTGGCATCCCATGGAATTGCAATGTTGATGATCCAGACATTTCTTTGTTCTATTACTACTGTGTTTGGTGTGTTATGTTCAAGATGTCTGTCCGTTTGGATCCGTAAATCCCACAACATCTTGACATCCTCATTTTCTGACACCTTCTCTACCTGATGTTCCCGTGGGTTTTTGGAGGCTGACAAATTATATTATTGTTGTTGTTGTCTTTTGGTCCAGCTATGTGGAAATGAACCCCAAGCTCTACCAAATGGCTCCAGCTGATGGATCTTGGGGTTCTAGTAAGATAGAATGCTGATCCTGCAAGTCTGGATTTTGTACTCACTGTTTGTAGGCATTATTATCAGGGATCAAATGCAGTACAAAACAAGACTGTGCAAATACAGAAATGGCACTTGCCATTTCAAGTAAAAAAACTAGCATCTTGTCAATTAGAGTAGAAAATACAGACATGAAAGTATATGGATTGGAGCAGCTGGTGAAATTTTAGAAGACCCAAATCTGCATGCTTGTATGAGTAATCTGACCAAGGCTTTCTGGAGGTTCTTTCATAATGCCAGGTACAGAGCATGGATGCATTACTCTTTTGGACAACCTTTAGCACCTCCCATCCAAAAGAAGACTGAGAATTCTGGAAAAAATAACCTTCTGAAGCTCCGGTGAGCATAGCTCCTTGTTCTGTTATGTAGGATACATTATGCAGTGCACAGCAGTATGTACTTGAATAATTTATAGAGGTT
Source organism: Pogona vitticeps (assembly GCF_051106095.1). Taxonomy (NCBI): domain Eukaryota; kingdom Metazoa; phylum Chordata; class Lepidosauria; order Squamata; family Agamidae; genus Pogona; species Pogona vitticeps. The sequence goes on along the minus strand of NC_135787.1, from coordinate 161,918,018 downwards.
CCAAGTCAGATTCTTGATGTGGTTGGGTCCACTCTGTCTAGGGGAGAAGGATGAGCTATTACAATAGATTAAAGAACTCCCCAAAATAAAACACAAAAGCTTGGGCAGATCAGTTGACTTACAAACAAGGGATAAAGTATATAAAATGCTAACAGATTAATTTCTACCAATGATCATCTCCATTCCTTCTTTGTAGTCACAGGCTTGCAGAAGGTCTCTCCCTCTCTCTTGCTCCTAGCTTTCACGTCCTCCTCCTCCTCCTCCTCCTCCTCTCTCCAACATTACCATGTCTGGGTCATTCCATTGGCCTGGGCCAGCCACTGGCTGAAGAACATCCTGATTGGCTGAGAACCAATCCACAATGGAAAGGACACTGTCCCAAGAATCTTGTATGTCACCATAATTTCGCCAGAGATTACATATGTTTGCTAGGAGAGTATAGTTCACCTGAAAAAGACATAAAATACAATAATTACAGACTTGGATGATTTAGTTTTTGAAGATATAGGGAGGAAGATGCAGTTAATGGTGTTAGGAAAGGAATGAAAAACACTTCTTATCATTGCTGGACATATCCTAGACATTCCGAATGTATTTCACCAGCATTTGGAAATACAAGTGTGTATGTGATGGGACGGGAACAAAAATGTGGAAAAAATATCAGCAACTTTATTTAATTTTATTTATTTATTAGATTTATATACCACCCATCTAGAATGGGTCTACTCTGGGCAGTTTGTAGCTTGTTACTGAAGAGTAACAAGCTACAACCTGTTTGACCATTGAGTTCCAAAACTGAAAGAAAAATCCAAGTGTATTAACATGTCAAAAAGGGAAGTGAAAACTTGATAAGAGAGCTCAAAAACTACTTTAGATAACCAAGTAAAAGAAGGATTGTATAAGGTATAAGTATTGCACTAGGTTATCACTTCAGATAATATTGTACTCTAAAGTGATTCAGAAAATAAAGGCTGAAAACTAGGATTACTAAACAAAACAACAACAATCAGATCAAAAGTAGAGAATCTATTTATTTATTTTATTTATTTGTTCAATTTATATCCCGCCCATCTGGTATATTCTACCACTCTGGGCGGCTAGAATCTAGTCTGTGGAACCCTGCAGCCCTGAGTCTAATATCACGTGACTCTGCCTATTCTTAAAATTTCTCTTCAGGAGATCAGTTCAAATTAGACATGGGAGCTTTGTATTCCTATCCCAAGGGATACGAGCCATGGCAGTCTATTTCCACCCCCCAGAGCCAGTCCGGCCCACTCACCAGGCTCCTTGCAGTGCACACATCCAACAACAGCGACATCATGCCAATTGCAGACTTAGTCCCACCAGCACTGCTCCACCTCTTCCCACAACTGACCAGAAGGAGGGCAAGAAGGCAGGAAGAGGAGTCTCCCTGCTCAGCATCTGAGTGGTCAGCTGACGGGAGAGGCGGGGCAGGGCTGGCGGGACAACGTCCGTGATTGGCGCAGTGTCACCACAGTTGGACATAAGGGCTGCAAGGAGGCCAGTAAGTGGACCAAGCTGGTTCTAGAGGGCGGGAGTGGACCACCGTGCATTCATATCCCCCAGGATATGAACATGAAGCTCCCATATCTAGTTCAAATGGGTCTAACAGTAAGAGCAATGTGTCCATCTCCTGACAGCAAGGACCAAACAGAAAGAGAAAGTGAAAAAAGGCGGTGGCAAACTGTGAAGGGAGAAAAGGTGCCTCTCAACAAGAATGAGAAAACAGTGGCCCAGAGAGAAGGGAAGGACGAAAAGAAACAAGAAGAGGCAACCGTTTGCATTTTGTTTTGCTTCCATGCCACCTACCAGTGGATTCACCCTTGCTGACAGCCAGCATCTGATCCACAAATGGCTGAATTCAAAATTCCAAAGATACAATGGGCTTGCTTCATGGACAGGAAAAACTAACACCCAACCCCAAAATCATCTCAGAACATGTCACCTTTGGTGGAAGTCCTCCTCGGTAGGCTGGCCAGCTACAGGAATAGGCAATAGGATGGCCTGTTGCATTCAGAGCCCTAGACATTCGAGGATAACCTTTGAAAATAAAATAAATTGTCAAGGTAAGTTGTCCAAAAATTCCCTGGGGAAAAATCTGGGAGTTGCAGCCCACAAACACAAAAATTCCATTCCACTCACTTAGAAAAAGGCTGAGGCAGCAGAGAAGGCCGTCTCCCTATACCCACCAAATGCATCTGTGAAGGTGGCAGGACTGTGAGAAAGGCCTCTCCTGATGACCTTGACTGCCTCAAACAGGCTCATGAAAAGAAATGAGGTCTTTCAGATAGCATAGGCCCATGCCATTTAGGGCTTTATAAATTAGAATCAACACCTTCAATTCAGCTTGGAAACGGATTAGCAGCCAGTAGAGCTGCTGTAACCGGGGGCAGGGGGGGGTATGTGATCCCTGTAACCAACCCAGTCAGCAATCTGGCTGCTGCATCTGGATCCACTGAAGTCTCCAGACACTTTCCAGAGGCACCCCCACATACAGGGCATCACAGTGATCCATCTGGGATGACACTAAGCCATGTCTCATCATGGCCAGATCAGACCTCTCGAGGAATGGCCACAGCTGGTGCACTAGTCTTAGCTGTGCAAAGGCACTCCTGATCACCACTGAAACCTGGCATCCAAACTCAGAGACAAACCCAGGAGCGCCCTCGAGCTGCACACCTGTGTTTCCAGAGGGAATGCAACCCCATTCAGCACAGGATGCACCCCTGATTTGCTTTTTGACTGACCAGGAGCACCTCTGTCTTGTCTGGGTTAAGTTACAGTTTTCCCCCCTCATCCAGTTCATTACTGACACCAGACACTGATTTAGAGTTGAAACAGCCTTCTTGGATTTATTTGGCAAGGATCTATTTAGCATTGGGTATCTATCATCCACATACTGGTGTCATCAAACCCCCAAACTCTGGACAACCTCTCTCAGTGGTTCCATGTAGATGCTAAATAACATAGGAGACAAAACATAACCCTGAGGGACTCCACAGGCCAGCAGCCAGGTTGTTGAACAGGATTCTCCCAGCATAATCTTCTGATTTCTCTCCTCCAGAAAGGATCATAGCCACCATAGGACAGTGCTTCCAAGTCCCATCCCAGAAAGACAAGCCAGAATGATACTATGGTCAATGGTCCTGAAAGTCACTGGGAGGTCCAGCAGTGAGGAAGCACTCATAGGCTGAGAATGTTAGTCACCAGAACTTTCAAGGGAGATTGAAAGTGTCTGTACTGTCATAAATATAATTTGGAAACTGAGCATATTGCAGAGATCAGGTAATAAAATAGTGTGAAGTAGAAATACTAAGCCATTTGTACATGTTCCAAAGATTATGCTGCCGAGATAAAAACTGTATCGTCTGGATTTTAGTGTTTGTGATAACCTTCTCGTCCTTAGATCTAGTAGAAAGTCCAAAATAACAAATATAGCATGTGGCATATTGTGCCATGATTATGGTTCAATTAAAAAATCAATTATGCGACGGTATCTGATCTTATGTGCATCCTGCCCCATTCCGCTTCTTTTTAGCACTAGTAAATATTTATTTTACCTTTAACACTAACAGGTTTTCAAATAATGCAGATATAATTTTGATATAGCTTTTAACATATTTTATTTTCAAGCAGCTTTTTTAGCATTTGAAAACATAATTTTGAAAAACAATATAAGGCTGAAATCGTGTTTGTGACATATCAGCCTTACTCTGCGAAACTTACATGAACAGGGTTGCAGCCTATAACCGATTAAAAGATTTTTAATCATCCATTTTAATTACCCAATTTATGATCTGAAAGCAAGAGTCAGTCCAAGCCCATACAGAACCTGGAGCTTGACACACAAGTTTAATAGGCAAAAAAAAACCTTACCTAGGGCCTGTTCCACTGCTATTGAGTAGCAGCCATCTAGCTTCAGCATGTCCACTCCCCACTGTGCAAATGTTAATGCATCTTGTTCAATGTGGTCTAATGTGGTGCCCGGGTACCCTGCACAAGTGTGGCTACCTATGTCAGCATAAATGCCAAGTTTCAGACCCCGTGCATGGACCTGCCAAGAGAAATGATAGTTTGTGAGACTGAGGGAAAACTTCCGTGGACAATCTCTAAAGGCAGACAATGTGCCCAAGCTCAATCTGTTGGCACAGTGCTATTCTTGACATTACAGAATATCTTTATCTGTCTCTGACCAAAAACTCATCCCCTTCCTCTTACCCACAGTACATGTTCAGAGTTTATTGAACTCGAATGTTTCACCAATTCCAGTTGCAATTGGCATTGGTTACTATATGTCACCCTGTGATTACAGATGCTCTAAGGCAGGAGATGGAAATGCAGTACTAAAAAGCAACAACTTCCAGAATCCCCTAGCCAACATGCTCACTGGTCATTAGGAATGTGCCATCTGCATTTTTTGGATTTCCACTCCCAGAATTCTCCATTCTGGGAGCTCCCCTTGACAGACCCACAACTACAGATGTAGCTCATCTGGAGAACGTCTTTCTGCAAGACTTCATGGCCAATCTTCCTGTTCAAAAGAGGAAGCTGCCCAGTGCCTGTTGGAAGATGTTCACACAGAACTAGTATTGATATGTATTTCTACAACTTGAAGAAATGCAAGTGTGACCCAGAAAAAATTGTACCAACCATATACTGTACCAAACTTTCCTTTTAATAAGCCAGCTCAGGAGGTAGAAGGTTAGAAAAATCACTCGAACCGCACCTCATCAACCCACCCTATTGTTTCCTTTCTGCTGCAAGATCACAATTAGTAGGGCTTGGCTTATAACAGGCTTCCCTTCCTTCTATGCTTTCAGTTTGGCTACAACTTCCTTTAACTCTCTGCATGATAAATAAAGTAGGATTTTTTTTTCCAAAAATGTGGATGTGAAACCACCTTGATGATCTCACATTAGTGTTAGGAGCCTCCACTCACATAATCTGCCAGGGCTTTGATTCCTCTTGGGAACCTCTCAGGATCTGGAATCAGCTGTCCTGATGCATCTCTCTCCTTTGCCATCCAGCAGTCATCTATATTCACGTACACATAGCCCAACTCCCTCCAACCATTGGTTGCCAGACAGTCCGCCATGTCCATGAAGAGCTTCTCACTGTTTTCGGGGGGGGGGGGGAACAAGCAGTTTATAAATATCATTGGTTGAAAAAAAAATGCAACTGTACTATCTGCAGCTGTGGGGAAAATAGAGCACCAGCAATATGGCAGCATTGTACAGTATATACAGCACTAAAATGTTTTGTCATGTCCAGCATGCATTATCCTCCCTCCAGATTGATCTCTTCTCTAGTATCCCAGGTCATGTTTGAACTAGAGCCCGTCAATGGATGCATCACTTTTTCTTCAAGCAGCTATAGGCAGCATTAAAATGGAAATTCCCTATAGCATTTGTAGTATATGATTACTGGAAAAAATAAAACCAATTATCCTTCAAGATCTTTTCCAAGAAGACAGATCCCATCTTGGCTGAATAACCCACGGACCTGGCTCCAATCTCCCACTCTCTCTTTACAGTTCCACTTACCTGATGCAGTTGTGGGGATCTGACTTGCAATCCACATTACAACGAAATCGCTCCCATGCCAGCCATCCCATTGGGGGTGTTCTCAAGAGCCCATTATCCAGAGCCATGGACAAAGAGACAAAGGCCAGAAGAAAGGAGGAAGCAACAAGCCTCATGACTGGTGAATCAATACTGCAGAAAGGGAGGAAGAAATGCTACATTTCATCAGGACACAGATCAGCATTTAGCATCTTTTCTATATTTTACTGGCCATGATTATGTCTTGGCTTAAAAAGCAAAGATATGTGCAAGAGAGGTAGAAATCAGCTGCCTATGTATAAAGGCTTTTCTCACTTCCCTTTCCAGTAACTGAAACTGTAGGCTGAGTGAGCAAATTTCCTGTAAGGACTTATGCTGACACAATACAGAATTCTTATATATTATAGATACTGTAATTTGCAAGCCAGAATTCATATTTATGGACATGAAGGCTGAAATCCTGTTGTATATAGTAAATTTCATTAGAGTAGGCCCATTGAATCAATGGGGATTTAGTGAGTCAACTCCTCTGTAAGCTTTATTGATTCAAATGGACCTACTCTAACCATAACATCCTAAGCTAAAGTAAGTCAGACAGAGCAGGCCCCTTTGAATCAATTGAACCTATGAAGGAGATGATTCACATAATTCCTGTTGGTTTAATGAGCCTCCTTTGATACAATTTACTAGACTAAGCAACAGAATTTGGGCCACTATGACTCATACATGCTATAACATAAACTTGTTTCAGGGGTGGCTTGGTCCTGAAAGTGCAATCCAGATCCATTAGCTTTAAGGACTTCCTTCAGGCAGAGAAAAAAAACTTGAGGAGAGTTCCAGCACTTCTGGACTCTTCTTGTGCAAGTTATGTAGACTGTTATTATCAACACCTGCGTTTCAAAATTAATTGCTATGCTTCTGCTGTGAATGATAGATTTCCAAGATTTACTGAGGATATGCTCAAGACACCACCTTTCTTTTTCATTTTTTTTTCACTGCAAGATCCCATACTACACAGGCAAGGCAAATTTATGGATCTTTTCTACTGAATTCCTGCTATCCTTCCAAGTCCCAGATTGTCTTTATGGAACAAATCATAGTCCTCACTGTACTTCATAGGTTTTTGTAAGATTGCATTTGATGTGAAAATAAAAGAGTATCTGCTAAGTTCTGGGCTATAGCAAGAACACGAAGCAATTTATAACATTTTCCATTTCCCCAAGTGGTTTCTAATACGGTACACTGCAGAAATAGCTTTATAAAATTGGTCAAAATCTTGTTGCTTAACAGCCTACTGAATTGCACTAGAGTGGGCCCACTAAATCAATGGGAATCTGGTGAGCCAATTCTGTTGTAAGTTCCATTGATTTAAATAGGCCTAGTCTGGTAGTTATTTACTACAGAAGTTAACTTACTAGATCTTCATTGATTGAACAGGCCTACTCCAGCAAGATTTACTACACTAAATAACAGGATTTTGGTCATTACATATTTTTTTCTTTTTAGTTCAGAATTTTGTCCAGTTTACCTTGAAAGCTCAGGATGTGGTGGCTCTTTCTCTTACTAGTATTTTTTTTTTTTTTTTTTTTTTTTTGCTTCAAGAGACTGCATGGTGCAATCAGAGAGGTACAGTCCAGAATTTTATGCAGTTTTGCAAAGGATCTTGGGATGAACCTCTCTGATGGCAAAACACTTATTGGTATTACCATTCAAATGACTGCAAAAAAAGTAATCAGGCAATTATGCTGGAAAGACAATTGACTGGCCAATCCTACCACACGCAAAGCAGATAACTCCTGTATAATCATGTGACTATGCTCCAATTTGGAGTGGAAGAGTAGCCATTGCCTTTTCCTAGTCACTGAGCAATCACTACACCTTACAGAGATACATTTTAAAACAAAGCAATGCTCGGTTCTTATGTAGATTGTACATTAGCCCTCAGAAGCTACAAAACAGCTGTTGCACATACAGTGGGGTCTCTACTTAAGAATTTAATCCGTATTGGAAGGTGGTTCTCAAGTTGAAAAGTTCTTATGTTGAATCTGCATTTCCCATAGGAATGCATTGAAAACCATTTAATCCGTATCTGCTCTTTTCCGTCCATAGAAACTACAGTACAACTGGGATGGGTCACTTTTGGCTTTCCAGATGTTGCACTGCACCTCCCATGATTACTCTCCTTTGGCTATGCTGGTGAGGGCAACATCTGTAAGGTCTCAGTTTGCACACCCTGACTTGTAAAGCAGCAATGCACACGCAGCTCTGCCTGTTAACCTCCAAGCACTATTACTACGACAGGACCAAGAGCGTGAAGAAAAAATTGGGCATATCGGATATCGCTACAATTTTATCCAATCCTACACGAGCTGATCAATACCCAAACTGAAGTGCAGAATTCTGTAAAAAATTAACACGTAACAGTGTCTCTGTGTGTGAATTTCATGTCGTTTCCCACTAACAGTTATCACGATACAGATTGTTCATACTTCTGTTCCTTTAAAATCTCTGAGAGCTCTGCTCACTCGAGAGTCAAATTACAAAAGCCACCCCTACCGCAGCTTCGCCTGACAATGATCACCCACAAAAGGACCAGCAAACCAGACCCCAGGAAGATCCTTTTTACCTTCTCAGGTGAAAAAATCAAGCCGCCCGCTTAATGACGACCACACAATCCTCACTTGCGGGACCGCTCGCGTCGATTCCAGCGGTAAAATAAAAAACACCCGCGCTCCTCGCCGTCTCCTGATCACCTGACCGGCCGTCCGCCTGCTTTTGATCGGCAGCTGAGGTCGGCGCGCGCACTCGGGAGCCCCGGCGCCTGTTCCGAGGCAGCCAAAGCGGAAGCAGCCGCTCCCGCTGATTAGAGACGTTCCGCAAAAACTAGGGAGCCTTGTGGCGTTTTATTTTCCATATGCTTTCGTCGGCCATTGCCCACTTCTTTAGAGCCTTCTGTAGCCGTCTCCTGAAAATCCCGATTGGTCTGATTGCTCATTCAACGTTCTTCTCGTTTCTAAATGTTGTGGTGATTCCTAAACAGGAAGAACTGAATGCCTTATTCAGCATCGGATCACAACAGACGCTTGAATAAGGAAGTGAAGGTCGTGCTCAGAATATTCCTCAAAATAGGTTTGGGCCCGAGTTTGGAAAGCGTTTTGGATTACAACTCATAGAATCCCCTGGAAGGTGTCAGGGGAGATACTGGGTATTGTAGTCCAAAGAATATTGTTTTTGAGCTCCACTGTGGATTGGCCACTCCAGACCATCCATCTTCACACGACCAGGGGACTGTTGCCTTCCAGATGCCTTAACAAGGGCTCATGCCAACCCTCAGTACCTAGTGCAAGGCATATGACCAGTGAAGGGGCAGCATGAGAGTGAGTGTGCTGGCTTTAGTGGGGGAGGGGATGCTTTGGGTAGAACAAGGACATCTTGGCAGGTTAGAGGACTTTCTTCAGGCCAGATGAAAACAAAATATGCAGTTGGGGGCAGTGGTTTGCAGTTAGAAAAATTAGCCACATGTTCTTCATTGAACACTAGCTGCAAATCTGTGAGAACACACACATTAAAAAAAAAAACTTCACAGAACTTTAGAAAAACCTTTTAGGATTATTGTGGTTGTCAAAACAATGTAAAGCTGTGAGAAATACCAGATAGGAAGATTAACTTTGATTAAAGCAGCAGGAATAGATACAGAATTTAGTTACTGAACTAAAGCAGATTAACAAATGATTTGTCACTAGTGAGTAGGTAACAACCACTGCCTTTTATGGAGAAGCTGCCACTAGGAGAAAACAGACACTGATTGCTCTTTCATTGCTTCCTGACTAGTACTAATTTCTTTTCCTAATGAATGTATCACACAGGCTCCTTCCACATTTCTTCTTATGCATATGAGGCATGGCTCCCTTTTCATCATGGTGTCAGAGAAGGCATACAGTGAATCAAACACAGAGTCTAGAAACTGGCATTGGCATATACTCGGAATCAGTCACAAGTTTTGTGGTATTTTACCAACACATCATCATAACAGCACATGCAGTCAGTACCAAGGAGGGAAAATACAAATAAACTTGTACTGGAGATGTACAAGTGTACTCAGAGTAAGCACAAAATAGCAGGATTTCCAGTAATGAAGTGTGAGGAATATCTGGGCAAACTAGAAATTTTAGTGAAATAAGTCAGGAAATAAATGTACCCTAACTCAGATGGTGGCACAAATTAGGGACATTCGAAGTAAGTCATAACAACCCAAAGTGGAATACCCTCACAAAATACTAACAGAGAGTGCAGCAGGAAACCAAACACCCTGAAATATACTGAAGTAGTTCATCATGTACTTTTGTTGCATAAAAACCAGCATGAATAAAATTACTATTTGCAGCACTTCATTAGAAAACGTGTCATGTATTTTGTTTTCCAAAAACTTCCCCAAACACTTCACAGTAACAATAATATAATAAACTATCATCTGTTCTCTGATACAGCTTATGAGCAAGAAGCAAAGTACACTAGCTGATGGATATGTTGTTGTTTTAAAGGATGGAGTGTCTATGATAGGTTGGTTTATTTATTTTTGGTTGGTTTATTTATTTTATATCCTGCCCATCTGGTCAATCAACCACTCTGGGTGGCTAACAACAGACAAATATAAAACAATTAAAAATATAACAATACAGCATTGGTAATCAATTGCTCAAGATGGAAAAGAAAAAAAAAGATAAATAGTGGCTGGAGGGAAGGCCTGCTTAAACAGCCAGGTTTTCAATTGGCTTTTGAAAAAAAAGCCAATTGGTTTGTTTTTAATCCTGCACAGAATGATAAATGGATGAGTAGAGCTGACTCCAAATTTAGCATGGATGCATAGTAGTAGTATACTGTATTAATGTTGTTCTATATATGTTGAATAAAGAATGGGGAATCTCAAACCAATTCAGTCTTGTGGGATATTGTGGCTATCTCACAAAATGCTAGCTACAAGAGGCCTCTGCTCTTTAAAGCCCCTTTAAAGATGCACTAGACAACTTCTTGGAATGCCTGCTCTTTTATTAATTGTAGGAAAAAATGAATATTTTTCTTGTATGGAAATATGAGGGGAAATGTACAATTCCTGCTTTATCCAATTGCCATTCCAGGCATGCAAGATGGAACAGCTATATCTGTGCTGAACCAACTGCATCTTAGTACATTAATGATTGACTTCATTCTTATATGCCCTATCCCAGAGCCTGGGAAAGTAATTTTCCAACCTCTACCATGTTCCTTACAATTCTCTCTCATATTTTTTCCTCTTGTTTGTTTCATCTCTCCCTTAATAATAGCAGCAGTAACATGTGAGAACACACAACAGAATATTTAAATTAATTTAAATTACCCTCAGGGCCAGCCCATTCATTAGGCAGAGTGAGACATCTGGCATAGATGGAATGTTTTAGGGGTTCGGAGTGAGGCAAGCAGCTCCCACAATCACCAGTCATTCACTCAGTAATGCTGGCTGTTCCTTTCTTCTCAGAAGCTAGTGCCAAACAGTGATGATTGGTGCTTGTTGCTGGCCAGGCTTCTCTCTTGCATCTAGCCTTTTTGTCCCATGTGTCTCTCACACACAACCATGCTGGGGAAATGGCTTGGCTGAGCCAACAGACAGAGAGGTTCCAGAACATGCACTCTAGCAGGTTTGGGATGAGCTTGACGTAGGTGGCATGCTGGAAATCCTGAACTGCAGCCTTTGTTTGAGTGGGCAGAAAAACGGGTGGAAGGCGGACTGGCAAATTATCAGCAGCCAGGTGTTGGGAAGAGAGAACAGTCTGTGCTTCAGGGCCACCCTGATGTACCAGTGACTTAGCTTGCGGGTCCCAGGTGTAGTGCAGGAAATCGTCCTCTTACCAGGTTGAAAATCAAATGCAACTGAAAATTGATTGAAAATCCAAATGCAGTTGAAAATCCAACACACTTTTGAATGTAGGGCTAGTCTTGTCCATTTGTCTCAGATGGTAGTATTTCTTGGGTTAGCCATGCAGCCAGAGGAACTGGCTGCAGCCATGGGGCCTGGGGGTCCAAACAAGACAAAACAGATAGGTGCCCTATCTCAGCCTTGTTTTTAATCTGTCCTTATAGTTCACTTTTATGCAACATACCTATGTGAAGTAATATGTGCTTTTGAGCATGTGCATAATTGCTTTCACCCACCAATAGATAGTCATTGTGAAGCCCTATGGAAGATGATGAATTTGTTTATACATTTCTGCAGTTAATCAGAGGCCTTTTTTATGATCCATCACCCAAGTATTTTTGTTATACAAAGGCCCACTATGGGATCTTGCTTAAGATGGCATGGCAGTTTATGCCAGGCAATTTTTCTTAAGGTGGGTTGTAGCATGCAAACAACTTGTGGGTGGAAGCTCCTCCCCAAGCAGCATCTTGAAATTTATTTCCCATCTCTATAAACAAAGAACCCGCATGAAATCTGCATCGTTTCGTTTAGTCGCTTAGTCATGTCCGACTCTTTGTGACCCCATGGACCAGAGCACGCCAGGCCCTCCTATCTTCTACTGCCTCCCAGAGTTGTGTCTTATTCATATTGGTTGCTTCGCAGACACTGTCCAGCCATCTCATCCTCGGTCGTCCCCTTCTTCTCTTGCCGTCGCACTTTCCTAATATCAAGGTTTTTCCCAAGGAGTCTTCTCTTCTCATGAGATGGCCAAAGTATTGGAGTCTCAGCTTCAGGATCTGTCCTTCCAGTGAGCACTCAGGGTTGATTTCCTTTAGAATGGATGGGTTTGTTCTCTTTGCAGTCCAGGGGATTCTCAAGAGCCTCCTCCAGCACCACAATTCAAAGGCATCAAATCTTCAGCGGTCAGCTTTCTTTATGGTCCAGCTCTCACTTCCATACATCACAACAGGAAATTCCATAGCTTTGACTATTCGGACTTTTGTTGGCAAGGTGATGTCTCTGCTTTTTAAGATACTGTCAAGATTTGTCATCTGCATAACTCCCCTCAATTGCCTTCTTTTGATTTATATCAATGATTTATATTTGGCTGGGGAAAATAAGTACAAATAAAACGGGAACGTGTGTTTACATGTGCTTGTTTTTTTTTTTTTTTTATAAACAGTCTCAGGATCTTCTTCGTTTTGTGTTATCGCACAACGGAAGATTCGCGCGGCTACTTTTGCAGTCGCTCATCACATAGTTTCCGCTGATCCAGCGTTACTGCTGGTAACTACTGTCGAGGGAGACCCTAGAATACCACTCGAAATTGCTATAGTGTGCAAATTGTGGCCGGACATTGACTCGTCGTTTTAAAATACTGTAGCATGACTTTTGTTCTTCTCTGGCGCCTGTGTTCAGCCTGATCAATTTTGCAACCAGTCAAAACTCAGAGAGCCCCGATTTGGCTTTGATAGAATGCTTAAAAGGTGAAAAAAAATCGGTTAAAAACAAAGAAAACGCCCGCCTCCCAAAATAAAAATACGGGCTTTGGAGACAGTAATTATTTGAATGTTACGTTTCGGTACAGATAGTTAAATGAAAGGCTATAGTACTGGGATGGGAAGGGAAACTGCCAGGAAAAAAAAACATGGAATACCCCAGTGGGGAAAACATGATTTTCCGGCCCTTTTTTTCTATACGTGGCTTCGGGACCTCGACAGAAAAGGAGGGAACCCGTGAGGAAAGAAGAGTGAAAAACCTCCGCTCCGTGATGTAAGGTTGCTGTAAAACCTGGATATTGAAGATCTACGCCTGGCGTGTCCTAATACTTGCGATTCCAGTAAGGATCCTGTGTTCCGGGTTTTGCAGTATTTAAAATCCACACCAATAATAGGCAGAATATAGCAAAGAAACAAGGGAGGACGAGACAAACTACTTCGGGAAACAATAGAAGAACGCAGCGGAAACTGAACCAAGATGTAACGAAGTTCCAAGAAGTTACTTTGGATTTCAACAAGGTAATAAACTTCACTATCGTTTTCTTCCTTGTCTTTTCAGAAGGGGCCTGTCCCTAAATTCCTGACCCTTTCAAAAAAAAATCCGTTAACGTGGAGAACCACCCTGACACCCCCACACCAGGGCTTTAAAAGGATTTTCTTCCAGAGCGGGTTCGGCTCCGGGATCCAATTTGACAAAAACCCGTCTGCTTTAGAAGAGAGAAAGGGAGGGAGTGTGAGCATAACTTGGTAAGCGTTGCTGCATAAAGAAGTGGTGCTGTCCCGCTGCCCTTGAGTTGTGTGCTTGAGATTGTGAAAAGAACACTCAACAGTCCAAGTACAGGTAGCTTACAGTCTAGGACAGCTACACCAAAGAAGAAGGGGAAAGATGGCTTTGCCCACTGGAGATGAAACATGGGGTTAGCTGCGGGGTGACAGAGAGCAAGATCAGATTGACCTGCTTCCACCTAGAGCAATATATTTTAAGTAGTCTTTGTTTTATATATTTACTGTATTTCTGCCCGCCCCCCATTTTTCTCAAAGAGTGAGCTAAGGCAGCTTGCAAATGCAAATGCAAAAAAACACAAAAACCTCAAACAACTAAAATCACAATAAAAATTAGAGAATTAAAATAGTTAAACATGCCTATATTAAAAGCTGCTCATTTAGTTTGAAAGATAACAAACACAGAAAAGTATGCTGCATCTGCAGAACATAATGTTTCCTTCTGGATGAGACTGGATTGGCTCTCACTCAGTCTTTCTTATGCTAGGGTCCTCATGACGTGTTAGAATACGTAATCCCCAGTGAGCTTGACCATTCTGGCTAGGAATGATGTACAGTGTAGTCTAAAGATATCTGCACAGTACTGGTTGGGGAAAGGCTGGGCTTCTCCACTCCTGCTTTATGGGATTAACAGACACATCCAGTAGCTCAAGACAACAGTCAACCTATTCGCGAATGCTTTCATGGCCGGGATCTAATGGTTGTTCTGGGTTTTTCGGGCTCTTTGGCCGTGGTCTGAAGGTTGTTCTTCCTAACCTTTTGCCAGTCTCTGTGGCCGGCATCTTCATAGGACAGGAGTCAGAACTCCTGTGCTCTAGTCTGACCCCTGTCCTCTGGAGATGCCGACCACAGAGACTGGCGAAACATCAGGAAGAACAACCTTCAGAACACGGCCAAAGAGCCCGAAAAACCCACAACAACCAACAGTCAACCGTTTGCAAAGTGTATTCAGAGTTACACATCCTCTGAACATGAAGGTTCTGCCATGTTTTTGTACCTTTAGCAGCAGCCTGGCATGTGGAAATCCCATCATCTCTACTTTTTCCTTTGGTTGTGTGAGTAAGAACCTGTTTTGGGGTCTTAACTTGATGTTTGCAGACTTTGTCAATCTGTGATTAACAAGAGTTTAATGGAGCCATTTCTAAACCATTCCACATTAATTGCATCCTTTGGACATCTGAGTTACTTCCTCAAGTCTGTATTTGTTTTATGACACTGGGCCAGTCCTGGAGATGTGGATGGACACAGAAGACACAACACAATCCAGATGAGAAATTCCCTAAATATTGCACCCCGAATGAGAGTGTATATGGAGAATGGGGGTATTGTCCTTTGCTACCATCTTGTGGGACATGGGTGAAAGACACACAGTTAGCCAGATGTTGTTGGACTGCAACTCACATCAGCCCTAACCAGCATAACTAAAGCGGAATAACAGGAATTGCAGTCCAACAACAACTGATGGGCTACAAGTTGCCTACCCTCATTGATCAAGAACTGTAAAGATTATAATGGACTTGAATATATGGGATTTATCTTGCTTTCTCTTTGCTCTTTGTGTATACATGTACATACACCCTAAATGTCAATTATCTTATAACTGGAACCTGTAGCTTTCTTTCACTGATTAACATGAAAAATGAAGCTGTGTAAACTCTTCACACTAGGAAATGGCCAGAGTGCTAAGCCTAATTGACATTGCTAAAATAATGTATTTTCTAACTCCACCATCAGTAACTGTAAACAAGTTTCTACAGACTAGGCTGAGTTGGACATTTGATTTCTCAATTAGGTGCTGGTGATAATTATATGATAATTGAACTGTAGAGCTGGAGAGGATCCCAGTGGTCATGGAGTCCAACCCTCTATCAACGCCTTCCAGACTTTATTTAAAAGCTTGGAAGTCCCTCACCTCCCAACAATTTTAGTACATAAATTTAGATATGTATTATCATCAGATGCATCTTAAGTATGACAGTTTTCTCTCATATACACCAATTCTCCTTAACACCAGAATGAGGAAACATCAAAATGCATGTGGTTGTTCCCCTGAAAATATACATCTGTTGGCATATGGTAAGACTACAATGCTTAAAGAGGCTAATAAATAGGTTAAAGAAAGAATCCCATTACAAATTGCCATATGAAAGTAAATCTAGCCCCCTGATAGCAGTCCACTTGTAGGAGGGGTGATTGGGTCAGGGTGCACAGGCCTATCGCCTCAGACCACTTCTACCCCCTCTCCCAGCCTTCTGGAGAAAACCCACAGCTTCAGTGCTAGCTAGTTTTGCAGTCTGTTCCATGCAGCAATTCCTTATACTTCCTCTCTATATGTTCTCCAGGACTGGATTGCTACCATGAAGCTGAATGAGCGTAGTGTCGCACATTATGCCACGTGTGACTCTCCAGCGGACCACACTGGTTTTCTGTGCAAGCGTGTGGAACGCTACCACCACCACCACCACACCTCTTCCTACCACCGTCGCTGGTTCATCCTCAAGGGCAACTTGCTCTTTTATTTTGAAGACCGAGAGAGCCGTGACCCGCTAGGCCTCATAGTGCTGGAGGGCTGCACTGTGGAGCTGTGCGAGGCTGCGGAAGAGTTTGCTTTTGCCATTCGCTTTGATGGCTCTGGTGGTAAGGCCTACGTGTTGGTTGCTGACTGCCAAGCTGTGATGGAGGCTTGGGTGAAAGCCCTTTCACGGGCCAGCTTTGATTATATGAGGCTTGTTGTGAAGGAACTAGAGAAACAACTAGAGGAGGCCCGGAAGAGTTTGGCAGCCTGTCGTAAATTGCCAAAAAAGTCATCGGCTGTCCGTAAAAGACACCTCTCTAATCCTGTCATGGTACCTGTCCAGGAGCATCCTGCTGCCTTGGAGAATGGTTGCTCCATATGGGACAGTGGCTGTACTTTGGTAGGAGTCGCTTCTTTGGACCATGATGGGGGATATTTGAAACCCCCACCCTTACCTCCTCGTCGAAGATTAGCAGGCAACAACATGGGTGGATCATTTACACCCAGCCTTGCGTCTGCTGTACAGGAAAGTCCTGTGTCACCAGAGACAGTCTGTTTCTCAAAGTTACATGACTGGTACGGCCAGGAGATTGCAGAGGTGAGGATGGAATGGCTGGAGAGTCAGAAGAAGGGAGTAGTGTAAATGTGGCAAGGACAGAATGACCTCAACCCAGTTACTGGTCTAAACTAGGGCGGACCCATGAAAACAATTGCTGAAAGGTGGGATCAATACTTATGTGAATAACATTAATTCAATGGTTCTACTCCAGTAACTATTTTGACAAGGCAGAGTTTGGAAAATGGATACTGTAAGCTAGTTTTCCCAAAGTATTTGTTGTTCTTTGTGGATTGTTCTCCCAGTCAACAAAACTGCCAAAATAACTCCTATGGGTTTCTTAAATAATACATTGCAGATTGTATGTTCTAGAGAGAGCTTGAAAATGCAACTTTTTGGACCACAACTCCCAGAATTCCTTGGGCAGCATGGCTGTAGTCTCTGGTGTCCAAGCTGTGGCTCTGCATTATTCAGTACTCCAACTTCTTAGTCATAAAGGCTACAGAAATGACCACAATATTCTTAAAGCCTAATTATGCACCATCTGAAACTGAGGCAGAAGGTATGTTTCCAAACAGTTATGAAGTACACAGAACCATTAATATGAGGCCCAAATAATGCCCAGTTTCAAAATACAGTAGTAGTTTCTTGACACATGGAGAAATCCATATATAACTGTCCTTTGTCTTGTACCCTACATTATTATTAATGACATTTGACTTATTATAGCAATTATAGCTTCTTCTGGAGGAGAGAATGTCAATTTCACAGGATGGTAGTTAGATACCTTTCTGTGCACACTAGAATACTGTAATAGTTTCTGTAACAATTTGCAAATATTCAGAAACATTCATAGACAATATAGATCACTGACAACAGCCTAGTAAAGTAGGCTAGCTTTATTATCTCCTTAGTGCAGAAAGAGAAAAAGCTGAGAAAATGTAGCTTGCCTGGGTCTACCTGGTGAATTCACAGCCAAATTTAAATTTGATCTAGGAATTTCTCTGCTATACTCCTAGCTATACCATTAGCCTCCAAAAAATGAGAAGTCACCTGATCCCCAAAAAATGAGAAGTTATCTGATCCACTGACTTGTTTGCCATGTTATCTCACTCTTATGTCTGAAGGAAGTGGATTTTATCTATGAAAGCTCACATTCACATGCTCACACATTAGTCTTTAAGATGCCACAACATTTTTGTCTCTTTTATTTATTGTCTTATCTTTTATTCTTATTTTGTTTTTGTCTGATATGGTTGACTTTAGTTCCTACGCTGTTTTTTTAGTCAATATTTGAAAATTAAGCTCCAGGACAGGCAACACAACCTATTAATAACAGAACAAAAAATTAAATGTGGTTCCCTGCAGTGTTGCAAAAAAATGTGATCATTTATTCATTCAGATCCTCAGACTCACCATCTGCGCAAGTTTCCTAAAGATTGTCCAAAGTTGTTCTTGCAAGCACACTTTTCTCTAAGTTTTGTGCCTGTTGTTGTTTAGTCGTTAAGTCATGTCTGACTCTTCGTGACCCCATGGACCAGAGAACGCCAGGCCCTCCTGTCTTCCACTGTCTCCTGGAGTTTCTTCAGCCATCTTGTCCTCTGTCGTCCGCTTCTCCTCTTGTCTTCACTCCTTCCCAACATCAGGGTCTTTTTCAGGGAGTCTTCTCTTCTCATGAGACAACCAAAGTATTGAAGCCTCAGCTTCAGGATCTGTCCTTCCAGTGAGCACTCAGGGTTGATTCCTGTCAGAATGGATAGGTTTGTTCTCCATGCAGTCCAGGGGACTCTCAAGAGGTTCGTCCAGCACCACAATTCAAGAGCATCAATTCTTCGGCAGGTTGCCTACTGACCACAAAACAAACTGTTTTTCATTCATTCTAAGTTTCTTGCCTAGTTTTTTTCCTTTCAGACATTTGCAGTTCCGAGGATGCATGTTTTTCTACTTCTTGCTCCTCTCCTACCCATATGCTCTTATTATGTGATTCAAATATTGCTTCCTACATTTTATGTGTTTTATAGTTTCTTGGTCTTCATTTATTTGTTTTACCTTCTTGATCAAACAAATGTTTGGTGTTCTGTAATAAATGCACATATTTATGACATACAAATTGGCATGGTATACATTTTCATATGAATTGTCAAAACAAAAATACAGTACAACCTTTCATGGCCATAAGGGTAAATAAATCCCCCCAAGTTTTAACATTCTTTCCCCACAAAACTGCCTCACTTATCCTGCAGTTTTCTTCATTGGGGCTATCCTTTCGATGTAGCTAATTTTCATAACAATGAGTCATAGAAAATGTAATCACATTCTCTTTTTTTGAAACCTGTAGATCATAAAGGCTGCTTTTGTGTAAACCTTTTGCACCTATTCTTTTGAAACACATTAGACATGATCTCTTTAGAAGGGGCAAATCGCCTGCCAGTGCCATTTATGTCAGTAAATTGAAAAGGTTTTAGCATTTCCTTTTTACAGTCACAGTGGTACTTCTGCTGCACGTTAGTACAGTTATTTATTATAAATTAATTAGCTGGCTAGTCCAGCAGGAGAAAGGCATCACTATAGAGTTTTCACTAAATCAGGTTGCCATGAGAAATAAGGGAGCATTTTCAGCATTTGTAAGAGTGGCTGGTGATGTGAATGGTATTACAGTATAATAGAAATATATCTGTCTCCAAAGGCAAACTTTCCTCCAGAAATGATGATCTGGAAATAAGTTATCAATACATATTGGCTTAAGTTATATAAACCAATCAACCTAGTAACCTTGGGCTATGCACTGCAGTAATTTAATATTATACACATATTACATGCATTGTTTTTAAATGTTTGCATTAGTTGCATTTTGCACCTACAACATGAACGTACAATACAGTGGTGCCTCGCTAGACAGCTACCCCCGCATGACAGTTTTTTCGCTAGACATTGATTTTTTGCGATCGCTATAGCGATTCGCAAAACAGTGATTCCTATGGGGGAATTTCACTGGACAGTGTTTTGTCCCTGCTTCAAAAACCAATTTTTGCTAGACAACGATTTTGACAGCTCCCTCTGTGCTCACAAAATGGGTGTTTTGGGACCTAAGCTTTGCAAGACAGCTATTTAAACAGCTGATCGGCGGTTCACAAAGCGGCTTTCCTATGGCCGATCTTCGCTAGACAACGACGATTCCTCCCCATTGGAACACATTAAACAGGTTTCAGTGCATTCCAATGGGGAAATGCTTTTCACTAGACAATGATTTCGCTAAACAGCAATTTCAGTGGAACCGATTATCATCATCTAGTGAGGCAGCACTGTATTGGTTTATAGTTAGTAGGTCAAGATTAGTACAGTATTGAAGAATAAATTGAGTCGTAATTTAATGGAATTGCTAAGATTTACATTTAACATATGAAGAGCCCTGCTGAATCAGACCAAAGGCTTATCAAGTCCCGCATCCTGCTTCCTCCATTTGTCAGCCAGATGCCCTTATGAGCGCCACAAGCAGAACATAAAGGATAATAAACCTCTCCCGTTGTTTTCCCAAAGCAGTTGATATTAGAGACATGCTACATCCAGTGGTGCCATGGAACTAGAATTCACACAATTCCCTCCAACTCTCTATTCTTTATGAGCTTAGCAACTCACAGGAACTTAAAGGAAAAATTGTTTTTCATTGTAAAAATATATTGTTTGAACTCTCCTTGTTGTAATGTAAATTACTGGGGACAACATAGTATTTAATAGGCTATTAATACTCATTACTTCTACAAAAGACCTAGATAGGGACAAACGCAACTACCTTAATTTCTAAATTTTCCTTCCAGGGGTTGTGCTTATGGTGATTGCCTGCACTTCAGATGTTACCACTGTCCTACTGGGTGCCACATCCTGCATAGGAGGACTAATAGCCAATGATAGATCCATCCTAGTCTTATCCCCTGTAAGAGCCACCATTATGCAGACCATCTTGCCCAGTATTTAAACACTGTCTGGCCACGGCTCTCCAGACAAGATTCTTCCCACACCTAACTAGAGATGCTTGGGACCTTCTATATACAAACCATGTGCGCTCCTATTGTGAGCTTCCCAGTAGAAAATCAGTCGAATACATTTTGCTGCCTAAAGCCAAAGAGAAGATGTCCTCCTTTCATTCCATGTTCAAAAGGTGACTGAACTGATGGATTAGTGCTTGCCTGAGAATGGCAATCCTCAACCACGTTTGAAGCCAGCAAACTGACAGAGGGTGCACAGGGCATGCTGCATCATTCAGAGGTCTCTCCTCCAGCACTGTGGTGTTGCCTCCCATCATCTGCTGTGTGAAGGGACCACCTCATTCTGCCTATTAGTAGGGAGGGCCCTGCCTCATTTGATGCTTTGGAGTATTTGGAGGCAAAAGCCAAGTGCTTTGGTAGAACTAAATGTTAAACACCTGCAATCTGAAACTATGTAAACCCAAGCATGCAATATTCTGAATTGTTTTGTACCTAGGGAAAAAGAGACAGTTATAATCAACTTACATGTCATTTGCAGATGGTTGAAGGCTACTTCCTTCCATGAAAGCCAATGCCATGTAGTGGGTAGAGTGACAGACTACGAGTTACCACTCAAGATACCTAGTTCAAATTCATTGGGGGTGTGGCAGAGATAAAAACTTAAATATCTCACATATCCTGAAAACCTATTAGCATCACTGTAAGTCAAATGTGACTTGACAACACATAACGACTTCCTTCAATCTGGACCCGCCCCCAACTTGTAAAATTGAAAAGCAAAATTTAGAAAAGATATTATCTAAAATTCCCAGAATCTCTGCACAGCAAATTTTCTGGCCACACGAGTTCAGGGATTATTTGAGCTGTAGTCCAGAAAACAAACACTTCCAAGCTCTGTTCGGAACAAACTACATTGTAGGACTAACATAAGCACTTAACTGCAGATAAAGAAACTACTGTATATCTGCCGCTGGAGGCTGATCCATGAGGAAAAATGGGCGTGGAATAAAGGGACGTGATAGAGATGATGAAGGCGCATCCTGCTTCGCCTGTCTCTCATAGCTCCGCCCACTGTTGGCTGCAATGCCTTCACTCCCATCAACTACAACGCTCCCCACTCTCCACCCATTTGGAATGGAATTTTTAAGTGATAAGGTGGATGTATTATAGAATGCTGGAATGTGAGTTTTTCAAATCACACAAAACAAAACTGGAACTGGAAAAAGAAAAACTGCTTCTCCGGGGGACGGACACACCGGCGTCTAAGGCACAGCTGTGGCTAGGAATCCCCCTTGGATTTCTCTCCTGTTGTTCTGTGAGAAGTTCCTACGCTGCAAAATGCAAGTTCGCGTCTCAGTGCCAACCAGGAAATAGCGATTCGAATCCAGACGTTTAGCTCACCCACTATTACTTCTTTTCTCTATAATGTCACCTCCGCCCTCCCCCTGCGTCCCGCAGACACCCTGCTTCAGGGAAGCATCGCGAGATGTAAGAAAGCACCGCCCAGTCCTCTGACGGCCCGAGCGCGTCGCCATAGTACCGGCGACGAGAGGAGGACCACGGTGGAGAAAATGGCTGGGCGCCTGTGGGGGACGGTGGAGACTTGGGCGAGGACAGGGATGGTCGGAAACCCCAGGGGGCCGCCAGCAACCACCGCCGTGCCCTCGCGCCGTGTAACCGTATCTCGGACTGGCACCATTTTGCCTAAGCCTGTCAAAGTGAGTGTATGAAGGGAAGCCTTAGAGGCGCCGTAAGGGAGAAACCGGCTGGCAGTCAGTCAGGCGACCAACCAATCGATCAGTAGCACGAGCTGCAAAGCTGGGTGTTGATTGGCGGGTTGCACCAGCCGCAGACTTGCAAGGTTATCCTCACTCTTCCCGCATCTGTTGAAGGAGGCTAATAAGGTGCTTATAGTAGCGTTGGTAACGTTGCCGGTGCAGCAGGACGTATGGTTGTTTCTGCTGCAAAAAAGATACAGCGACACTTCTTGAAATGATTTATTACGATTGTTTTTACAGCGCAGCCGTCTTTTGGCTGACGGCGTTAAAGGGCGGGCCTAATCGGGCGGAAGCGCAGGTAGAAAAATTAGTGAATCGATAGAATTGCCCTTCGTGTCGGGTTAATTTGGGACGAACATTTTAGTGGCCTTTGAATCCCGATGTTCTAATCCAACCAATAGAATCCCTACATCAGAGTAGTCGTATAGACCAGATGGACGGGATATAAATCAAATCAAATAAATAAAATAAATAAAAACATTGCACATGTGCTCTTAGATACCTCGATTTTGTATTTAAACCATTCCCCAACCCCCGAATCCAGCAGGGCAGTACATTCTTTACCATCCCCGCCGCCGCAGATGCTACGATAGAATATCTGATTATAGCCACATTTGGTTTCTTGTGTTTAGGATCATGCTAAAGGGCGATGTATTGCTAATACTCAAGACTTTTTCGTCATTTGTTTTTTTCTGACTTTAAAACAGTTGTATTTATTTTCATTTGTATTTTGTACATTTGTGCTGTTGATTATAAAAACATATTTCTTTAAGCTGATAGTAGGTATTTCTTTAAATCTAGTCTTTGAACCTAGTCTTAGATATTAGTTTAAGGTATCAGTTAACTTTAGGGGGCAAGGCAATCGAATTGAGATTTGCTTTTTCTGGAGAATCTGCATTCTGAGAAATGTTAATTACTGTAGTTCTAAATCTTTGCAGATGCCCTTTGGTCTTCTCCGTGTGTTTGCTGTTGTAATTCCCTTCCTCTATGTTGGGACCCAGATCAGCAAGAGTTTTGCAGCCTTGCTTGAGGAACATGATATCTTTGTACCAGAGGATGATGATGATGATGATTAATAGGTATGGCTATAAATAAAAGTTCAAGTTCAACCACAGTGTTTTCCTTTTTGACATAGGATGGTGGTTGGACATGATTTCCAGAAGCATAGCAAACTGTAGCATAGCACTTTAAAACTCCATAAGTATCCATGCAGACTTCATCAAAACCCTTGATCTTTCAGATTCTTCTTAAATGTTGAACATGCTAAATCTGGATTATGAGTGCTGCCTTTCTCTCCCCCCCCCCTTAAAAAAAAAACTAGAATTAGGATTTTCAGAAATGAGAGCCAGGTACAAAGTTATACCTAAGCTTGTAAATCTTCCACCCAAAAATGCATTTCTGTATTTCTTCCAGTTTGTTTTCCTCACAATCTAATGGCAAGTGTAGGCACTTTTTAGTTGCTGCTATTAGTTGAAAATTGCAGTCAGAATGTCTTGTCAGTCTGTTCAAAATTACTCAGATGTGACAGTAAAAATTTGATTTACCAATCTTTGTTTTAAAGGATGTCTAAATGCTACAGTTTCCAGTTAAGAAATCTCTTCCTTTTTCTATCTTTCATATCTCCTCCAACTACTTCCACTGTCATAGCATGCAAACCTTTGCAGTTCTTGCCCTGGTGCTTTCCTATTTCTTCTCTCCCTGCTTTCTTTTATATCTAAATCTGCAGGAAGAATAAATTACATATATGCAAAAATTATGTTTAACTTAGTAGGTTATACAGCTTTATAGTTTTACTTCTAAATATAACTCCATAAGATAATATTTGCATGAAGAGAAGGTACATTATGGCATGCCCAAGACTGCTAAAATAACTTGACAATTGGTGTGTGGTAGTGATAGAAGTGTGCTGTATGTACCACAGTCATGATTAATCTGTTTTTTTAACAATTTTTTTGTGATAGAAACTATGTTTATGATGTGCATGTTATCATGGAATTCTGTCCATTTGAGTCTACTTCTGGTGTGATTATTCTTGCTCTAGAGCAGGGGTCTCCAAACTTTTCACTATGAGGGTCACATCATATATTTTACACATTTTTGAGGGCCAAAGGAGGGAAGGGGAGCCCAAGCAATCCCCCACTCCCGCTGTCTTTGCAAACACAGTGGGGCTGGGGGATTGCTTAGATCAGGCTTACCTCCTCTTCCTATCCCTGCTTGGGCATAGGAAGAGGAGGGAAGGAAGATCCAAGCAATCCCCCATCCCTGCTATCTTTGCAAAGAAGGCAAAGGTGGGGGGTTGCTTGGGTCCCCCTTCCCTCCTCTTCCTATGCGTGGGCCGGATAAAAAACCAAGATTGGCTGGATGTGGCCCATGGGCCATAGTTTGAAGACCCCTGCAGAATTGGCATCCTTTAATTGAATACTAAAATAGTTACATGGTGTGGAATAAAGATTTTCTTGTTTCTTTACAGGGTTACAGTGTGGGAATATGGTGGAGAAACGAACAATGTATGCTGACAAATCCAGTGCATAATCATGGCAATCTCTTTAGTTTATAAAGAATATATTTTGGGGCAGGTGGATTTTCATCATACTAAAGAATTCTGTGTGTATATCTAAAAGGGAATGACTATACCCATGGACATGCATATGTATTTGTTAGGTAAACAATCATTGTATGCTGCATATTACTTTTTCTGCAGAAGTCCTAGGGAATTAATGAGTATCATCAAATGGTTCAGATTACAATTAAAGAGTGACAGAGCTAGAATCATATGTCTCCTTCAGTTGTCTTTAGATTGCAGTCTGCCCTCACTTGCCTCAAAGCAAATCCTATTAAATCTCAATGGAACTTACATCTGACTGGGCATGTACAGGATTGTGCTGTGACACTGCAAGTATAGTTACTAGAGTATGTGCCCCACTGAATTCTGAGATTTATTTCTGAGTAAATATGCTATTCATCTTGACATTTCAAAACTTCTGGTCTTTCCTCCTCCCCCTGGGGAGAAGGAACAAGACTATTCAAGCTCTCTGGAGTCCAGGTTCAAGGGAACATTACTACTATTTCATATTTTACATAGCAAAAATCATAGGTGTTAAATGAGTGAAATTATGCTACACCCTTTAAAAAACTGCAATTTTTCTTAAGGAGAATTCAGAAAATTAGCTTAACAAGGTAAACAATTTAAAGAAGGCTTGCAAAAAGAAATAAAACCTGCACAGCTCGATGAAGGTGTCAACCCAGTGTGCGGCGGCAGTGAAGAAGGCCAATTCCATACTAGGTATCATTAAAAAGGGGAGTGAAAATAAAACAGCCAACATTAGAATGCCATTGTACAAAATCCTGGTAAGGCTGAACCTGGTGTATTGCGTACAGTTCTGGTTGCCGCACTTCAAAAAAGACATAGTGGTACTTGAAAAGGTGCAGAAGAGAGCGACTAAAATGATGACTGGGCTGGGTCACGTTCCTTATGAGGAAAGGTTACAGCATTTGGGGCTCTTTAATCTAGAGAAAAGGCACCTGAGGGGTGACATGATTGAGATGTATAACATTATGCAGGGGATGGATGAAGTGGATAGAGGGAGCTTTTTCCCTCTCATGCAACGAGAAGACATCCACTCCAATTGAGAGCAGGTAGAGTGAGAACAGACAAAAGTAAATATTTCTTCACCCAGCATGTTTTGGTCTGTGGAACTCTATGCCACAGGATGTGGTTACGGCATCTGGCCTACATGCCTTTAAAAGGGGATTAAACAGATTCCTGGAGGAAAAGTCCATCACAGATTACAAGCCATGATGGGGATGTACAATCTCCAGGCTTAAAAGGAAGATGCCGCCAAATGTCAGATGCAGGGGAGGCGTATCAGGAGACCAGTATCTAGTTGTCTCATGTGCTCCCAGAGGGAGCAGTAATCAAATCAATTAAATAAATAAATACTCAAAATTCATAGATTTGCAATGGAGATCTCTTAAACCACAGTACCCACTCAATGAGGTGAATAGCCAAATTGACAGGGCAAGATGGATATTTATCTAGAAATAAACAATAAGACAGATCCTAAAGATAAAACACTACTGTTAGTCTCTTATAGCTCCCAAAGGAGGCCACTCAAATACACCATCATTGATCAGCAGCCTATGCTGGACGATGTAACCTCCCTTTCCCTTGCACTATGGCACTAGCCTGCACTCAAAGGCAGGCTTCATCCTAATCTGAAACAAATATTGACAAATAACAGGCAATGGGACACAGATAGGGAGACAAGAACAGAGGCTTCTACCAACACAGATGCCAACTATGTCCCCATATCTGTTCTGATAGCACCATTACTGGCCCCCACAATGTCACCCACCAGAAAAGGAGCCCATTTACTTCTTCATCTCCTAATCTTTACCAGTAGTGGCCATCTGCATTCTATAGAGAGCAAACAAAACAGCATCTGTGCAACAGAGTAAATGGACACAAATACAACACCAGCAAAAACTTAAAAATATTTACTCTGAGAAAAGTTCATCTTTATTCATAGACGACTAATTTCCAAGTGAATGTATGGACTTTTATATGCTATATAATTTGTAAAAAAAAATTCATGCCAGTTCATTCTTTGGACAAACAGGTGTTCAGTGGTTCCTAGTCCCACTTTCTCCAGTGGCCACCCTCAAAGGCAGCACCCTGGCTTCCCTGCCCTGCTTCCTCTGGACACTTCCTCTGATTGGGCATCCACTGGAGGAGGCGGTGCTCGGAAGTACTGAACACCTATTTGTCCAACTAGCTTGAACCACTAGTTTCGTGGTTTGTCCCCATCTCTAATTGTCAAGGTTATGTATATAAAGTAACGTGGAATGTCTGCTGGAGAGTGGATGTGAATGGCCAAGAGGGGCATGTGCTGTTGAAATGAGATGGTTTTAATAGGACTGAGACAATTAGACTAGTTTTGGGGTTTTGAAGGAAGAGCCCTATTCAGTTGTTATCTACCTGGTTGTTATCAAAATAGAGGAGCTGCTTTCTTTGTGTGATATGCAGTATGCCTGAAGAGAAAAAAACTCTTGCGTATATATATGTAGGCTCTACGTGCAAACAGACATATCTTCAGTCATGTTGCTCTCTATGTGGAGAAAGTTAGAAGTGAGTACACTAAACAAAAGAAACTGAGTGTAAGTGAAGGACCAGTACAAAGAATTCACAACTGGCTGGAGAGCTCCTTAAGTTGAGTACCTGGCTGCAAAGCCGGAAATCAGTACTTTGTTCTCTACTGTTGTCTCTTGGAAGATGAGCCAGCCTGTACAGCACAGTCCCAAAGTTCCTTCAAAAGAAGGGACCAGAAAAGCATTTCTGAGTACTGTATGTAGAAAACCTTGAAAAGGACCTCCATAAGTTGGAATTGACTTGATGGCACATAATAATTATTACAGAACAACAATTGCCAGTATGGATAACTTCTGTTGAAGAGCTCTTCAATATACAGGGCTTTATTGAGAAGAGAAAACATAGAATTACAGCTACTCAAAAACTGTTTGGCTCAAGGGTCATGGCCCGCATAGAATTTGGACAAGAAGTCCTTCGGTTGAGGTATTTCTGTCTCATGAAAATATCTCATTACATGCGTTAGTTGCTTCCACATGTAAATAGTCTCCTGCAGTTCCATTTTCCCCTACACAAGCAGAAAGAGAGAGAAAATGGTATTTAGCATATTGTAAATACTGTCTAATCCATTACTACAGAGTAGGAAACTGACCATGGCAGTACACTGATTGTGGAATTCCATCTAGAGAGATGACAGCCCACCCCCATAGTTACAGAACTTCCAGCAGGCAGTCAAAAACTGTATTTTGTCAGGCTTATGGTTTTGAGTAGATATGGGGGTATTTGTATACGAATATGAATGCCCCTGCACAGGTGGAGTTAATGAGGGTCCAGCTCCTGGGGCTGGGCCATCCACTCACACATCCATCGTCAGCCCCAACCCCGCTCTTCCTTCAAATCACTTGGCTAGCCACTTGTCAGCCTTGCAGGGAGACTCATCTTCCCTTCTTCTGCCAGGAGTAGCTAGCCAACCAGGCATTCCAGAGCAACTAGAAAGAAGAGCAGGGCTGGCAGCGGCAGTGGCCCCCTTGAGTGGATGATCTGGCACCAGGGGCTGGACCCTCGTGAAGTCCAGCTGTGCTGGGTTATTCGTATACAAATACCCCTATCTCTAGTTTTGAGAAAAACTTTTAAATTTGCTTTAAAACTGTGTTACTGTTCTGTTTTTAGTACTATGATTTTATTGTACATCACTTTAGGAAGACTAGTAGTCAGAAGTAAAATGCTCCATGCTATCTTACAAAGGAATTCTCTTATCTTTCAAGTACAGTATAATCCTTTTCTTGCATAGTGGACCACCTGCAATGTTCATCCTCACCTATCCATGCATTTCTCTAATAGTTACTACTGCACAATCCAGACTTAAGAGACATAAGTTAACCAGAATTATCTCATAAATATTTATATTTATTCTTCCTCTCAACAGCTGAAAATTTCTTGCTCTACACCCGCTGTATAATTTAAAACGATTAATACTTTTGGTTCTGAAATATCCTTCCAACATGAAGTAGATTTGTAACTTAAAAGTATTTATATATATAAAATGTGTGTGTGGATATATGTGCGTGTACACAGAGACAGAGATCAGCCACTGACAAGTGAACAGCACTGATTGTAGTGTTACAATGGGTACCTGTCAAGGTATGAAATATATGCAGCAAGTGAACAGTCAGCTCTTGAATTTCATGTGTTTGATATGAATTTCCAATCCATGGAGGCCCCACCTTACAACTTGTAGGACTTAAAGGATCTCCTGGTAATATCTTGGTGCCAGATACCACAGTTCAGAGGTCTTGTGGCGTCCATGCCTCAACACATCACACTTGTTTTGGCAGCATGAGGGAGACCTACATGATATTGGGCTTTTAGGTTATAATGTTGTGGCTGATCAATCTCTCTGTTCACAATCAGTACATAAAACACAAAAGGCACCATAAATACATAAATACAAATAATGTATCGGAAAAAATCAGCACAAGATTACTGTTAATTAACCTTAACTTAAGCTTATGATATTTCATTATTGTAGTCATTGCTTAAACTTTGGTTAGTATGCCTATCATATTGAATAGGCTATGGATTGCTCCTGTTTAAACAATGTACAGGGATGTACCTGAACTGCAAGATATGCTTCAGCATTTAAGAAAGGAAAATCAACCATTATGAGTATTTTATGGCTGAGAAAGAAATTCTCTGGAATGTACAGTGGTGCCTTGCATAACGATTTTAATTGGTTTAAAAAAAAACGTTATGTGAAACATCGTTATGCGAAACACCATTTTCCATAGGAATGCATTGGAAACCGGTTAATCCGTTCCAATAGGCACGGATTGCCATCCTTAAGCGAAAAAACCCATAGGAAACATCGTTAAACGATACAATGTTTCCTCCATTGGAATGTATTGAAGCTGACTCAATACATTTCAATGGCTTTGCGAAGTCAATTTTTGCAAATTTAAGTGTGTCATAAAAGGGTCAAAAATGGTTTTAAATGCTTGGATTAGCTTCTGCACCCTGTAAAACGGATGCAAAAGTTAATTTGGCTTTGATCTGACTTTTTGTTAATTAATGGTGAATTTTTTCCTCCCAACTTTTGACAGCTGTCAAAATCTGACAGCTCCATTATTTCCTATGGGGGAAGAAAAAATTCACAACAAATTAATGAAGACTCAGCAACTGTTCTAAATGCTTGGATTCGTTAGAGGACCCCCTAAGTCGTGTGCAAACCTGATTTGGCTTTGATCTGAACTTTCGTTAGTTTATGGCGAATTGTTTTCTCCCCCATAGGAAAGCATGGAGCTGTCAGATTTTGACAGGTCCATTGGTTCCTATGGGCCGAAAAAAAAAATTAACCATAAATTAACGAAAAGTCAGATCAAAGCCAAATCAGGTTTGCACATGACTTAGGGGGTCCTCTAACGAATCCAAGCATTTACAACCATTTTTGATCCTTCTAAGACACTTTTTTAATTGAAAAAAGAAACATTGTTAAGTGAAGCAGGGGACCTAAAATCGCATTCGTTATGCGAAGCATGGTCCCAAACTTCGCTAAGCGAAAATCGCCCATAGGATACATCGTTATATGGTGCATATTATTTTATAAAAAAACACATCGTTATGCGAATTCATCGCTAAACGAGGCAATCGTTAAGCGAGGCACCACTGTACTATGAACTCTCCCTCCTTCCCATTGCTATAAAGATTGAGCAAAAGAAGGGAAAGTAGTTGTCTACATATAGCAATCACCATTTATCAAGTATGGATTTAAGACAGTGGCTCTGGCCCTTCCTGGAGGACAGAACTCAACAAGCGATGCTGAGTCAGTTGCACAGTTAAAACTAGTGTGCCAGCTGTATCCATTCCTAGAGATGTCTGATCGGGCCACAGTGACACATGCCTTAGTAACATCTCATTTGGACTGATAATGCTTGATGTGGGGATGCCTTTGAAAGTATACAGCAACTGTAACAGGTCCAAAATGCTTCACCCTCATAGATACATTTATTGAGGATATGGGACAGGGCCTTCTTTGCCACTGCTCCCAAGCTGTGGAACACCCTCCCACAGAAGACCATGCTCTCACCCTCTTTGCTGTCCTGCAAGCAGGCAAAAACCTTTCTCTCCACAAAGGCTTTTTCTAAGTAACTGGCTGTCTAAGAAGGGTTCTTAAGATTTTGTTTTTTAAATACACCTTTAGAATTATTTTAAATTGTTTTTATCCACTAGTTTTTCATATCTGTTTAATTCTTGTTTCAATATTGTAATTTTTAAAGGTTTTCAAGTTGTTTGTTCTGATAATGAAAGCCGCCTAAATAGAAATAAGACAAGTGTTGCTTGGTTTACCTTTATAACAAGTATATCAATAATTCTGGGGTCTGTGACATGGGCATTCTTCATAAACAGCTCCCGCATCTTGTCACGCCCCTGTTTCACTGTGATATCCAGCTGATACAAGTGCACTAGATGAAAAGCAAAAATTAGTTTTGTGTGAGAAAATGAGTAATAAGTCTTCTTCTCACAGTCACTCCTTACAAAGCACCCCATCGTTGCACTCCCTTACTTTTCTGTTCAAAAGCAAAGAAGATATGCCTGGTGGCAACAGCCACTTGGGTTTCAAGAAAAACAAGTGCTATACTTCTTTTATCTATATATAACAATGGCATTCATTCAATCCAAGCAGAAAGTAGTAATTATAGACCCTTAAAGTATTTCTTTCCAGGACTAAGAACATGCTTAAATCTTGACAACTCCACTCCTGTTAAAATAAGATTATTTTATGGTTGCAGAAATAGTTTAGGTTTTGCTGTGTTTCAAGACCCTCATTAATACCTTTAAATGCTCAGTTTCCTTATCCATCTATATTTAACAAGAACCATCTATGAAGAAACTTATAAGGACACCAAACTATTAGCTGGTTTTCATCTGTCAACCACAGCTAGCATGCAACTAGTACAAACAAATTCACTATTGACTTGACAGAATTTCAGTTTGTTCTTCAGTACTTAACAGCAGAAATCTAGCAGCTGAACATATCCCATGTAAGGTTGATTACATCATCAACTGGGGTGGTTTTTCATAAATTAAAAAATTCTGATCCCTCCCAAAGGTCTTGACATTCTCATGGGCTCCCTTTCATCCTGGGGAAACTGTTGTGGGCCACAGGATGAGGGGAAATATTTACTATCCAAAAATCACAACTGCCAATATGATTTTAGTGGCAGAGGTGAGGGGCAGATATTCAAGATTTCTCCCTCCCCATCCCATAGTCCCCAATCACTTTGTCAAACTGGAATGAGTCCAGGATCTTTGGAGGGAAGCAGATTTAAAAAATTAATTTATGAAAAATTGCTGTGACATCTTACATGGTGCAAATTGTAATAGTAGATGAAAATCCTTTGCCTTCCTCTCAGAACTGGCACTGAATCACAGATTGTGGATGGGATGTATGTAAACAACAAAGAAAAGCCACTCCTAATCACACCATCCTTGAGTCTTCCTTACTGTAAATGCATACAAGCACACTGTTATATACAGTAAAAAAATCCTCAATCTCTACCAATCTTGTTATTAGGCACTCACAATCACTAGTGCATAGCATAACATTCAAAACATTCATGACATGTCCCTCCATAACTTTCAGGGACAGAGAAGAATTGAGTGGAAGAGTCAAGGAACATGGTAATCTTGAGATGCTATTAAATGGCAAGAAATAATTAGCGATTTAACTTTTTTATTATTGTTGTTGAGTTTTAACTCATAGGAACGAGAAAGATGATTTTGTTTCCTAGGCTAAAATCATTCGTCTGGGCTTTGAGCACTGTACGTCTTGGCTAGATAGGCAGGGTATAAATACAATCAATCAATCAATGAAGATAGGGAGTCCATTTGTTGTTCTGCTTGAGGCGGCAGGCCGCCTCCCGCAGTATTACTACTGGGCGGAAAAAAACAGTCGAACCGGAGCAGAACGCTTTTTAGCCAGAAATGGATAATCCCCCGTTAACAGCAATCGCGGCGGCAAAGGGCACCAGGACGAAGGGCAAACAGAGCCTGCGATGCTCGCTCCCAAGCCAGCAAAGGCAAATGCCGCCGCCGCCGCCTGCCCCCCCAATAGCCCGGTAACCCTGCGCTTCCCCTCCGAGCGACCTTCAAAAGCACGTCGCGCCGCCTAATGACGTTGCCTCACCAGTGTTGGGGATCTCCCGGTACCAGGCCCTATACAGTTCTCGCACCCGCCGTTTTGCCTCGTTCAGGTCCCGACTAAAGATTGGCTTGACCACGGCGGCAGTGCCTCCAGCCGCCACTCTCCCACCCACGGCCGCCGCCATGTTGCCGATCCTTTCGCACACCGACCCGGTTGCTTTCGGTAGGGAGTAGGCGGGTTCTTCTTATACTGGCTTAATCCCATTGGTCCAAAATATGCCACTCTACTAAATCTTGTTTGTGATTAGGTATTGCCTGACGTTTAATAATACTGTAGTCTTTTAGTTGTCTCTGGTGCCGGCAAGGGAAACGACGTACGCTAAGATGGGAAATATATTTGTGGGGTTAATTAGCCACCAAGCTAATTAACAGACACCACTAACGTCTGCGCGAGATTTGCTGCTTATAGTTTTTTGCCCATTGACAACGCCCGCCACTTTTGTTTTTTTCACGCACGCTTGTTTAAAGTAATGCTGGATTAGCCTAACAGAGATATTACACTATGGATTTTAAAATTGAGGATGATAAGTAGGTTTCGGCAAAGTTGCTCAGGAAAGTTCTTCGGCAAGCCTCGTAGTTCTGGCATGAGTGACCTAAGTAAGATACTGTACGTTGCTGCCTGAGGTAAAGAATGTGTCGCCCCTCCGCCACCCATTTCACATACTGTATACAGTACTATAGAAGTTGACCGTACTGATAGTTGAATCTCACTTCTTGTAGGAAAGAGCTTCGCAGGAGTGCTTAAAAAAAGACCGTGAAGCACATACAGCTGCTATGGAGGAAAGATATATAAAGGATCAGTTAGGAAGTATTTCATGCCTTGTTAGATTCTCGGCTGCTGCTTTTGCTGTTCATGAAGATCATGAATAACTTCTCAATAACCGCAATCTTCTACTATATCGTATGCTCGATTGTCACAAGAAACTCTGTACAATACTACTATTACCAGTGAGGCACAGCTGAGGTTTCATGGCTGAATTTTGTAAGTGCCACACTCTTTCCAGGAAGATTTTGACGCATAACTGCAGGACTGGATGACTCCATGAGATGGTAGAGACCAAATACCTCCCCACCAGCAGAGAACCAGATGTCAAAACACCCAACCCTTCTAAATGAAGTCAAGACATTATTTTTCAGTCAACAGTAGATAGTGTCAGCAGGTTTAGGGTATTGTCCCCCTCCTCCTCCGTTGCAATGACACAGTACAGTTCCTTATTCCCTGTAACCAACTACTTACTATATATATCCTATAACCATCATAAACCTCTTCCAAATGCAGCATCTCTTCTGCCTGAATTGCTAGGCTGTATAATAATCTTACCAGAATTTATCCCAGTGTCTGAATTGTGTTCCTCTTATTGCACTTTGCATTGATGTGTTTTCTGAATTCCAGCAACTTTCTCTGTCTCCCAAAATCTTGATTAATTTTTTGTGACACTTTGTCCCCAGGGCAGACCTGGGCCAAGTGTGGTCTGAGGGCCACACACGGCCCACGAGCCGCTCCTGTCTGGCCCACCGGACATCAAAACCATTTATAGCTTTTTGTCTAAAGTTGATCAGTTGCTTATCTTTAACATACTGCAAAAAACCTCTTTAATATTTGTGAAGATTAACAAGTTTAAAATAGAAACAATCATAACATCACTGTTTCATTTTATTTTTAAGTAAAGTTGGTTCAGCCCCCAAACACAGTTCAGATTTTTCATGTGGCTCTCTATAAAAATTAATCGCCCACCCCTGCCCCAGGGATTTAGAATTTGAAGCTGATTCATTTCCCACTGGCATCTAAAAGTAAGGGAGAATAACGTCTGAGTAAACATACTCAGGATTCCACCATATATTTTCCTGTTCCACTCAAGTAACTTTTCTGGAAAGCTGTTTTACAACTATTGATACTCAGCAACATTGCATTTGTGAATATGCATGTCTTTTGAGCCTCAATAGTGTGAGGGTCTGTCTGGATTGGTTGTTTTGAATGTGTGGTTGATCGGACTACAGAGGGGAGAGGTTGGGGAGAGGAGCAATGTGCCATTTGGCATGCTTCTCCCATTCCAACAGCAAATGATTCCTTGTAGCCCAATCAGGTGTCAATTAAGCATGACTTCTGATTTTCTGTGGGGGGTCAGAGGAAGTGAAATTATTACATCACTCCTCTCAGCCTCTGTTGATGCAGTTCCATTTTCTCCATTCCCTCCTCCTTGTTTCCCTTCCCTCATTCTCCTGCCCTCTTTCTCTCACACATTCTCTCAGAATCTGCAGCGATGATAGCGGTTGGAAGCTGAGACTGCTGCAGGCTGCTATCTCCTGGCTAAACAGGCTAAACAATGAGCATGCCAGAAAGAATGCATGCCCTACCACTGGTCCAGAAAAGTGAGCAACAGCTCCTAAAAGGGAAGGATGGCTCGATCTAAGTAGAAACACATGCAGATGTTATCTTTTTTTCAATCGAAACCATACCATTGGTAATCCATATAACATCTGTATGCCAGTGAGGATGCCCTCTGAGGCTTGCTGCTGCAATAGTGGCTGTAGGAAGATGGAATGGCAGGCAAGTTAAAGGATTTATGAGGGAAGAAAGGAACATATAATTTCTGTACTATATGAACTCATGTTCTTATTACTCAGAAGTGAGCCTTCCCTGTATTTACCAGCATTTACTGAAATGTACATAGGATTGTAACTCAGGTTTTTAAAAAATATTGGGGTGGGGGAGTCTTGATTATCATATAGGTAAAGGTTCCCCTTGACATTTAGTCCAGTCGTGTCCGACTCTAGGGCGCGGTGCTCATCCCCATCTCTAAGCCGTAGAGCCAGCGTTTGTCTCTAGACATTTTCCTTGGTCACATGGCCAGCATGACTAGACACAGAATGCCGTTACCTTCCCACTGAGGTGGTACCTATTTATCTACTCACATTTTTACATGCTTTCGAACTGCTAGGTTCGCAGGATGAATATTATACACCTTCTGTTAATTTCACTTCTTTTTTGGGGGGGTGCTGGGGGCTATCAGGGAGGAAAGCATGTGAGTCCTGATAAATTCTATGATTATCTGTGATCTTGCATCACCAAGTAATGAAAGAAAGGAGGCGAACAAAGCATGGTATGAAAGACTTCAGAGTTGGAGTGCAGTAACAGAGACTTTCATCTTTGGAATAGATGAAAGAAGTAAGGCTTTTAACACTTCTTTGTATTTCAATATTTTTGATGTATGAAAAGCAGCATGCCTTGCATAACCCAGTGTTGTAACCATGATGAATGCTGTCATCAGTAGGTTATGCCACAGACCCCTGAAAGAATTATATTCACCCCCATAATGTGGGGAAAAAATGGAAAAAAAGAAAGATGTGGAAATTCTCTTAGACTTCACATTCTTAGTTGTAGAAGAATGAATTAAACTCCTTTGATGTGACAATCAAGTTTATTTTATTCAAGGAAGAGATTATTACCGCTGCTAGTTTTTTGTCCTGTCCACATTGGAAAGCATTTTATAAACATGTGTGAGTTTGGCAATCCCTTTAATTTAGAATAATCCAGAGAATGGACAAATTTGAGTTCACCCAGTTAATCAACAATGCCTTTCCTCCAAGGTATATATTTAAATAAAACCTTTCCCCATCTGGTATAGTGGGGTCTAATTAAAAATTATGTTTTCATTAATATGTTAAGTCTTTAAATTGACATGTGGCTCTTTGCTGGGATTGAGGTGCAGAAATTGTACAAACAACTGCATTATTAACACTAATAAGGAACTTTTGGAGTGTTGATTACATATACATTTTGAGA
Source organism: Pogona vitticeps (assembly GCF_051106095.1). Taxonomy (NCBI): domain Eukaryota; kingdom Metazoa; phylum Chordata; class Lepidosauria; order Squamata; family Agamidae; genus Pogona; species Pogona vitticeps. The sequence continues at coordinate 161,880,823 of NC_135787.1, read as the reverse complement.
GCAGGTAGTATAACTAGGTAATGCAGAACAGTTTATCCAAAGTGGTTACACTTAGTCTTCAAAGCAGAAAAATAATGAGTGCTGATCTAGGAACAAGCGGGTTGTGGTGAAATCAGAAGTCATTGGTTCAGCACTTCAAACCATGGTGGATTAGCCAAATGATGTTTCATATTAGTTATCTACCGTACTCTTCCTGCTGCCCCAATCTTTGTAGCTGGAACTACATGCTTGCTTCAAATGGGTTTCAGTGTGAAACAAGTTTTGTCTCTTCATATGACATATATATGGCAGTATGCATTGGGCACAGTTTTAAAGTGCAGTAGAGTTTCACTCAGATGGGAGAGCTTTTCCTGTTCCCTAGGGCTTGCTTATCCTAAGGGCAGTTAGACGTCAGTATCTAGGAAATGGTAGGCACCAAAAATCAAGTAAAGAAAAACTATTGTTCAAATTTCCCATTTCTTAGGCTTCTGAATGGGGTGCATTAGCAGCTGTGCATAATACCACTGCCGAAGGAAAGGTATTGTGAAGTATGGGACATTGCATTAAATGATAAATTGACTATGGAACTTAAAATAAAAAGAGGGGAAATAAGTTGTAACAATTTCTATGATATTTGGGCTAAATTTGTGGAATTTGTGTTAGTGAAAGGAAGGGGGAAAGCCTCTAAAGAATACTCAATACAATTTTGGAGAGGTAATCTGTAAGAAAAAAAAATTATTATAGTAAATAGAGTCCCGTGGGTATGGGGTGCACATTAGAATTTAGTTTATAATAAGCACTATTACTTGTAATTTTTTTTGTATTTTTGTTGTTATGTATGAGTTCTTTTGTGTATTTTTTTTGTATAAAATAAAAAAAATTATTTAAAAAAAAGGAAAGGTAGTTTGTGCCAGATTTTAAGTTTTTCATCTATAAATCCCCAAACAACGTGACAGCTGGTTACCTGAAAGTTGAACTAGATAGAAGCAGTGCTCCCCCAGGTGGAGAAAGAGATCTTGAAAGTTTAATAAAGCATCTCATCTATGTATCTTGAATTCAACATGCCTTGTTTTATGGTAGTTCAAAAAATAGGGAGGGAGGGAGAGAGCAAGCAAGCATGGAAGGACTAACTGTTAAGAAACAGGAAAACAACTCACCTCTGACATAAATTCTTAAATGTCTATGAATCCTTTCTTTCTCCTCCATTTCAACCTTCCTTCCATGGGAACATGTTTGTACCTGGAAGCCCTTTCCCACCTCAGTTTGAATACACTTGAGAGGAAGATTTTTTTGCTGCTGACGCCGCCACCAATACCCAGCTCCAACTTCATCTCACAGTCACCTGGGCAATGGATTATCCTGGCTTCACAAGCCAAGTGCCAACTCTGGCAGTACCTTGGAGATTTTTTTGTTTTCCATAGTGCAGGTTCCAGAGTAAGGAGGAAGACTGGCAGCTGCTTCTCTCAGCCAGAGTTCTGTCTGTCTCTCTCCTGCATGTTCAGATGTCCAGTTTGATACTTAGCTGGGTTTAGGGCATCCCTCTATAGCCATTCAGCAACACTAACCTGCTTTCCCCACGGCTGGGTGAACCCAGGAGAGTCAGCTGTGGTTAGGACTGTAGAACCAGCCTTTCATCCATGCCACCCAACACCCCAATCTTCCCAGAATTGGCAGTGCTTCCAGGGAGATTAAATATCCACATGGCTAGACATTTAAGACTATATATCCAACTTGCAAGGTAGACCTGTCACTACACCCACAACGTACCAAAACTCCCAGTAGCTGGTGAAGGCAAAACCTGGAATTAGTATCAACAACCCTTTGAGCTGAAAACCCAGATAGTTGGTTGCAAATACTTTTTTATGTTTTATTAAAGAGAAGGAAAAAGGCTTCGAAAAGCATTTGGAGCAAAAATAACTTTGAGACAAAGCCATATAACTCAAGAGAACACATAATAAAATAATAAAAGTATTGTCCCCTTCTCCTTCTGCCTTCACACTTTCCCAACATCAGCGTCTTTTCCAGGGAGTCTCCTCATGAGATGGCCAAAGTATTAGAGCCTCAGCTTCAGGATCTGTACTTCCAGTAAGCACTCAGGCTTGATTTCCTTTAGAATGGATAGGTTTGTTCTCCTTGCAGTCCAGGGGACTCTCAAGATCCTCCTCCAACACCACAATTCAAAAGCATCGATTCTTCGGCTTTCAGCTTTATGGTCCAGCTCTCACTTCCGTATATCACTACAGGGAAAACCATAGCTTTGACTATTTGGACTTTTGTTGGCAAGGTGATGTCTCTGCTTTTTAAGATGCTGTCGAGGTTTGTCATTGCTTTCCTCCCAAGAAGCAGGCGTCTTTTAATTTCGTGGCTGCTGTCTCCGTCTGAAGTGATCATGGAGCCCAAGAAAGTACAGTGGACCCCCTACTTAAGGAATTAATCCGTATTGGAATGGTGGCTGCAAGTCGAAAAGTCTGTAAATCGAATCTCCATTGACCTACAATGCACTGAAAACCAATTAATCCCATAACCAGTGGTTTTTATTCTATTTTTATTCCATTTTTTTTTCTGGTCGAATCTAAATTTTGCAGCCAGAGAAGTCTGTAACTCAAAAAGTCTGTAAGTCGAGCCGTCTGTAGGTCGAGGGTCCACTGTAAAATCTGTCACTGCCTCCATATCTTCCCCTTCTATTTCCCAGGAGGTGATGGGACCAGTGGCCATGATCTTAGTTTTTTTGACAATTTCGGACCGTTTTTTGCACTCTCCTCTTTCAGCCTCATTACAAGGTTCTTTAATTCCTCCTCACTTTCTGCCATCAGAGTAGTATCATCTGCATATCGGAGACTGTTGATATTTCTTCCGGCAATCTTAATTCTGGTTTGGGATTCCTCCAGTCCGGCCTTTCACTTGATGTATTCTGCATATAAGTTAAATAAGCAGGGGGACAATATACAGCCTTGTCGTACTCCTTTCCCAATTTTGAACCAATCAGTGTTTCATTATCCAGTTCTAACTGTTGCTTCCTTTCCCACGTGTAGGTTTCTCAGGAGGTAGATAAGGTGATCAGGCACTCCCATTTCTTTAAGGACTTGCCAGAGTTTCCTGTGGTCCACACAGTCAAAGGTTTTTGCATAGTCAATGAAGCAGATGTTTTTCTGGAACTCTCTGACTTTCTCCATAATCCAGCACATATTAGCAATTTGGTCTCGAGTTCCTCTGCCCCTTTGAAATCCAGCTTGTACTTCTGGGAGTTCTCGGTCCACCTACTGCTGAATCCTACCTTGGAGGATTTTGAGCATAACCTTGCTAGCATGTGAAATGACTGCAATTGTACGGTAGTTGGAGCATTCTTTGGCACTGCCTTTCTTTGGGATTGGGATGTAGACTGATCTTTTCCAGTCCTCTGGCCACTGTTGAGTTTTCCAAACTTGCTGGCATATTGAATGTAGCACTTTAACATCATCATCTTTTAAGATTTTAAATACAGGTAGTTCCACTGGGATGCCATCACCTCCACTGGCCTTGTTGTTAGACAAGCTTTCTAAGGCCCACTTGACTTCACTCTCCAGGCTCTAGGTCAGCAACCACACTATCTGGGTTGTCCGGGATATCCAAATCTTTCTGGTATAGTTCCTCTGTGTATTCTTGCCACCTCTTCTTGATGTCTTCTGCTTCTGTGAGGTCCCTACCATTTTTGTCCTTTATCATGTTCATCTTTGCACAAAATGTTCCTTTAATATCTCCGATTTTCCTGACCCGATCTCTGATTTTTCCTTTTCTATTATTTTCCTCTATTTCTTTGCATTGTTCATTTAAGAAGGCCCTCTTGTCTCTCCTTGCTATTCTTTGGAAGTCTGCATTCAATTTTCTGTAACTTTCCTTATCTCCCTTGCATTTTGCTTCCCTTCTCTTCTCTGCTATTTGTAAGGCCTCGTTGGACAGCCACTTTGCTTTCTTGCATTTCCTTTTCTTTGGGATGGTTTTTGTTGCTGCCTCCTGTACCATGTTATGAGCCTCTGTCCAAAGTTCTTCAGGCACTCCATCCACCAAATTGAGTTCCTTAAATCTGTTCTTCACTTCCACTGTGTAATCATAAGGGATTTGGTTTAGATTATATCTGACTAGCCCAGTGGTTTTTCCTACTCTCTTCAGTTTAAGCTTGAATTTTGCTATGAGAAGCTGATGACCAGAGCAACAATCAGCTCCAGGTCTTGTTTTTGCTGACTGTATAGAGCTTCTCCATCTTTGGCTGCAGAGAATATAGTCAATCTGATTACGGTATTGCCCATCTGGTGATTTCCATGTGTAGAGTCGCCTCTTGTGTTGTTGGAAAAGAGTGTTTGTGATGACCAGCTTGTTCTCTTGACAAAACTCTTTGTCCTTTGCCCAGCTTCGTTCTGAACTCCAAGGCCAAACTTTCCTGTTGTTCCTTTTATCTCTTGACTCCCTACTTTAGCATTCCAATCCCCTAGAATGAGAAGAACATCTTTCTTTGGTGTCAGTTTTAGAGTTGTTGTAAGTCAATTTCAGTCTCCTCAGCACTGGTGGTTGCTGCATAAACTTGGATTATTGTGATGTTGAAAGGTCTGCCTTGAATTTGTATTGACTTCATTGTATCATTTTTGAGATTATATCCCATTATAGCTTTTCCCACTCTTTTGCTGACTATGAGGGCTACTCTGTTCTTTCTACAGGATCCTTACCCACAATAGTAGATATGGTAATTGTCTGAATTGAATTCGCCCATTCCCGTCCATTTTTGTTCACTGACGCCCAGGATGTCCATGTTTATTCTTACCATCTCCTGTTTGGCCACATCCAGCTTACCAAGGTTCATAGATCTTACATTCCAGGTTCCTATGCAGTATTTTTCTTTGCAGCATCGGACTTTCCTTTCACTTCCAGGCACTTCCACAGCTGAGAGTCCTTTTGGCTTTGACCCAACCACTTCATTAGCTCTGGAGCTGCCTGTACTTGTCCTCCGCTCTTCCTCAGTAGAATGTTAGACGCCTTCCGACCTGAGGGTCCCATCTTCCAGCGTCATATCTTTTAGCCTTTTGTTTCTGGTCATGGGGCTTTCTTGGCAAAGATACTGGAGTGGCTTGCCACTGCCTGCTTCAGGTTGATTGCGTTTAGTTAGAACTCTCCACTATGTCCTGTCTGTCTTGGGTGTCCCTGCATGGCATAGCCCATAGCTTCACTGAATTACTCAAGCCCCTTCGCCACAACAAGGCAGCAATCCTACATGTTTTCAAGTAGCAACTACCAATTTTGTTCACTAAGATGACAGGTAAAGTTGACATTTTAAAATGTGTGTCCTACGCATATTATCCCTTGCAAAAACAGAACCATAGGTTATTCTAAAGGGACTACAAAATGACAATTTGTGGAAAGAACTATGGCTGTGCCTCTTTCATACTCCAGGTTTTACGAACAGTGCTAGCAAAGACAGAATAAGCAAAGTTAGTTGTGCTTAAGATTCACTGGGATCAACAGAACAACTTAAGTTTCCGCTAGTTCAGCAACCATTGATTTTAACAAAATTGAAACATGACTGGCTTCAGTTGGATCAGTGCCAATAGGGATATGTGTGTGAAAACAGGCTGTTGAAAGAAGTACTGATATTGTCTCTGTGACAAACCCAGACCTACTGGAGGATGCCACAGTCTCACTAAGCTGCCACCAACCATTCCCTATAAGAAGTCACACAGACCAGGGATGGATTTTTAACAAATAAAGGAACAAGGTTTATTTACATAACACACAGGGAAAATAAAATGATCAAATGAATAAGATACAGTAACGTGGCTTAGTCTCAATCATACATACACTAGTTTGGTTCACACAGAACGCATTTAACTAAAGCACAGACCCTGAACCTATCAGTTCTGGCTAACCCTACAGACACCTGAACCTATCAGGTTGGTACTGACTGACACACAGTAGTACCCTGTCTGACACACAGACTCCCACTCAAGCTTCTTCTCTCAGCTCTTCTCCTGCTTCTCCACACAAGCTCCACATATATATACAGTACAGCCCCTCCTCCTGATGTCCCGCCTTCCACTCCCCATAGGATGGAACTTTCCCTCCAAACCCATGACAGACAGGTAACATCAGTGCTGTATGTAACACCTCCCCTCTTTATAAGTTGTTTTGTAGGGGGAAAGCTAAGGTGCTTTTCTCCAAAAAACAACCTGGTTAAAACACACAAAAACAGTTATACATACAATATCATACTTACTTATACTTACACTCTAAGTTAAACATTTACCATTTTCAATACATCAAGTTACCTTTATTCATACAAATCAATCATGTTTAATAAACAGGTACATTTAACTTTTTGTCATCAAAATATATACATAGTCCATGTTTCTTTCGCCGTCTTCATTCTTCAGGTCTTCTTGACAAGGCGTCAGCAACACAGTTCACTGACCCTCTGACCACCTTCACTTCAAAGTCATAGTCTTGCAGGTTTAAAGCCCACCTCATAAGTTTACTATTGTGGGTTTTCATTGTCTTTAACCATTGCAGTGGTGAATGGTCAGTGCACAGAATAAAATGTCTTCCCCAGATGTAAGGCTTGGCCTTCTGGATCGCGTAGACTATGGCCAGACACTCCTTTTCCACGGTTGCCAAATGTCTCTCACCTTTCTGGAGTTTCCTACTCAGGTAGGACACTGGATGCTGGTCACCATTCTCATCCTCCTGGCAAAGAACTGCTCCTACCCCGCTGTTAGACGCATCGGTGTAGATGATGAACTCCCGGTCGAAGTCTGGAGCACGCAGCACTGGATAGTTGATGAGGGCCTCCTTCAACCTCTGGAACGCCTCCTCACAGTCGCTGGTCCACGGGATGCGGTCATCAGTCTTCTTCCTCGTCAGATCGGTCAGCGGAGTCGCTATCTCGCTAAACCTTGGGATGAACTTTCTGTAGTAGCCCACCAACCCAAGAAATGATTTAACTTTTTTCTTGGTGTTGGGTCTGGGCCAATCACGAACTGCTTCTATCTTGGCCTCTAGGGGTTTGATCACTCCTCCCCCTACCATGTGACCCAAATATTTTATTTCTGGGCTACCCAGCTGCAGTTTGTTCTCTTTGCAGAGCCTAGGCCACAGCACTTCCTCCCCTGGGTCAAAGTGCCTCTCCCTGCCTTCCTGGTCATCCCAAGCTTTCTTTCTGACCTTTTGAGCTTGCAGGGTCTCTGCTTCTAGCTCTAGGTTTCTCTTTAGGTCATTCATCAAGGTGTCTATGTATGTCACAACGTCTTGTGGGTCATCCTGGGTGATCTGCTCCCAATTTTGTTTGATCAAATCAAGGGGCCCTTTCACCCTTCTCCCAAATAAAAGTTCAAACGGACTGAACCCGGTACTGGCTTGTGGCACTGATCGATAAGCAAACAAAAGGGATTGCAGCTTCTGGTCCCAATTGTTTGGATTCTCTGCCAAGTAAGCCCTAATCATGCGCATTAGAGTCCCATTGAACTTCTCAGTTAACCCATTACTTTCAGGGTGATAGGCAGTGGTTTCCTTGTGCTTAATTCCACAGATTTGCCATAAGCGTTTCATGAGCTTCGATGTGAACGATGTGCCCAAATCTGTGATTATTTCTGAGGCAAATCCCATCCTGGACATATACCCCACCAAGGCATCTGCCACTGTGTTAGTTTCAATGTTAGTCAAGGGAATGGCTTCAGGGTACCTCGTGGCATGGTCCACAATGGTGAGAATGAACCGGTTCCCCCTCTTTGTGGCCTTAGGCAAAGGTCCCACAATATCCACCCCTATGCATTTGAACGGAGTGTCAATCACAGGCAAAGGGCACAACTTTGCTTTGGTCCTGTCACGGTTATTCCCCTGCCTCTGACACACATCACATTGTTTACAGAACTCCTTGATCTGCTTCCCTATTTCAGGCCAGTAAAAATTCTGTGTGATTCTCTGCTGTGTTTTGTTCACCCCTAAGTGCGCAGCAAACATGTCAGAGTGCCCCCTTTGTAAGATCATGGGGCGATACTTTTCAGGTACCACCAGCTGACTTCTGATCCCATCTCCCCCTTTTGAGATATTCCTCAGGGTCTCTCTATATAAAATTCCCTTTTTCTCACAAAATCTCACTGGGGTTTCAGGTGTTAGCTGGGCGTCTGTCACCTGTTCAAAACACTTTTGGAGAGTGGCGTCTGCCTTTTGCTCTTGGCCAAATCGGCTGTCTGTGGTTAAGGTTTCCACCACAGCTTCGGAACTCCCCTCTGCTTCCGTCTCGGGCTCATTAGTACCCCCCTGAACTGTCCCCGTGGTTGCTTGTGAGCGTGTAATCACTAGCACCCGTTTCACATGTTCAGCCAGGTCATTTCCCACGAGCACGGCTGCTGGCAGAGTCGATGAAATCGCTAGCCGCCAAACTCCCTTCCAGCCTTGAAAGTTCACAGGTATCTCCGCTACTGGCAGTGAGATCACCTGCCCCTCAATCCCTGCCACCTTTATGCTCTCATTTGGGATTACATACTCCCTAGGAATAATATCTGGATGGCCCAGGGTCACCTGGGAACAAGTATCCCTTAACCCCTGATACTGATGGTCAAGTATTCCTACGTCCACCCCTGCTGTTTCAAACAACTGTGAATCTGTTCTCACAAGTAAGCAGCGCCTGACCTCCACAAGAGGACCATTTTCCTCAGCCTGATCAGCAGATGTAACTGTTCCAGATTGAGTCGCCATGGCAACAGGCTCCCTCTGTGGCAAGGAGCTTTGCTCTTTCTGGACACAGAACACAGCTTTTGGCTTGGTTCCACTCGAATCATGAGGCACATTTCCTTTTAGCTGCTTTAATTTCTCACACTCTGAGATTAGATGGCCCTTTCCTTGACAGAAATAACATTTTCTGGTGTATTTTGAGTCTTTCTCATCTTGTTTTGGTTTTCCCTCCAAAATCTGAGGTCTTGGTTTCATGTCTGAGGGCTTCCCTTCACCATGGGTCCCTCCCCCTTGCTGGTTTTTCCCTGGTCCCTGAGAGTACTTGCTGTAGGTTTCTTTGGGTTTACCTATCGATTTCCCCTCAGCACCTAAGGGCTTTCTTATTTGGGAAATAAAATCTGCGATCTCGGCTGCTTCTGCCACAGATTTCGGTTTCCTTTCCCTCACCTGGAACTTCAGTTCCCCATGCAGGACTGAATAGAACTGTTCCAGCGCTATCAGGTCTTTGAGCTGCTGGTAGGTCTCTGTTCCCTCCTGAGATAGCCATTTCTCTAGCAGCCTCACCAGTTGGGCCCCCACTTGGGTAAAAGTCTGCTCTGGTTTCTTTGTGAGGGACCTGAATCTCTGCCTCAGCTGTTCCGCATTTATCCCATGTCTGGCAAACACCAGTTTTTTAAACTCTGCGAAATCTTTTAGCAATTCCTCTGGCATCTCTGCATAGACTTCTGCCAGGCTGCCACTGATTAAAGATCGCATGATGGTCATCTTCTCAGTTTCCCTTACTGAGAAGTCCACAAACGCTCTTTCCACTAAGGAAAAGAACACCTCAGGGCAATCTCCCTTGTGGTATACAGGGAATTTCTTCAGGTCAGTTTTAGACAATTGGCCTCCCTCAGAATCCCTATTGTTATTATTGTTCTGGTTCATCATTTCCAATTTTCTCAACTCAAACGCCATCCTTTCTTTTTCCAGAGCAATTTTCTCTCTCTCTAATCTTTCTTCTTTCTCCATTCTCTCTATTTCAAATTGTCTTTGCCTTTCCCTTTCCTGCATTTTTTCTCTCTCTAATCTTTCCTCCACTTCAAATTGCCTCATCCTCAGTTCATGCTGTTGGGCTATGAGCAATTTTCTGAGTTCTGGGTTCTGTTCTCCCGTGCTGTCACCCTGCACTGAGCCAAATTCATCCTCAGAACCTTGGTCTACTTGGGGGTCTTTCACTTCACCCATTTCTGCCATTTGGCTTCAAGTCAAGGGCATAATCCCCCCCCAGAACAGGCTGCTTTCAAAAGTCAAGCCTCAAAATAAAGCGACCACTTTTTTTTCTTTCTTTTGCCTCAGAACCAGCCTTCTATAGATTGCTGCTGTTCCTCAGCACTAACTTGCAACTGTAGCCAGCCAGAGTCTACCCCCCTCTGCTAGGCCTCTCAGCAGGCAGGCTAGATCACTGCTACTTCACACAGTTTTGCCTCAGCTTTTTTCCCGCCAAAACAGGTTGCCTCAGAGCTCCCTAATCTAGTCTCCCCAGTTGGCACGTTCTTCCACTAGCGCACCTCCCCGTGAGGTACGCCTAGAAGATTACCTACGCGCCCTCAGATTGTCCCTGACTAGACCCCCCTTGCTCTGGGCACACTTGCCAAGGCTTTGCTGGACCACTGGACAACTGGACCAGTCGTATCCCACACGCTGGACACCAATCAATGTGACAAACCCAGACCTACTGGAGGATGCCACAGTCTCACTAAGCTGCCACCAACCATTCCCTATAAGAAGTCACACAGACCAGGGATGGATTTTTAACAAATAAAGGAACAAGGTTTATTTACATAACACACAGGGAAAATAAAATGATCAAATGAATAAGATACAGTAACGTGGCTTAGTCTCAATCATACATACACTAGTTTGGTTCACACAGAACGCATTTAACTAAAGCACAGTGTGGGGAAAATTTATGCTGTTATGCTGTTACAATGTATATGTCTGTGGCAGTAGCAAATGTATATCTATGACAATGGCAGGCCTCATGCTAAAACTGCAAGTCACTAGTTTCCAGTAAGGATGATCATTAACCTGCTGTCTATTGTCTCTGGATAATGTAGTTAAAGTGTTCGTGTATTCAGGAACTAGTCTGTGTATTTGGATGGTATCTGTGTCTGTTTACTATTAACTGTCTGCTTACCAGCCTGTCTGTTTACCAACCACTCTGTTTACTGATGCCTGTGTATTCAGGAAATTAGTTACCTCTGTATTGATTAACTAGAGCAAATGTAGTAGGGGGATACAATAAAAGAAGAGGAGGCGGGGGAAGAGGGGATTCCGCCTCTGAACAGCTGCCATACACTCGAGTGTCCCGTCTTTTCTTTTCCCCCCTTGCTGGTCAAGGAGAAAGATCCCTGCCCTGAGGCTTCATCTGCAAGACCCCTACTTCCCCTCATCTTGCAGATCCCGACAAAATGGTGCCCTCTCTGAGGTAATTGCACCTATCATCCTACTCATCACGCCCGGTATGGAAGGGCTACAGCGCGCGCATGCATCCTCTGGATCCCGATGAGTAGGACTGAGGTCAACTTTCAACAATTCGCACTCATCTCGCCTGGCACAGGCCCCAAGACGCGTCAATCATCCGCAAGGATCCCTCGGGTGAGTGGAATTTGTCAAGTAAGACACCTACACTTCTAAGAAATATGGGGACTTCGTTATCAAGTCTTCAGGAACAATTTGTAGTGTGTACTTGCCTTCAAGACACACGTAACATCTTTTTCGATCCAGAATTCGAGGCTAATCTAATCAAACAACTCCCTCAAATTCTGCCTCCGCTCCCTTCAGCCTCTTTGGCTTGCCTGGAACAGCATAATATCTCCTGGGAAATCCAGGATGAATTAAAAGCACTGCCACTTCAAGCAACTGAAATTGATGGCCATCCTTCAATGGATACAACAGGTGCTTGTGCAGAAACTGATGTCATTTCTGCCCCTCCTGTCATTGAGGGAGCAGCAGAAGCACAGAGAGATGTGCCAGCTGTTTCTGCTAGTTGTGAATTGTTCCCAGCTCAAGGCATCCACAAACTGCAAAGCAGTAACCAGGACAATGGGATGGACTCTTTATCTGCCCCATGGCTTAATGACTGCAAGGCCTTGATAGAAGATTCCTTTTCACCAGCAAAAGGACTCATTTGCCTTCAAGAATGGCAGGATTTAGCATTTAAGCGAACAAAAATTAATGCTGGTGCATCCCCTGATGGTCCTCTAATGTTTATGGGAGGAGCTGCATTTGCTACTACTGTTCAGCAAGGCTCCACGACAACAGCTCTAACTCAAGCAGCAGGAGTATCTATAAATGCATTCCAATCAGCAAATCAAACTGCATGCCTGACTCCCTTGCTTGCTGGTCTGAAAGAAGCAGCAGCTACCTCAGTGTCTCTGCCTGTTCAGCCAAAGTTGCAGGATATCTCATGGAATTGGGACCCAGGCCCAGATTTCTGTGATCATGGACTGGGGTGCAAAAGCAGCTTTACAAGCATTAGATGCATCATATAAGGAAGGGGAGGAGGAAGAGAATCTAAGGGGGGTAACTGCTACACCCCAACATGAAGCTTGTTTTGAACTGCTTTTTCCATGTGCTAATCCTGTTTGAATGAAAAGTCCTACTCAGCCGGACATGGCAGTTATACAGATCACCAAAGAATGCCTCCCACCTGGATAGTAGAGAGACTAATGCTGCATATTGGGGTGGGAGGAGGCGAACCAGAAAGTTTTCCCCCATCACCTTCCAATTTGGAGAAAGCATTGTTTACACTCAAGCCACTTGTAAGGATCCAAATGATGTCCTGCACACTCTAGGTTCCATGTTCTTAGAACTACAAATCCTATCATACCTTGCATTGCTGTGAGCATATGGGACTTCATACAAGCCTGCATTCCTGTCTCTGCCTTCCAGGAGTAACAGTGTCACATCCCTGAGAAAATGTTTGTTGCAAATGCTGTAAATTGTCAAAAATGTTTGTTTTTCTTTCTGCAGGATAAGAGTGTGTGACATGTGTTTCCTCTGTTAGCCAGATCTTAAAGTATTGAATTTTAGAGAAGCAATTCTTAGTTTTATATTCAGAATTAACTGCAGTTTTAGCCTTTGAGTTTTTCCTAATATGAATTTAATTTTGTTGTAGACACAATATGTTTATAAGTTTTTTCTTATTACATTTGATTGTGGGTTCCTTCATGAAGAGACTTTTAGCTCACTGTGACTCTCTCCTAAATATTTCACAAGCTTTCCTTGAAAACTTTGAAAACTTTGTCTGTTTATCCCTGAGACAGAGAAACATATTATTCCCTACAAGTAGACCCCACAGTAGGCAATTTTGTACACTGTGATGCTGATTCATCTGACATGCTTGCCTGTAGAAAAGGCAGATGCATACCAGCATCATTTTTTACTACTCATCCCTCAAAATAAGTTGCTGTTCTTTTGCCAAGCTCTATATGTATCTCTCCAGTCAAGTGTCATACAAGAAATTCATAGTGTGTGTGTCTTCAATGGGGAAGTTGTCTGTGTCACATATTTCTATGCAAAAAATCTGTATACCTTAAAGTTTTTTGCTTTTGCCTCTTAGCAGTATGTTGTGCTTATATATCTGAATAATATGTTTTCAATATGTTTCCTTTTCCTGAAAATTATTAGGTACTCTTATTATGCATCATTATTGTAACTGTAATTTTAGTTATCCAATATTGTGTTTTCTTTAATCTACACTGTAAATCTAATTCTCTTGCAAGATTCCAGGTTTCATTCCATCAAAACAATGTTTTAAAGTTGTAAAGAAAGAGTTTTGGCTATCAGTGCAACAAGGAAGCAGGTTTGGCTATTTGAATGCTTCCCTTATTTCCAGTGGCCTGGAACATGCTATTCAGCCCTCTGCTGAAGATGAGCCTGACTTCATACATTCATACCTGGATTCAGAATTTTCAGGGGTTTACAACAGCCATTGTCTTCAACAAAATAAATAAAAAACGGTTGGGATGTGGGGAAAATTTATGCTGTTATGCTGTTACAATGTATATGTCTGTGGCAGTAGCAAATGTATATCTATGACAATGGCAGGCCTCATGCTAAAACTGCAAGTCACTAGTTTCCAGTAAGGATGATCATTAACCTGCTGTCTATTGTCTCTGGATAATGTAGTTAAAGTGTTCGTGTATTCAGGAACTAGTCTGTGTATTTGGATGGTATCTGTGTCTGTTTACTATTAACTGTCTGCTTACCAGCCTGTCTGTTTACCAACCACTCTGTTTACTGATGCCTGTGTATTCAGGAAATTAGTTACCTCTGTATTGATTAACTAGAGCAAATGTAGTAGGGGGATACAATAAAAGAAGAGGAGGCGGGGGAAGAGGGGATTCCGCCTCTGAACAGCTGCCATACACTCGAGTGTCCCGTCTTTTCTTTTCCCCCCTTGCTGGTCAAGGAGAAAGATCCCTGCCCTGAGGCTTCATCTGCAAGACCCCTACTTCCCCTCATCTTGCAGATCCCGACAGCACAGACCCTGAACCTATCAGTTCTGGCTAACCCTACAGACACCTGAACCTATCAGGTTGGTACTGACTGACACACAGTAGTACCCTGTCTGACACACAGACTCCCACTCAAGCTTCTTCTCTCAGCTCTTCTCCTGCTTCTCCACACAAGCTCCACATATATATACAGTACAGCCCCTCCTCCTGATGTCCCGCCTTCCACTCCCCATAGGATGGAACTTTCCCTCCAAACCCATGACAGACAGGTAACATCAGTGCTGTATGTAACAGTCTCATCCTATATGAACTTTAAGCAAATAAATGTATGAGAGCCTTTTATCACACTAGTGATAAATAAGCTTTGGAGAATATCAGTGTCCTAGAATGCTATAACTTAAACAGTGAATGTTTTTAACTTCTTATGTGGAATGAGCTCTGAGCTCTAAAACAGGTACTCGGAATACAGAGATGTGCAGAGTCAATCAAGGAGATTAAATAGTTTGTTTCTCCTACTGAAACTCTTTGGGTTCTAGATATGAAATAATCCTACACCTCTCCCTGTAGCTCACATACCAGCATTTAATATCAGTTATCACATTTGTGTTTAAACATATTGTAGACTGAAGCAAGTCTATTACATGACCTCCACAAGGTTCAAGAAGCATTTTAGCTCAGCTAAAAGCAAACAGCCCCCAAACATCTGTAGCTTTGTAATGCCAATTTCCAGTTCAGCATGCTTACAAATCTGAGTGTCAGAAATACTACATTATCTAAGGAACAGCACATATATGAACATTTATTTGGCATATGTAAGCGCATGGGTTGTATAGCACCAGACCCAATGCCTTCTTGTCCAATGCTCTATTTGAACAGTGGGTAACTAGTTGCATAGCTGCTTCTCACAGATGTTGCTCAGTACTGAGAAGCATATTTTCTCTGAAACTAGAACTAATACAAAGTCTTCATGGCAAGTAATTTTTGACTGTATTCTTGAAGGCTTTCACGGCCAGGATCTGATGGTTGTTGTGGGGTTTTTGGGCTCTTTGGCCATGTTCTGAAGGTTGTTCTTCCTGATGTTTTGCCAGTTTCTGTGGATGGTATCTTCAGAGGACAGGAGTAGGAACTCTCACGGACAAAGTTCCTACTCCAGTCCTCTGAAGATGCCGGCCACAGAAACTGGCAAAATGTCAGGAAGAACAACCTTCAGAATACGGCCAAAGAGCCCGAAAAACCCACAACAACCAACTCTTGACTGCATTATTCTTTGTTCACCCTTCTAATTCCCTTTAACGTAATCTGAGCTAGCAACTATCACTATGGAATAGAAAAATGTTGTCTTCTGTATTTGTCTCTGAGCCTGGATGCCCAGGTTTCAGTGATGGCCAGAAGTGCCTTTCACAGGTTAAATTAGTACAGTCTGACCTAACCACAGTGAAACATGCCTTAATTGCATCCTGGCTAGATTACTGTAGCATGCTCTATGTTGGGAATGCCTATGGAAAGTGCTCAAAAACTTCAGTGGGTCCAAAATGCTGAAGCCAGATTGTTAACTGGGACTGGTTAAAGGAATGACCCCGCTCTCTCTCTGTCTCTGTCTCTCCCCCCCTTTTTTAACCCTTGCCTACACAGGGGTTAAAATAATCAGGGGAAACCTTTCTCTCAGTCCTACCACTCTCACAGGTGTGCTTGGTGAAGACATGAGAGAGGCCCTTCTCTGTCACTGCTCACAGACTCTGGAACTCGCTTCCACAGGTTAGGCTGGCCCCATCTTTGCTGTCCTTCTGCAGGCATACAAAGACCTTTCTCTTCAGGCTGGCTCTTTCTTACTAACTGTTTAGGAGATAATAAATGGGATGGTTCATATTTTGTTGCTTCTAAATCTGTTTTTTGTTATGCTTTTACCTAGTATATTTAATATAACATTATTAACTATTTTAAATATTCGAATAATATACAGTTTATAGCTTTTAATATATTTTTTAATTTTGTGAGTTGTCCTGAGTCTTTTTTCAGGCAAGGTAAAAACAAACAAACAAACAAACAAACAAACAAACAAACAAATATTCTTTATCAATAGCCATTAAGGAACTTTTCTTATTGTCACTTACCCAGGTAAAAGAAAGATGAGGCTTCTTAAAATCAATCTGTAACATGGTACCAATAAAAGGAAAGGAGGTTGGTCCTGGAGGGTATCGACTCCAGCATCTCCTGCGCTTCATAAAATCAAAGGACAAGATGAAAATAGTAAGGAAAATGCCCAGTAGGGTGAGATTATTAGACAGGTCAGTGAGAAGGCAAAACAACCATAGCAACAGAGCCATGATTTTTCACTGCTCTCAGTAAAGCCCCTTTGCACTTTTCTCTCTGTTCCTCTCTATTGCTCCTTCTTTGCACCTGCTTTTATTTCTTTACAGCTCTGAACATGCTGTTTTTAATTACAGTCCATTCCTGTTCACCTCTGTGTGCTCTCCCTTAAGCTACAAGCTTCCTGTTTCTCAGCAGTTGACCTTTCATAACTGTAAGTGGAAGACATTGTGTAAGCAGCAAGGAAGAATAGCCCCAACTTTGCAAAACATGTAGCCTTTTCCCTTCAGGCACCCCCATGAATCCATTGTTATTTTAAAAGCACCTTAAGTTAACAGGCACTTTTCAAACCAAATACTGTAGACAGAACTTGCCTAGAGTCCATATTGGTGCATGTTTATGAATTACAGTATATGAATGACCCTTTGGGCTGATCTATTCAGCCTCAATTCCCCACAATGAATGTCTACTTTTGTGTAATTTTCAGTTATGCAACACAAGAGCTCTCTGCATATGTCACTGGCACAGTTCTAATTTCCTCAGTATTAGTGTACCCAATTAGTTTAAAAATCTGCTTCTACCTTATCAAAGGTTTGTAAAGGTTCCCCTTGACATTTAGTCCAGTTGTGTCCGACTCTAGGGCATGGTGCTCATCCCCGTTTCCAAGCCATAGAGACAGTGTTTGTCCAAAGACAGTTTCCGTGGTCACATGGCCAGCGCGACTAGACACGGAATGCTGTTACCTTCCCACCGAGGAGGTACCTATTTATCTACTCGCATTTACATGCTTTCGAACTGCTAGGTTGGCAGGAGCTGGGACAAGCGACGGGAGTTCAGTCCGTCCCATGGATTCGATCTTACGACTGCTGGTCCTCTGACCCTGCAGCACAGAGGCTTCTGCGGTTTAACCCACAGTGCCACCATGTCCCTACAAAAGCTTTGTAGGTGGTACCAACTTATTATAGAGCCGACATTGGCATGTTTGTGTATGTGTGTGCATGCATGCGTGCACACATTGATAGAGTTGTGCATCCCACTGCATTTTTTATCCAATCAGGTTTGTACCGCACTTCATGAAGAACCCAAGACACGTCAGCACTCATCCTCAGAAGAGTGATTGGCATTCTAGATTAATACACATTTGCCATGTCTCAGCCTGCTGGATACTGCCTATGACAAGTCACATATCTGGCATTGTCCAATCAGTGGTTGAAGTATCTGGCTGTAGAGTCAGAGTTCGGGAGTTTGGTTATCCAATGTGCCTCCTGTGAGTAGAGCCAACCTATGTGGCCTTGGGCAAACTGCACAATCCCAGGACACCCCCAGAAGAAGAGAATGGTAAACCACTTCTGAGTACTCTCTACCTGGAAAACCCTGAAAAAGAATCACCATAAGTCAGAATTGACTTTATGAAGCACGATTATTATTAATCATTTTAGCATATAAAATGGCAAGTTCATTTTTACATAAGCATTCCTACATTGTATTTTTCAAATGACATTTTTCTTAAGACTGAACTGAATTAGGTCTGAATTTAAATCATCTGTGATTGTATGCAAGTAGGCAGATGGATAGACTGGTAAGCAGGCAGACAGACTGTAAAAATCAGTCAGCAGAATTCAGGAAAAAAATGAAGTGAAATCTAGGAAGCATCTGACATCTTGTGTGACATCTTTCCCTGTTTTTTTTTCTTTTTTAAAAAACTATTTGTTCCTTACTACCTTTTATACACTCTGGGACAATATATTTATAGTGAAGGTGCAGAGGAGAGAGAATTCCATGACAGCAGGGTTGGACAAAGCACAACCCGCAGGCTGATTTTGCAGCCCCTGGCCCTCCTGGAAAGTAATTCCTGGAAGATGAAATGACAGCTCAACTTTTAAAGAGGCCACAGGTCCTTCCTGTACACCCAACATACACGAAGTTACCCACCACCCTTGAATTAGAGACAGGGGGCAGGAAGAATGTAATAAGAACTATATAAGAGACAAGTTTTCTGAAATGCCAATATCATCCTTGGTTTCACATTTTCTGAACGTAATACCTTCATTGCTATGGGCAAATAAAGCACTTCTGGTCCATGGAAATAACTAGTAGAATTAAAATAAAAACTTGTTTGGAGTAAAATGCACAAAAAGCCAATTAAGAATACAGTTAGGCTATTGAAATAAATTGAGAGCTAGATCAGGGTTTCTTAAATCAGTTTAAAGTCACATGGTAGTCATATGGTTTTGGGGTTGTTATGTGCATCTTCTTGAGATAACTTTTAATCCAAGTGTAAGATGTGTGGTATATTGGTTAAGGGAGCTGCAGGAGCTTTTATACCCAGGGGGTCCAGCTTCCTGTGTTTTGTCTTCCCCAAAGTGAAATGTCTGCACCAAAAAACTAAAATAAAACCCCACATTCCCCGTGCTACAGGGAGTTAGTTGACCCGGTTGCTGGCACATTGTCCTGGAATCGCTTTTGATGTTTTTGTCCTATACTGTACCCTTGTGCTGACTGCCTTTCACAGCTACTCGCTGCTACTGCCACCAACTCATTTTTTGTATTGAGGTGACATGAATGTTAGGGGCAAAACCATGTCTGCTGATATGTGATTTCTAGTATATATATTCAAATCTAATATATACAGTATATTCAAACAGGCGTATTGCTAGATAAGTGTTACAGATTAAAAGCAGCCCCAAACCCATGATCCAATAGTTGACAAACCCCAGACACACAATTTATTCCAACACAGGTGAGTACACATGCAACAATGATTCAAAATACATCACATTCCTAATTGAATTAAAGTAAGCAAGTTTCTAATGTTTTTTTTTTAAAAAGGCTACAACAACAAAATGCTTCTAAGCCAACAAAATTTGTGCACTTAATTGTATGTCATTTTAACGGGTATTTTTAAATAGATTTCAAATGTGCTAAACCTGAGGCAAACCAGGAGTTTTTGCAGTGGAGAGAAACTTTGCAGGAAGGCATCTGACAAGAACTGTTTGCCCTCTTGTGGTAGATATTAGTTTGACATGTTTGTACATACCGTATTTTTTCCTCCATAAGATGCACTTCCCCCCCCCAAATAGTGGGGGAGAAAGTATGTGCATCTTATGGAACAAATACAGTAAAAAAAGGAGTTCAACCACCACCACCCAGAAGCCCCCCACTGCCATGCTCGGAGACCTCTGAACTAGCACCAGAGACTGCTTGCTGTTTAGACCTCACCATTCTGCACTGCTGGCTTTCTAGGATCGGCTTCCTGGAAAACCAGTAAGGCCAACAGGCCTATGGCAGCAGGCAGTGAAAACAGCCAAGGACAAAAGGGGAAAGAGTAATTCTAGAAAAACCAGGGGAACCACAAACACAGTCCCCCACTTAAGCAGTTGAGAAAACCACTTTGATAATCATGGTATCTCCCCTGCCAGGTATGAGTTGGAATGGCATCTGAACCTCCTGCCCCTTTCTGTGCCCTGTCCCCGAAAGGCATGGTGACCCCCTGGCTGCACCTCCTGATCAGAACAGGGCTGCACAGCCCTGGTACCGAAAGAGGCCAAGAGAGCTACTCAGTGTTTTGGGGTGCCCCACAGGAAACCCATCAGGGGCTGGATGTTCCTCCCACAATCCTCCAGTGCACAGATATTAGCATACCTAATATGCAGGGAAAGCGGGGAAATTCAAACTTTCAGTTAGTGAAGAGGCTGCTTGGCTGCTTCCTTGCTAGTCCAAGCAGTTAGAGAGCTGGGAGAGAGACCTGGGACTGCCTGGTATTGTCGTTTTAAAATGTAAAATGTAGTTTAAAAGCTGTTTCCCCCAAGGTAAACACTGTTCATTCACTTGGGCCCTTGGCACTTCGTGGGACCTCAGGTTGGTTATCAGTCTTTCAATTTGCTGGTTTCTGTTTTGCTTGAAATGTTAAGACTATCTTAAATGAATAGAATTGTCTCAGATTCTTGTAATTTTATCTGCTCTGAGATCTACTGGTAATGTCTACTGGCATGGGATATATATACAGTACTTAAATAAACCGGTAGATAAATCAATCACCCGAAGTGACCCTGTAGGGAGTGGAAAGCTGGATCCATCTTCTGTGGCATGGATTAGGGATGTACTTGTATCCCTAAAGCACAGGGAGCACAGTCAGGCTCACTGATATCATCAGGTTCCTAGCCAAAGGGCTGGCTGGAGCTTCTTCAGCTAGCAAAGAACCCAGATTTTTTCATATTCCTCTATGGGAAGCTCTCAGCTAATGCTTGGAGGTGCCACCTGCACCAGAGATCAACCAGCACTTGCAAATGAGTGAAGAACAGCCAGTTCATCCGCTTTCCTTGTATAAGAAGGGAAGTGAAGCAGGCATTTGTGGCACTGTTGTGGATGTAATATCCTTCTCCTGCAGAGGAAGCAGAGGAAGAGGAAGCAGAAGGAGAGCTGTGCCTTAGAGGACATTTTATTTGGTATGGGTTTTTTTTTCTAGGCTTGTGGTCTTTTTAGGCTTGCAAGGGTGTGTTTGCTCTGATCTTTGTTCTCCCTGACCACCTGGTCTGAGGGGGCAGGGTTTTAGCTTGAAATAAGTGCTACCAGAAGAAAGTCTCATATTTTATTTTTTAGACTTTAATTTGGTAAATAGGAAAGACAAATAGGAGTGCATACACCTGGGGTAGCAGGGAGGTTTTAGGGGGAGGATCAGACTTCCTCTCTTTTTAATTCACTGACCAATCAGTCGAGATGGAGAGCGAAAGATTTGCTGCAGTCACTTGTAAGACTTGTGGCATGTCTGTTATCTTGCCAAATGAGGTGCCTCCGTACAAATGCTCTAAGTGTAAGTTGGTGGTCCTCTTGGAAGACAAGGTCCGGCAGCTGAAGGCCTGTGTTTCTAATCTTCGCACTATTAGGGAGCAGGAAGTTTTGTTGGAGAGGGCATAGAATGCCAACTTAAATTCAGAACACAAGGA
The DNA here is from genome assembly GCF_051106095.1 of Pogona vitticeps. Taxonomy (NCBI): domain Eukaryota; kingdom Metazoa; phylum Chordata; class Lepidosauria; order Squamata; family Agamidae; genus Pogona; species Pogona vitticeps. Next base: position 161,859,399 of record NC_135787.1, on the reverse strand, counting down.
AAATCTCACTGAGGAAGAAGGCGGTTCATAAACACAAGAGATGAATGCTTGGAGGAATGTCACACATAGAAGGAGCAAAAACCATACAGAGAGCTTGCAGCTACAGAACAGATTCCAGCCTCTCCCTTATTAATCAAGAAGTGGACCACCAGCAAGAACAGTATTGCCAGCCTGAAGAGAATATCCAGAGGACCCTGGAACCATCTGCGAGGGGCCCCTACCAGCGAGGGGCCCCTACCAAGCCTCGAAGGAGGCAAGTGGTGGCGAGGGACTCCTTGTTCAGAGGAACAGAAACAGCAGTCTGCAAGCGTGACAAGATGAACTGAGAAGTGTACTGGCTACCTGGAGCCAAAATTCACGATATAACAGAGAGACTAACAAGACTTATCAAGCCCACTGACTCTTACCCCCTTCGTTTTGGTCCATGTGGGAAACAATTATACTGCAAAGAACACCTTTCAAAATATCACAAAGGATTATGAAGATATGGGTAGGAAACTGAAGGACCTGGGGGTGCAGGTCATTATTTCATCTCCCCTCCCTGTTGAAGGATGTGGCCCATGAAGGGAGAAAAGAATAACAGAGGTGAATACCTGGCTCCACAGATGGTGCAGCCAGGAATGCTTTGGTTTCTTTGACCATGGTTTGCATTTCCATATGGATGGTCTACTGGGAAGGTATGGGGTGCATCTTACTACTGCTGGAAGGAATGTTTTTGCTCACAGGCTCACTAATCTGATAAGGAGGGCTTTAAACTGAGTTCTCAAGGGAAGGGTGATAATTTTCTTGGGGACAGGAACCCAGAAAGGGCTGTGGTGAATAGCCAAAACGTTGTAGAGAGTAAGGCAAGTAGTATGGCAGACCAACAGTGGGAGGAAAAACAATTTTAGTAAAGGGCTTGCAAGAAGAACACATAGTCTTAATTGTCTCTACACCAATGCACAGAGCATAGGAAACAAACAAAATGAGCTGGAATTCCTAATGCAGCAAAATAAATATGACATAATAGCTATCACTGAAACCTGGTGGGATGAGACTCATGATTGGAATGTAGTTATTGGAGGGTATAACCTATTTCAGAGAAACAGACCTAGTAAAAAAGAGGAGGAGCTTTATATGTTAAGAGCACTTATACTGGTGAAGAAATCCAGGGTATAAATCTAGGAAGCCAGGTTGGGAGCATCTGGGTAAGAATTAAGGGGGAGAAAAATGTGAGGGATGTCATTGTGGGACTATACTACAGACCCCCAAGCCAGTCTGAGGAGTTGGATGAAGCCTTCCTGGAGCAGATGGCCACTCATTCAAAAGGGAAAGATGCAGTAATAATGGGGGATTTCAACTATCCCGATATATGTTGGCAGTTAAACTCTGCCAAGAACACAAGGTCCAACAAATTCCTTATTGGCCTTGCAGACAATTTCATGGTCCAGAAGGTGGGAAGAGGCAACAAGGGAACAGCTATTTTAGATCTAAACTTAACCAACAGGGAGGACCTTGTTAATGAAGTTGAAGTGGTGGCAGCCTTAGGTGGGAGTGACCATGCTCTCTTGGAATTTGTTATACAGTGGGAAAGAAAGCCAATTTTTGTAAATTTAGGGAATTATTGGCTGAAATTCTATGGACAGAGGCACTAAAGGAGAGGGGAGTGCAGGATGGATGGGGATTTTTTTAGAACTGAGATACTAAAGGCACAATCTAAGACTATTCCAAAAAGAAGGAAAATGGGAGATGTCTAAAGAAACCAGAATGGGTGACTAAAGAACTTTCAACTCAGCTAAGTGTAAAAAAGAAAATGTACAAGAAAGGGAAAAACGGGGAAAGCACCAAAGAGGAATACAAGCAAATAGCCAGTACATGTAGGGGGGTGGTAAGAAAAGTTAAAGCACAGCACGAACTTAGGCTTGCTAGAGAGATTAAAGATAATAAAAAGGGATTTTTAGTTATGTCAGCAGTAAAAGGAAAAACAAGAAAACTATAGGGTCTCTGCATGGAGATGATGGCCAATTACTAACAGGGGACAGGGAAAAGGCAGAGCTACTCAACACCTTCTTTGCCTCAGTTTTTTCCAAAAAGGAAAATAGTTTTCAACTTGAGGGACGAAGAGCAGGTGAAGTAGTGTGGGAAATGAAGCACAGAATAGGTAGAGAAGTAGTACAGGATTATCTGACTACCTTGGATGAATTTAAGTCTCCTGGGCCAGATGAATTGAATCAAAGGATATTAGAAGAACTGGCAGAAGTAATATCAGAACCATTGGCAATAATCTTTGAGAATTCTTGGAGAACAGGGGAAGTCCCCACACATTGGAGGATAGCAAATGTTGTCCCTATCTTCAAAAATGGGGGGAAAGAGGGCCCAAATAATTATCGCCCCATCAGCTTGACATCAGTTCCTGGAAAGATTCTAGAGAAGATCATTAAGCAGACAGTTTGTAATTACTTAGAAAGCAATGCTGTCATTACTAGAAGTCAACATGAGTTTCTTAAAAACAAGTCATGCCAGACTACTTTGATCTCTTTTTTGATAGAGTTACAGGCCTGGTGGATGAAGGGAACACTGTGGATGTAACATATCTTAATTTTAGTAAGGGCTTCGACAAGGTTCCTCATGATATTCTTGCAAAGCAGCTAGTAGAATATGAGATAGATAGGGCTACTGTTAGGTGGATTTGTAATTGGTTGGCTGACCAAACCCAAAGGGTGATCACAAATGGCTCCCCTTTGTCCGTGTTATTCAACATCTTTATCAATTACTTGGATGAAGGAATAGAGTGTATGCTGATTACATTTGCAGATGATACCAAATTGGCAGTGGTTGCTAATTCCCCAGAGGACAGGATAAAAATTCAAAATGACCTTGACAGATTAGTCCTGGACCAAAACTAACAAAATTAATTAATTTCAACAGGGAGAAACGTGAGGTCCTACAGCTAGGCAGAAAAGATGAACTGCACAGATATAGGATGGAAGACACCTGGCTAGACAACAGTACCTGTGAAAGGCATCTAGGAGTCTTGGTAGACCACAAGCTGAACTTGAGCCAGCAATGTGATGCGGCTGCCAAGAAAGCATATTTTTGTGTTCTCAAATCCAATCTGTAATGCAGTGCAAACGTGAGAGGCTGCAACCAAGTGGTTGCCTTGCAGATGGTCTGGACGTCGACGCCATGTGCAAAGGCTGTAAGATGTGATGTTGAATGGCCTCATATGTGTGTAGGTCCACCTTGGCAGTGGCATAAGCAAGTGTAATAGTATCAACAACCCAGCAAAAAAAATGTTGGGAGACCAGATGACCTTTGGTTAACACACAGTCTCCGTGTTGTTCTGAAATCCTTGGTACGCGAAAGTTAAAATGCCAATGTTCTTCTGATATCTAAAGTGTGCGATTTATTTTCTATGTTTGATGCTGGAGAATGATAAAAGATGGCCGAGACAAATGGAAGGAGGAAACAACTTTGGACAGGAAAGAAACATTAGTGTATACGGTAACCTTGTCCGTATGAAATTGGATGTCTGGAAGGCTGTTAGTTCACTTGCTTCGACTTGCGAACGGAGCTTCGACTTAGGAACAAAAAACATGGGGAAAGTCGGAAATGGACTTTGGACTGCCTGGTACTGTAATTTTAAAATGTAAATATTGGTTTAAAAGGTGCCTGGTTTGATTTAAAGCTGCTTGGTTTTAAAGGTGTTTTGTTTAAAAAGTGTTCGTTCCCTCCCTCCTTTCCTGCCCCTTTTTAAAACCTAAGTCATCTTAGGTTAAAAAAAATTCTCCCCCTAGCAGTAGAGGACAGATTAACCGGTTTTGCATTAGTTCCTATGGGAATTAATGCTTCGACTTACAAGCAGTGCTCTACATAAGAACAAAAAACAGCTGGAATGGATTAATCAGTTTTCAATGCATTCCTATGGGAAATGCTGATTTGACTTACTAACGTTTCAACTTAAGAACATCTTCTGGGACGGATTAAGTTCGTAAGTCGAGGCACCACTGAATTGGGAGCTCTGTCAGGTTGTAGTGGGCTCCAAGGGGGGGATGGAGGGGGCAAAGCCAATGATTGAGGCCCCTCTACATCCTTCCCAGCATCAGCGAGTTGGGGTGAACACTCCTTTCATGGTGACAACCTTGGAGTCAACAGCCTAGGAGACAAGAACGGCACACTGCTAATTGACAAGCTAGGCAGTTCTCCCTCCAACAGAGCACAGAGTGATGGGTCAGGCTGTTGGTAAAGCAAGTCTGTAGTATGGAGTGTGCAAGTGAGCACTTTTGACACTTTGGGGGGGGGGCAACAAAGAGGCTTGACACAATTGGTTTCAAGGAGCTTCCTCTGTTTCTTAGTTGGCAAACCAGTCTTTGATTTCAAAACAACTCTATTTCATTTCAAGAAATCCTTGGATGTTGAAGGCTGTACACTCGGTTCTGATGGGGGAAGAAGCTGTTTTTACAATCCAGGAACAGGAATTTTTGTTGAACTGCAGATAATGAGACAGAAGAGCTGAAGGATTGTTCTCAAAGGTGGAATTGCAGTCTGGATTGCCTGTTCTTTAAGGTCAATTTGGTAAAGTCTCTGCAAATCGAGCAGGACTGAACGAGATGCTCTTCACCCAAACAAAATAAAAACTGGGTATGTCCATCTGACTGTGGAATTTTAGAGCTGCAGCCAGAGCAAAGCTTCATCAAAGCTGAAGAGGCCATAAAAATGAAATAAACTTCAGAAAGGAGAAAAACAGAATGGGCAGGGAAGGGAGGGAGGAGGGAAGAAAGGTACACAAAAGTTATAAAAATAAACTTTCCTCTTTCTCCCTTTCCCGCTCTAATGACTATCTAACTACTATCAAGAAAGAAAAAGGACAACACGAGGAAAAAAAGAGTAGGAGGCTCTGGAGCAAGCAAGCAAGGGACTAAGATGCAGAGGTGGGGCTCACATTGCATATGCTAGGAATATGAATCTAAGGCTCTGACACATTCTGAAGGATTGTCAGCACAGGCACAGAACATCCATTGTGCGAATACATGAGGCCATGAAGAAGAACAGAGGCTGGGTGGCCATCTAATTCTCCATTGACTAAAGGCTGGACTCCCTTCCTCTAAGATTCTATGATGATTCTAACAATTTCATCATACAGTATCATTAATATAGCAAGATCAATGAATATACTAATTACTGGGGAAAATAATTAAAAAGTAAACTACACACAACAAAACATCTTCCAGCTCTCATAAACTTACAATTTAAATGCCAACAGTATGAGTTCCTTGTCAAGACTATATTCTTTTGAATACTCTTCTCCTTAAACTTTTAAGGATAACTTAGTATTCAAAAACATTGCTTTAAAAAAAATCATTAATTAGCAAATTTGTCACTAATAATAAAAAGACTTCCTTTTAATTGTTTTAATTCTTTTTAAGCACCAAATCTTGGCTAATCTTTTGGCATCAAACCCATGAACCTGGCTAGGGAATTTACATACCATCATTAACAATAATGTTTTAGGCTTAAATTAATTCCAATCCTTTTGTTGCTTAATCTTTCTATTGAAGTTTTGTTGGTCCTATGACAGACCTGTGTATTTGAAATCTTTGGACAAAAATGAGGGATAATTGTATTTAAAATAAATAACACATTTTGCTCAATTTCACTCCCCAGTCCATTTTCAAATATAAGATATGCATTCAGTTATAACTGGTTCCTTCTTAAGGGGGTTTAGACAATATATGGTTGATTTCCAGCAGCATTTTTTTTGCAGTTTTGAAGGCAATAATTTTAACTTTGATCAACTAGCCTGTTGTGGTAAAATATCCAGTTATCTAATAAGCGTCTAGCATCTTTGGCTCACTTTCCATATTTTACATTCCATTGCTGTATCTTGTGATGTGTGAGAAATTCATTCAATTCCTATTTATTTTCAGTAACATTCGTATCCTACTGCAATAAATCCTTCAGCCATAACCACAGCTAGTAACTTTTCTTTTCATCCGGCCTTTTACATATTATCCTCAGAAAAGCTTTATGTAGCTTCTTATAATTATGGGCTGTGGTGTGTGTGTTTGTGTGATCTAGTAGCTCACAAATTTATAAAATGGCATGTGCCAGGGACAGAGGAACTAAATGTAGGGATAGAAAGCTTGTGTGCAGGCCATAGGAAAACCGGTGTCACTAAAAGCATCAGATAGATACTAAGCAATATCTTTAAAAATACCAGATTCCTGGAGGGTATGTCTGCTGCTGTCCAGTACTTAACACTGAGAGCTAAATGGAATCCACAATTTCAGCAGCAAAAGGGAAGACTGGCTTTATTTGGTCAATTGCTCTTTGGATGATAGATTAGATGGTTTTCCAGCAGAACAGTGCTTAGCGACACAGGCTGATTGAAAAGCATCTTTCACACACTTTAAATGAAATCCGTACAACTACATTCTTGCTTTTTGAATTAATCCTGAAGAAATTTCCCTTCAAATTGGGGAAGCTTTTGGAAATCTCAGGACTGGGGGGGGGGAGTCTTTAATATCTGAAAATTCATTTCATGTTATTATTATACGGTCATAGACTTGAAAATACAAAGATAAAAACATGATATAATATATACAGAAGAAGTAAGTTGTTAGAACATATCAGCAGCATAAAACTTGAGTCATGTGGTTGTCTTATATAACATTTTACAAATTCTTAAAACTGAGAATAAAAACTTAGCCACTGACTGTGTTATTAATTGGTTCTCTCCGGATAGCAGAAACTTCAGCTAGTCTGTGGGAGGTCTGCTAGTGCATTTATACATTACTGGGTAAAGGTGACGGATAGGTTCAGACCTATATAAACTATATTCTAGAATGGTTTGTGCCAAGGACTCAACTGCTTGTTCCCCACAGGGGCATATCCCTTTCTCCATAAGGAATGTTATTAAAGCGTCCTTTTAACAAGGCTGAGGGAAAGCAATTAAACCTAGCCCTTGAGAAGACAAAACGATACCTTGGTGCTGTGATTCGATATAGATAATTTGCTAACTTGGGAAAGTTAAAATTTAAACCAAAGTACATTGGTGAGCAGGTCCTGTCTGCACAAGCTAGTGAATACTGGAGATCTATGTCTTTAATGTGTTGTACAAGCATTGACCTGGTACTACCATAAGGCTGACTCAGAAAGAAGTCCATAGAGAAGCCTAAAAGATGTAATTTGTCAGTAAATCCCTCATGCCTCAGTCTTAACATCTGGGTATACGACAACATTTCCATGCAAGTGGGTTATCTGGGGCATCCAACTAGGTTTCATGGTGCTGGTGTTTATGCACTCTGGCTCACTGCAACGACTATTTGGTGAGTTCATAAAGTTCCAGGCGTGTCTACTCTCGTAGCTGCTATAATCCCACCGAAAATGGTTTAGATCTTTATGACTAGCCTGATTAAAATCAACAAGTTGCAGATCTGCCTTAAGATTTGTTCTGTAGTTAGAATAATTTGTATTTCCATACATATATGTGGGTCCCTTATACATTCCCCTTCTTTTCTTAGCTGTTGCATATCTGTCTCGTATCAGCACTGAGATTTTTCTGCTGTTGTTTCCTCCCACTTCATTGCTGCCCACTTCGGCTGTAATCATCTCCGAATTTGCAAGAGAGTTGAGTGGAGAGCGTGTATCTGACAATAGAATCTTTGGGGTCTGTTTGGTAGCTTGTCTCTTGTTCCATACAGGTGCTTCCCCTTTCTCTGCTGGTGGTTTTTGGCTTTCTCCCATTTTCAGTGTGTGCCATTGATTTCCTTCTTTTGCAGTCACTTCTCTTGCTTTTCCTTTTCCCTGCTGCAGTTATTTGGTCATCTTTGTTCCTTAGATCATTTTGCATTACATTTAGCATTTGAAAGAAGGGTTTAAAATCCATCCTTCTCCCTTTTTTTTGTAAGATGTATGGAACCCTTCTTGACTTTGTTGTTTTTGTTAACCTTGCAATTTGGTTGTCCTATAGAGTTAGTTGATCTTTGTTTTTTGAGGCTTTGTCTTTCTTTTTAACTTTGGACTTTGCCTGTTCCTCTCTTTTGGGTATGTTTGGTATAGTCCCTTCGGTGATGATTTGGGGTATTAAGGCCTCATTCACTTTATCTAGATCTGGCCTAAAAGGCAAAGACCAATCCTGATTTGTCTGTGTAACACAAGAAAGTAGCTCTATTTCTAAGATAATATTTTGAGGGAATTGAATACCTTCTTCTGGTAGGGTTGGAGCTTGATTACACTAAGACATATTGTGTGTAGCCAGATTTGGTCCCTGTAGTTCCTTGTCTATACAGTGGTGCCCCGCATAGCGACGATAATCCGTTCCGGAAAAATCGTCGCTATACGGATTCGTCGCTATACGGGGCAAAAAAGCCCATAGAAACACATTAAAATGTAATTAATGTGTTCCTATGGGCTTGAAACTCACCGTTCAGCGAAGATCCTCCATAGCGCGGCCATTTTCGCTGTTCGTTAAGGGAGGAATATGTCCCAGAAACAGGGGGCGGCCATTTTGAAACCGCCAGTCAGCTGTTATAAAAGCATTGCTATGATCTGAACCGATCATAGCAAAGCCAAGTTCCACTGCCAGCCAGCCCTGGAGGACGCCCGGCCTCCTTGCCGGGGCTGTCCTGGGGCACAAACAGGTGGGCCGGAGGGTCTTTCTCCGGTGAGCAGCGGGCTGGAGGGATGCAGCCGCCGGGGGTGGGGAAGGGGTGGGTGGGAAGGGACGCGCCGGGCACCCCTCGCTCGCCAGCTAGCCCAGGAGACACCCGGCTAAGGCAGGCGAGCGAGGGGCTAAAGGGATGCAGCCGCCGGGGGGGTGGAGGTGGGGAAGGGACGCGCCGGCCACTCCTTGCTTGCCAGCTAGCCCAGGAGACACCCGGCTAAGGCAGGCGAGCGAGGGGTTAAAGGGATGCAGCCGCCAGGGGGTGGAGGTGGGGAAGGGACGCGCCAGCCACCCCTCGCTCGCCAGCTAGCCCAGGAGACACCCGGCTAAGGCAGGCGAGCGAGGGGTTAAAGGGATGCAGCAGCCGGGGGGGTGGAGGTGGGGAAGGGACACCCCGGCCACTCCTCGCTCGCCAGCCAGCCCAGGAGACACCCGGCTAAGGCAGGCGAGCGAGGGGTTAAAGGGATGCAGCCGCCAGGGGGTGGAGGTGGGGAAGGGATGCGCCGGCCACCCCTCGCTCGCCAGCTAGCCCAGGAGACACCCGGCTAAGGCAGGCGAGCAGCGGGCTGGAAGAAGGCGTGGGTGGGGAGGAGAGGGAAGGGGCGTGCCAGCCACCGTCAGTGAGCCAACCCCGCACTCCCGGTCTCCTTGGCGGGCGAGGAGGGGGCCTCTGGTGCACCGCCGCCCCCGTCCAGCCACTGGCACCCTGATCCCGGTCCCCAGCGGGCGCCTCCTCCTTTGCAGCGCCGCCCGCCGCAACTGCTCTCTGGCTCGGCGCCCCAGGGGTTGCTGCGCACCGGGAATGGGGCCAGGCCCCTCACCCCTCCTTCCCTCCCTCCTCCCGAGGCGCTGATCAGCTGTTTGCTTTGCCATGATCCGTTCCCCAAGCAGGGAACCGATCATCGCAAAGCGAAATTTCCCCATAGGGAACATCGGAAAGCGATCGCAAAAGCGATCGCAAAATCTTCATCGCAAAGCGATTTCATCGTTATACGATGCAATCGCTGTGCGAGGCACCACTGTACTCTCATCGAAGATAGGGAGCTTTGTATCTGAAAATTGGTCAGGCTACCAGGATCAAGCTACATGTGAAGTACTGGGTGCACTTCCAGGCTCTGCATCCTAAGAAGGATAATGCTGTGACATATACAGTGGTGCCTCACAAGATGAATGTAATTCGTTCCGCGAGAATTGCTGTCTTGCGAGGCATCAGCCTCAGGAGGAAAAAAAAAAATCTTGCAAAGCATGGCCATAGAAGAAACCGTCTTGCGAGGCACCATAGTGATCGCAAAAACCAATCGTCTTGCAGGTTTTTCGTCTTGCGAGGCACCATTGTACTGAATTGGGTGGACAAGAAGCTAAAAAACAAAAATTCGTCCAGGAGCCATCAAGAAGGCATCCAATTGGATTACTCAATTAGACTATAAAGAGCAATCTTGATGATGAGATCTTCTAGACCAGGGTGGAAAATCTTTTTCCCCCTTGAACGCTATACTGGCCAGAGCCAACCCATAAACCTCACAACCGCCAGCCCACTGACTCTTCCTTCTCTCATTCCTTCTTCCTCTAATTTCTCTCAAGCCTTCTTTCTTTATTTCCCCCTCTATCAACCTCTTCTCATCTTTTCTCTATAAGGCTTTTAAAATATGTTTCACTGTGGTAAAGAAAAGGTCTTTTAAATCCTAATTACCACAGAGGAGAAGATTTTCAACAGTGATGACTACACATTCAAAGAAGGGTTAGCTCTTTCATTGCCAGCTATTGCCCCCATGGAAATCATACACACCTCAGCCCTGCAACTGACAGAGTAAGTTTCAACCGATACCCATGGCAGCTTTTTTAAAAGTCTGCATCCTGGCGGAGAAGATCAAGACTTAGAAGGAGATGAGCAGTGAAGCAGCTTCACTACTCAGGTTTATCCATAAAAACTCACAGAAAATGTGTTGCCTTATGTAAGCATTCTCCACAGTATAACACAGAAAGAGGAAGGTGGTTCATAAAATCACTGTTGGTGTGCAAGCTACTTAAAAAGCTCAGAAAATTTAAGCATTCATTAAATTCCACAGGTTAAACAAGGTTAAAATGAAGTTTATTAGGGTTTTTTGTGATTTTTTTGTTTTGTTTTAGTTTTTTTATATAAAACTGTTTGTGAAACAGCTATTTTATTCCCATGGCAGAGTGACCCTTGAAAGATGCACTAACCCCTTCTTAAGGCCTTAACAAGAGAAAAGGTTTCATTTTTTAAAAACTCAAAGGTTCAAAAATTACACAATGTACAAACAAATAAAGTAACCATGTGGTGTAGGCTGCTAAATTGACATTCTCCCTTCCTTCCTTTGGAAAACAAAAGACAGAGAAAAGAAGGGTTAATTGGATTTTCCTGGTCAGCTTAACACACACTGATTATGTCAACATTCATATTTCCCCTTTCTAGTAGGCAAGCCAACATCCACCTCTAGACTGCCATTGAAAAAAAGCAGCAGCTCCTTGGAATGATTTGGGAGTATTTGTTAACACCAAGAATGGCACAAACTCCCCAGCTTTTGGTACAGACAGAGTCATGTTTACAAACAGAGCCATGTATATAAGATCAAAGTATGTGAATATGAAGGTAGTAGAAGCCACTCTTATTTCACAAGTCACATGATATAGGAGTCTTCTGATGCTTCTCAGGCTTCCTTTCTTAATAAAAATAAATAGTGTTTTTTAAAAAGAAAAATCCCCTGTTCACACATACACAAATACAAACATCCTACTCCCAGCAATCATTCACTCCCACCTCCCACCCCTGCAGGTAATTTTGCCAGCAACAACAACCAAAACTGTATTCTTTGAAACCTGGGGGTTTGGATAAAATGGAGTATAGAGACAAATTTGATTAAGCAAGCTCATAACTCCATAACTCTTTTCTAAAAGATGGGATTCATTTTCAAAGGCCTTGTTTGAATTTTAGTTATTATGAGCAACTTGGAACATATGTGGGTCCTAAAAATGGAATTTAATGCATAAAAAGGGATAGCGCACCTTTCATTTAAAACAAGTCTATCAAGACTAAAAATAGATCTTTTGATATATATATATATATCTATATATATATTTTTATCCCTCCCTCTTTAATTTCCCCACCTTCTCTTCTTTTCCCTCCCCTTCCCATAGTCATTATGGAGATTGTGTCCATGAAAACAGCTGGTTCAGACTCCTTGATCATATTCTGTGATGTTTTCGGTCAGTTGTAATGAAAGAGTTGATGGAGGAAGTGCTGGCATTGGCAGGCACGTCAAGAGGGGCATGACTGCATAGTGGGAAAGAATCCATCGAATCTTGAATGTCCACCGCTTTTTTATCTCATCAGCCTAACCTGTAACAGGCAAAAATACTGCTATTATGAAAATTAATTACAGATGTTATAATTTCATAATTAACTTAATAGCACAGTTAACAGCATTTCCAAAGAGGTTTGAAAACAGTAGTGTACTTTCACAAGTTCTTAAACTTCATGGAATTCTTTATGAAAATTACAACTGAGTATTGTTTTCTATAAATAACAAGGATTTCTAAGGATGCCATGAAAATAAAGTTATTCTACACTGATTATATGAAATATGAAGAACTGCAGATTTTTTTTTCATGTTTAAATGTTCATGTTAGAATCCATGAATCGTAGTGCTGGAAAATAAAGCTGCTGAAGTACACACTGCTTAATCAAAGGATGAACCTCAACTTGATTCTATGAATAGCTGCAGAAGTTGATTCAAGACATGGACACCTGTCCACCAAGTCTTCCTCTTTCCATACTTCATAGGGACCTGCACAGTATTCAGCTAATAATAATTACTATGTGTTGTCAAGTGTGATGTTCGCCCCTCGTGACCCCTGCCTGACTCCCCAAACATAGAGCACACGAAGGCAAATCAATACTTTTCACCTACTGCCCCCAGTTGATCCCTAAATCAACATTACTTATGGAAGGATGAAGATGCAGATCCAAACTTCACTGTCTTTTAAATAAAACTTGTTTATTGAGTAAAGATGTTTGATTATTAATCATAGGTAATTTCTACAGGTTTATTGATCATCAATCTCAACCTTCTATTTGTTATAACAGTTCTTCTTCACTCTTCACTCTAATCTCACCTCAGATTTCCCAAATAGCACACTCTATCTCCCGCTCCGTAAGGGACGTGGTGGCGCTGTGGGCTAAACCGCAGAAGCCTGTGGTGCAGGGTCAGAAGACCAGCAGTTGTAAGATCGAATCCACACGACAGAGTGAGCGCCCGTCGCTTGTCCCAGCTCCCGCCAACTTAGCGGTTCGAAAGCATGCAAATGCAAGTAGATCAATAGGGACCACCTAGGTGGGAAGGTAATAGCGTTCCGTATCTAAGCCGCACTGGCCATGTGACCACGGAAAGATCGTCTTCGGACAAAACGCTGGCTCTATGGCTTGGAAACGGGGATGAGCACCGCCCCCTAGAGTCGAACACGACTGGACAAAAATTGTCAAGGGGAACCTTTACCTTTACCTATCTCTCTCTCCACTCTGACTCACTGACTGACTGACTCCTCTCTGACTCCATATGACTACTTAACATAACGCTACCTACCTCCCACTTAAATAAATTGTAGCTTGTGACCCTTGACTGGCCAAAGTAAAAGAACTTCATCTTCTGGCCTAAAAGTTCTTTCCTGGCCTTTCTTGTCTTACCACATCTTCTGCTCGGTATGGGCAGCCTTTAGGTTCTTTCTGGCTATCTCTAGAGACCTTCGCAGGGTGTTTTGCAACCAGTTCATATATTCTATTACTGACTCTGGGTCATTTTCACTATGGTCTTCCCAGTTCATGCAAAGCAAATCTAAAGGTACATGCACCTCCTATCGTAGCAACAACTCAAAAGGACTGAATCCAGTGCTTTCCTGCAGAATGCTCCCATAGGCATATAATACGGGTTGTATTTTGCTGTCCCAATCATTTGGGTTCTCTGCCACACAGGCCTTAATCGTGCGCACTAACGTGCCATTAAATTTTTCAATTAGTTCATTAGTCTCCGGATGATATGGTGTAGAGTTGATTTGGGTTATCCCACAAGCCTTCCATAACCTATTTATCAGTCTTGAGGTAAAGCTAGTTCCCAAATCACTGGCTATTTTGCTAGCAAATCCCGATCAACTCATGTAATTGATTACGGCATCTGCCACTGAGTCAGTTTCCATGTTATGTAATGGAATTGCCTCAGGATATCTAGTGGCAAAATCCATAATGGTCGGAATGTACTTATTCCCCCTTCTGGTGGCTTTAGGCAAAGGGCCCACCAGGTCAATTCCCTGTCTTTGGAATGGGGTAGAGATGACTGGCATCATGGCAAAGGACATAATTTGGCTTTAGTCCTGTCCCACCCTGTCCCTCATCTCTGACAGACATCACAAGTTCTGCAATAATAATTAATCTGTTTACCCATACCTGGCCAATATAAGTTCTGGGCAACCTTTCTTTTGGTTCATGTCATCCCCATGTGTGCCCCAAACAAACTACTGTGAGCTTGATTTATGATTTTCTCCCTATATTTACTTGGGATCACTAACTGCTTTTGGGGGTCTCCCTCTGTATGAGGTGGCTAACGTTTCCCTATACAAAAGGTCTTTATACATGCAAAATCTCTCAGGGCATTCAGGAGGCAATACAGTGGGCGTTCTGGCTGCTTCAAAGCAAAACCCCAAGCTAATGTCCTCCTTCTGTTCCTGGGCAAAATGTTTAATGGGATTCTTCAGAAGCATGAAATCAGCTTCAGCACCACTATTAATCTGGTTATTCAAGGGACTCTCTCTCTCCAGATCTCCCTCTGCTACTGTATCTAATTTTGCTGCAGTGGGTATTTAGCCCCCCTTTGAGCATGTAAGAACAAAAACACTCTTGACATGCTCTATTAAGTCCCAACCCTCGCTATGAGGAAACATCGCTAAACGGGACTCAAAATGCCATTGGAACACATTAAACTTAGTTTATTGCGTTCCAATGGCTTCTATACTCACCGTTAAGCAAGGTTTCCTCATAGTGCCGCCATTTTCGCACCCTCGGTTAGCGAGGGCAGAGCGCGAAAATGGTTCTGGCGGCCATTTTGGAGCCGCCGAACAGCTGATTTCCCGGCGTCGCAATGCGAAGATCGATAAGTGAAACCCTTACCGATCTTCGCAATGCGAGTTTTGGCCATAGAGGCCATCGGTAAGCGATCGCATTAGTGATCTCAAAAAAGTGATCGCTATGCGATTTCATCGTTATGCGGTGCGCCCGTTAAGCGAGGCACCACTGTAATAACAATGTACTATAGAGGCTTCAGGAATGTCCTCCTCAAGATCAGTAGAAGCTGTGGTTGCAATTGAAACAGGACTCTGGTTACTGCTTCCTTCAGAGGATTCAACTTGTTTTAAACAGTACACTTTTTTTGTTTGATTATCATTCTTCCCAGTATTAAGTTTATTTCGCATACACTGGAACTGTAAATGTCTAGACTGGCCGCAGTTGTAACATTTATAATTCCTCCTCTCATTCTGAGGAAGTTTGGTAAACTTTTCCTCAGAGTTCGTTTGGTTCTGAGGGCTAATTTAGATGAGGCACCACCCTGGCCTTCATTACCTGATGTTTTACTGTGGTACTGTTTCTTGAAAGGTTGGCTGAAGGATTTCTTATGGTTGTCCCAGGTTGGCTTGTCAACTTTTATCTCACAGAATCTGGGGTCTTTGTACTCCCTAATGTGATCAGCTTGTTCACCAGAGTTTTAGGATTTTTGTCCCTAACTAGATAGCGCAATTCCCCGGGTAAAATAGAGTAAAATTGTTCTAAGCCTATCATCTCTTCTAGAGAAGCAACTATTTCACATGTCATCCATTTGTCCAGATACTGGTGCTACTTAGACACCAACTGAGCATACGATTCTTCAGGTCTTTTACTAAGGGTATGAAATTTTCGCCTGAGATGTTCTGCATTTATGCAGTATCTGGAAAATACCATTTTTCTATAAACTTCAAAATCTCTAGTATGTTCTAGGGGAATCTGAGAATAAATCTCAATTCTCCACTGATTTGTGATCTCAAAACAATCATCCTTTCGCTATCTCTGATATTAAAGTCCCAACTTTAATATTATTAATATGATTATTTCTCCTTACTTCCTTATTCAAATCATAAGCTCGATTATGGCCCAAAGTGATTACACCTAGGCATGGGATTTTGTTTTTTTTTTACTATAAATCCTGTAATTATTTATTCTGAAAGTTCCACTCACATACCCACATCTACAGGCACCTACTGACAAACATTAATGCTTGAAGAAACATCAGACAACTTTCCTAAATGTTTAGTCTTTCCTCTCTTATTTCTCAAAGACAAGCCATTGCACTAGTCTTTTCTTTCCTGAAAATGTTGCAGAAATGCTAGTACAACTGAAATTCTGTTATTCCAAGGTACACTCACACAATGCCTTACAAGTATAATTGAGAGCACACACTCACACTAAAACCAAGTCACTCAATTCAAGATAGCTATTTTGAACATCTGCTTTCCACTGGGATTGTTAATCCTCCTCCTCAAACAGTGAATCAGGAGGGATAACAAATGATCCACCTTACCACCATCACCTCCACTTGGAGACCCCACCCCAATACTGTTGCCTTGCTCTGAGAACAAGACACCATGGCTGATGGGTGCTCCATCCAGTCATTCTCTAGAAAGCAGGTCCTGCTTGATGCCTTGCTTGTTCACATGTTTTGAAGGAACAGATCATGCAGGTCCTCTGGAGAGCACTGGAGCAGAATGCAGCTGATTCAGTTCTCTAGAGCAACCACTTGACACCTTGCTCTAACAGGGTCCTAAAAGCAAAGCATCAGACAGCTAGACTTTCTGAGTTGTGCCAGACCCAAATGTCTTGCCTTCAGGCTGAGGCACAGAAAAGGAGAGGTGAATCACATCTAGTCACCAGAAGCAGTAGGACAATTGTACTGTTGCTGTTTCATGTATAAAATATAACCTCTTTAGACATTCTTTTTATGAAGAATCAAGAATGCTCACTGATGTATCACTGGATTCAAATAAAATGCAACATTGGAAGATAAGTTTGAATAAACACAGATGGCGTTGGAAAAGATGTAGGCAAATCATTTCTAGAAAGCAAGAATCACCACCACTGGTCTTTTGTTTTATCCTGCTTGATAAGGAGATATGGAGATGTAAAAAAATAAACAAATATTTTTGAGCCATTGATTGGCTTAATAAATATCCATGAAATTAAAAAGATGAACGTCAAAATAGCTTCACTTGAGATTACAGTGCATAAAAGGTAGTGTTTTTGCTATAAGAAAAAAAATCCAAAATTTATCTTATTCTAAGACAGATTTGGGATTTTTTTCCTTACGGCAAAAGGGCTACCTTTTATGCTCTGCAAATCTTTCAAGTGAAGTCACTTTGATTTTCAACTTTTTATTTTTATTACCTGCAAAATGCTAACCAATTTCTATGACAAAAAGCATGTACAGAAAAATCAAATGTATGCCTTTACTTATACAGTCAGCTCTTGACTTACGAACTCAATCCGTTCCGGAAGGATGTTCGTAAATCAAAAAGTTTGTAAGTTGAAGCAAAATTTCCCATAGGAATGCATTGAAAACCAATTAATCCATTCCGGCTGTTTTTGGTTTTTAGGTCAAGGAACAGTTTGTAAGTTGAAGCATTAGTTCCCATGGGAACTAATGCAAAGCTGGTTAATCTGTTCCTACCACTAGGGGCAGATTTTTTCTTTTTTCCCCCTTTCAACCTAAGATGACTTAGGTTAAAAAAAGAAAGAAAGAAAAGAGGTAGGGAAGGAGGGAACAGACACCTTTTCAACAGAACACCTTGAAAAGCACCTTTTCAGCCAAAACTTGCGGTTTTTTCCCGTTCGTAACTCGAAGCAAAGTTCGCAAGTCAAGGCAATAATTTCCTATCAGAGCGGTTTATAAGTCGAAATGTTCGTAACTAGGGCCATTCGTAAGTCGAGGGTTGACTGTATTCCATATTCATATAGAAAATTTAAGCATTAGGATTGGAGGTTCAGTTCTCAGCAATGCTACTGAACTAACTAAAGGAAGAAAACTGTGCTAAAAGATTTCAAGTTAAGAATATTTAAAGTAACTGTATGAACTATTTAGGTCTTTCTCTAAATTAACTATCAAATGGCAGAAACCTTACTTCTTGTAGGCTAGCACTGCAACTCAATGTTTAGTCCGTTTTTTGTCGCAAGTAACACAGTCTCTGTAGAAAGAGATGTATTTGCCTTGCCCCAGGTTTAGAACTGGGCAGCTGACCATCCATGGGCTACATTATGTCAACTGTATACCTATACAAAACCATGGAGACTGGGTGCGTGTCAGGTAGCCCTTTTCGCAAAATAAAAAATATCTGAAATCCATGTTACTGAAATAATTAAAAGAGATATCAAGTTTTAAATGAAATTAATAAGGAGGAAATGAAGCCAGCACTTATTTGGGACACTCTTAAAGCATATTTAAGAGGAAAATTTATAATGGAAGGATCAAGATTAAAAAATAAGAGAAATGTTACAAGAACAACTGGAAGTTAAAATAAAGAGAATAACAGAAGAACATAACAAATGAGGCTCTAAAAATATTCAAAGAACTCACAAGAACCAAAGCAGAGCTAGAAGCATTAGACAGAAGTAAAACTAATAATGTAATGAGCTATTTAAAGAAGAACTATTATGAATATGAAAATAAAACTCTAAATTGTTATCCTATGCAGTGAAAAGGAAAGCAGATAAGAAAGCAATTATTTCTATAAGTACTAAAGATAACATAATTATAACATCACAACAAGGGTATCAACAACTGTCACTTAAGCACTTTCCCTGATCATATGCGAAGGGTTTGAGAAAACGAAAGTACTTCTTATGTCACTCCTCTCTCTCTGCCATTCTGCTTTCTCCATTTCCCCCTCCCTGTGTCCTTCTTCTCCCCCAACTCTCATTTAGAATCTGCACCCATGATACTGAGTCTGCTGGAGGGCGCTATCTCCCAGCTAAACAGAACGTGCTAAAAAAGAATGCATGCCCTACCTATAGGCCAGAAAGGTGCAAGATAGCTCTTAAAAGGGAAGGATAACTCAATCTAAGTAGAAACACAAGCAGTCTTTTTTTCTATCAAAACTGTGTCCTTAATGATCCATATACCATATCTATAGGCTAGTGCAGACAATCACAATTATACATCAGACTGGTTTCGGTTTAATGAGAATTTCTTTCCTAACAGAATAAGAATGAATTGACTAAGAAGATACCAGTTACTCCTTGGATTCTCTTCCCTACAGATGTCTACAACAGACTAGGAGGCAATGTAAACATGCCAGACTATCTAGAACTCACTGGAATCCTGTAGTGCAGCATTGTATGAGCTGTGGTGATGACATCATCAGCAGTGGAAAACCGCTGCATCCTTTGGGGATTCTGAGATACATGCAACTTTGTCATATCCTGCATGACTTGAGTGCATCCTGAAATGAGCAGCAATTTGCGACGGATGACACAGTTGTGCATGCAAAGCTGTGTAATAAGATTTCAACCAGTGTGTTCTTCAGATTATCTTCACTGTCTTTGTTGAACTCAAAAAGGCGACTCTGTTTTTGATACGCTTTTCTATTTCTGTGTGAACTGAAAGTGCATGTTGGTCCTAAGCACAAGCACAGCCATGATGGATCAGGCAAAATCCCTACCTAGTCTAGTATTCTGATAACAATACGCCTACGAGCACAATATGAATGAAACAGAATCCATTCAGCTTTGATCACTGCCTATTTTTCTGTTCTACCTGCAACAAGCTGTAGACAACAGTGCTTGCTGCCAGGCAGGGAAGTAAACTTCCTTGACTATGGCTCCAGAAAAACATTAACTTCAATCATGTCTTACAATTATTCCCCAAACAGTTCTACTATGAAAAGTTTAATCACCCACCTGTTTTGTAAACAAATCCAAACAGAGAAAACGTGGAAAAATACAGAGCTCCTTTTCAATTTAGTCTTTCAATGACAAGTGAGATCAAGATAGAAGGATAATGCAACTTGTCTAAAGTGAATGAGTGAGTCCCAGGTAAGTTCTTTGCACAGGAAGACCGCCACCTATTTCTCCCTCCAACTTGAGGCAAGCTGGGAGGGGAAATTATGCCCTTCTCTCAACTCACCTGTGCTTGCTTTTATTTTCATTCCCACGAACATACTTCCCCCCTCACCCCCGCTCCGACTGCTCTGTGCTGAGGCTGCCTTTCACCATCTTGTTCTGCAAGAAGGGAAGAGAGCAAGGGAGGGGGGGCTGATGTCCAGTATGCCAAGGGGTAGGAGAAGGAGAATGTGAGGATGAAGCAAAACAGAAAAGAAGAAAGGAAGAATATATGAAGAATGAAAGAGAAAGCATCAGTAATAGAACCGAAGAGATTTTTAGGCAGAATTCTACAGTACAGCACTTCATGCTTTCGTGAAGCAGGAAATATAAAGAGTTCAGGAGGAAAATAGAGCTGAGTGCCCTGCAAAATCACAAAACTTTCACACTGAGCATCAAAAAGGCATTAGGTTTGCAATGTTTGAAATTCTTCTTTCTTAAGTCTTTCTTTTGAAACGGCATTTTTGCAAAAGGGTTTAGCTCCCCAATGTTACTTTCAAAAAACCATTTATATCAGAAACGTCAAACTTGAGTTAATTTAACTTTGCAAGTTCCTAAGAGAATACAGCTAGCATTTAAATCTTAAATAAAGAAATCTGCTTATGACATAAAACATATGTTGACACTACAAAACACATTTAAATGAAACATTTGAAAGCCCTCTTCACTTCAAAGGGTTATTTTTAACTATATCTCAATTCATTTTTTTAAATTACCATAATAGCATTTTACAGAGAACAAATGCCTTGGATTTCGACTGGCACAACATTTGGATTATAAAAAAATAACTATGTAGTTCTGAACAAATGAAGAAATGAATGAAGAAAATTAAAATCCTAAGAATCTTAGTTTTCTTGTGGGTTTTTAAAACAGATTTTGTCCCTTGTAGCTATCAAGATTGGAAATAAAAGTATATGTACATGCAATCCTTAATTAAATCTGCAACATCTGAAAGGGGCTCTGTAGGATTACAAGATATTATTGGTTAAATGTTCAGTCCATTTGCACCAGAATGTCCTTTTCATATAAAGAATGCATAATGCAAAGTAATCAAATATGAGCATTTTCCTGCCACAAAATAATTTATAAGCACAAAATCTATTTTTCATGGCAGATATACATGTTTTAATCATGTTTAAACCACCCAGTGATTTTTTCATTAGAAGGCTTGGCCCCACTGATCCTACTAGATTCTTTCAGTCCGAGTGGAAGAAGCATAAAAACAGAACAGAAATCGAAAATTGGCTTTTCTCCCAGTATACTTATAGCAATGGGTCTTACGGATGCCATTAAAGCGGTGAAGTTAAGGGTATGGGACACTGAACTACAGGACCATGTTGGCCAGTTAGGGAAATATAACTTCCTTAAGAAATCTGCTTTTATCACCTCCTCATATTTAGCCAGCACTATGTCATCTAAAGCCATAAGGGCTTTTACGCTAGCTAGGCTTAATGTACTACCTTCTAAGCTTCTGGAGGGAAGATTTCAAGGTTTGCCTGAATCAAATTGTCTCTGCCCTTGTAATAGTGATAAAGTTGAATCAGTTGGTCATGTTCTTCTTTTCTGTACTTGTTACAGGGATCTTCGCATGGAGCTTTTATCACCTATTATCTGTAAATCTCCTGGGAGATCAGAGGAGGATTATGTGCAATGGCTACTCTCTGACAACACCCCTTATATTACAAGACAAGTGGCCCAGTTCTGTGCTCCAGCAATGGTTATTCGTAAACAGATGTTTGGGTAGGTGATTTAGAAGGACAATATAATGTTTTTAATATAACACTCCCTGAGGTTTTACCTACAGTATATTAAGGATATATTATGCTATTAATTGGAAAGAAGGGGTTGTTTTATTATGTTTTAATTGAATTTTATTACCCTGATCGACTTTACTAAACAATAATTACAGTGGTGCCTCACTTAGCGATATTAATCCATTCCGGGAAAAAACATTGCTAACTGATTTAATCGCTCAGCGATATTAAAAAGCCCATAGGAATGTATTAAAATGTGTTTAATACGTTCCTATGGGCTAAAAACTTACCTTAAAGCAAAATTCCTCCATAGTGGCAGCCATTTTGGGTGCCTCTAAAGCGAGGCAAAACAGCGGTGGCCATTTTGTTTTTGCAGCGGCCATTTTGGAACCGCCGATCAGCTGTTTTAAAAAGTTCGCTTTGCCATGATCGCTTCCCCGCGATCATGGCAAAGCGAATTTTAGCCATAGGGGCCATCGCTAAGCGACCGGTCCAACAATGGCCAAAAGTCCATTGCAGAATGATCGCTAAGCGAGGCACCACTGTATATGTATCGATTTTATATTGATTTGGTTTTACTGGTCTTTGACCGTAATAAAGGATACTACTACCACCACCCAGTACAGTGGTTGCACTAATAAGGAGATAAATAAATCAAACCAAATATGCATATACACACATCTTTAACAAATAATGTACAAACAGAATATAGTTGTTTGTATATTTGAGAAATCAGGAAATGGGTATTTAGTCAGGTGAGATTACTTACCTGTTTATCGATGCCATACATAGTCTAAGTTAACAGTCATATAAAACACTTTGCAAGTTCATGGCACATACTCCACTCTTCCTCTACTAATAAAATGCTTGGAATGGATCAGTGACATTTATCAATGGAGGAGCGCTATTCTGCTAGTTATTCATTTGGTATTTTATTTTCTCTGTTTATCATACTGCTCTTAGAATGTACGATAGTTTTTACACATTTTCTGAGTTACCTTGTGGATTCAGAAATCAAAAATTGGTGTGTGGGTGAGTGTGGAGGAGAGAGAATGTCTAAAGCTGAGTATTAATTTTTCTCAAAAATAGAAAAGAGGATTAGGTTTATGCTTTAGTACTTCATAATTTCTCCTGATCTCTGCAAAAATTTGATTCTCAAAATATCAATCCTGTCAAAAACACTGATTAAATACAGTGGTGACTCGCTTAACGGGCGCCCCGTTTAATGACAAAATTGCATACCGACGAACTTTTTGCGATCGCTTTTGCGATCGCTTTTGCGATCGCACTGCGATGTTTTAAATGGGGAAAAATCACTTTGCGATGATCAGTACCCTGTTTCGCTTACTGATTATCGCAAAGTGGTGATTTCCCCCCAGCTGATCGACGGTTCCAAAATGGCCGCCAGGTAAAAAAAAGGCTGCCCGCGGTGTTTAGGGACGGATTCCTCGCTTACTGGGCAGCGAAAATGGCCGCCGTGTGGAGGATCGTCGCTTAAAGGTCAGTTTTAAGCCCATAGGAATGCATTGAAGGGGTTTCAATGCATTCCTATGGGCTTTTTAAAATAGCATAGCGATGAAATCACTTTGCAGAGATTTTTGCTGCACCGATTAATGTCGCTATGTGAGGCACCACTGCATATTTACTGGGAGAAGTGATTTAATTTTGAAGGGGCCAATCATATTCCAAAATAACCTGAATGATTTCTGAAGTCTTTATGCAACACAGTAGTACCACGACTTACAAACTTAATCTGTTTTGGAATGACGTTCGCACGTCAAAAAGTTTGTAAGTCCAAGTACCATTTCCCACTGAAATACATGGGAACAGAATTAATCCATTCCAGCATTTCAAAAGGCAAAAAGGCAGGGGGAAAGGGCTGGAAATTCCAATTTCCCGCCCTTTCTCCCTGCCTTTCTGGCTTCGGAGCTCTCAAAGGGCTTGCTCCGATGTCGGGAGGAAAGCCCTTTGAGAGCTCCGAAGGTGCCGATTGCGGCGGTGGGGACCCCCAGGGAGGTCTCCCATGGTGGCGAGCAAGCCTTGGGAGACCTCCCTGGGGGTCTCCGCCACTGCAATCGGCACCTTTGGAGCTCTCAAAGGGCTTTCCCCCCGACATAGAAGCAAGCCCTTTGAGAGCTCCGAAGCCAAAAAGGCAGGGAGAAAGGGCTGGAAACTCAAATTTCCCCCCTTTCTCCCTGCCTTTTTGCATTCGGAGCTCTCAAAAGGGCTTGCTCCGATGCTGGGGGGGGGGAGCCCTTTGAGAGCTCCGTTCGCAAAAAATGGCCGAGCTCCATTCGCAAGCTGATGGCAATTTTTGCCAACAGAGTCATTAGTAAATCAAAAAGTTTGTATCTAGGCACGTTCACAAGTTGAGGGTTGACTGTATGACCTGTACAGTGGTGCCTCGCTTAGCGATGTTAATTCATTCCAAAAATTGCTGCTAAGCGATTTCATCGCTAAGCGAAACGCGGTTCCCCAATTGAAAGGCATTGAAACCTATTCAATGCATCTCAATGGGGAAAAAATACAACAATAAATTAAAAAAGAGTCAGAACAAAGTCAAATTTGGTTAACAAAGGGTTTATTAAGTGCACTTTATGATTTCAAACATTTTAAACAGTAAACTTTAACTTTATAAATAACAGGAAATCATTTAAAAAACAGCAAACATGAGGCTATTTAAACCATCGTTAAGCGAAACAGGGGACCCAAAATTTAATCGCTATGCGAAGCATGGTCCCAACCATCGCTAAGCGAAAATCACCCATAGGGACCATCGTTAAACAAAGCGCAAAAACGCTCCGGAAAAGTCGTCGCTAAGAAATTTCGTCGTTAAACGGAGCAATCACTAAGCAAGGCACCACTGTATTTTAAAGCATTCTATATTTTTAATAATGTCATTCAATAAAATGACATCTGATTTGGTTTCTGACCAGAGGACAATACAGATCTCCTTTACAAAGACAGATGGCTTGTTTCCAAATGGCTCCAATACTTAGCTTGTAGTGTACATTATTAAATAAGAAAAAATCACCTCAAATATATTTCTATATGCCAGAAAGCATTATTAAACAAGAAAATGAACTTATATTTTCTTTAAAAACACAGATATTCCCTAAATCACATTTCTTAGAGTATTACTCACAAATACTTTCCCATCAAAATCAATCTTCTTCCTAGTTTTGATTGTCTAAACTGTACAAGTAGTAGTCCATTATTTCAAAAGTTGATGCTTTAACAATTTATCCAGAATTTGAACAAGAGAACTAGAATTAGTACTGAACATAACAACTTCATCTCCAAAGACACCCACATAACAACTCTCAAAGATCTATTGATGACAGGGGCTTTCAAATTATTTCTCCAGCCATTTAAAAACTCAGAATATTTCCAGACAACCACTTTAAGAAAAATATTTCTAGATACTTGAACCAAGGAAAAACATTCAGTACAAAATCCATGTGGCACAAGCATTAACACAAAATGAATAAAAACAAATGATATCTGTTTTAGAGTACAATAAATTCTTGACTGTTAGAAGAATAGTACTCTGCAGAAATACACACACATACAACAGAAAGAAACTAAGTGAATATTTCTTCTAGAAATAAAATTGTCTTAAAATAAGCTGTTTTGAGCCCAGGAAATAGCAATGCCAAATTTCTCATGTCTTTATTACCTTGTGCTTGGGGCACCTCACTGAAAAATTCTCTTCATTTAGTAAACAATCTGGAAGAGACAAAGAAAGAGCATAGACTTATTTCTAAAATAAAATATAAGCCATCAACTCCATGATTTTACTAAAGTTATTTTAAACACACACTTGACGATAATGAGCCTCGTGGCGCAGTGGTTAAAACGCTGTACTGCAGCTAAAACTGTGCTCACGACCTGGGGTTCAAATCCCAGGTAGCCGGCTCAAGGTTCACTCAGCCTTCCATCCTTCCGAGGTCGGTAAAATGAGTACCCAGCTTGCTGGGGGGGCAATGTGTAGCCTTTATAATTAAAATTGTAAACCGCCCGGAGAGTGCTTGTAGCGCTATGGGGCGGTATATAAATCCAATAAATAAATAAATAAATAAATAAATAAATAAATAAATAAATAAATAAATAAATAAATAAATGAATGAATGAATGAATGTTGGGTCTACTTCTCCATGGAAAGATGGACATCTGCACACATCCACTCAAAATCATTACTCTACTCAGGCATCTCTCTTTGAGACAAGAGCTTCCACCCAGGCATCCTTTCTCAAGCCATCTTTTCATTTCAAGATTCAGAAATCTAATTCTACTGTGCCTAATGTTATTTCAGTTGTCTTGTGATGGGGAGGTGGTGGAACTAATTTCTGCTGATCATCAGGACAGTAAGTCTCTAGAAAAAAACTAATGGGCACAATCTCCATAGTTCTCTACAACTGTCCAGTGACTCATGGTCGTAAATTAACACATGCTAGCTTTAAACCATCCTAAAAATTATTCAAGGAGAGATTTTCAGCAGTGGTATTATCTCCTTTAGTTGTGACAGAACCCTGCCTTCCTGCAAGGAGGCACTCACCACTCTCTTTACCCACTTAGCCAATAGGTAAAGTGATAACTTCTGTTTTATAATGGGATCTTTGACATAAAATACATTAAAAATTAAAGCTATTATCACAGTGCTTTTTTTAAAAAAAGTAAAGGACATTTTACCAAAATTATTACTTTTTAAATCTGCTTAAAAGAAAAGTATATGATTCCAGCTTTAAAAAAACCCCCGATTTTTATTCACTACATTTATGAAAATAAAGATTTTTCATAAAACAGGGACCCTCAAAAAATCACTCAAAATGAAAGAATTTGCTCTGTAGTATTTTCAGCTTACTTAATATCTAAATAGAACAGTCCCATGCCATGTCCATGGACAGTAATTCTGAGCTGCTGGAACAGAAAACTACAGAGAGCATAAAACTGGCTATACAGGATAATGTAAATTCCTACTACTACCCAGAGAATAAAGAGATGTATAGTGACAGTTGCCGATTCCCTATTGAAGGGATAGAAACTGCAGTTTCCAGACCTGAAAGAATATTTCAGGAGGTGTGCTTTCTCTCTGATGCAAAGTGAAATTTCCTAAGACTCATCAAGCCCACTGACAATCATCATTTCCTCCTGATCCATGTGAGAACAAATGATGCTCACAGGCATAATCTTCAGCATATTGCAAGTGACTGAAGGGTTCCTGGTTAAACAGTGAATAATTTTGGGGCACAGACATTTTTGAAATTACTCCTCCTTGTACAAGGTCCTGGAAGTGAGACAAGAATACTGAAGTCAGCAACTGGTTGTGCATATCAGGAAAGGGTTGGCTTCTTGGACCTTGGTCTGTTTCCATGAGAAAGGCCTCCACCTAACAAGGTTTGGGAAAAAAAAAGTTTGCTAGAGTCTTTCAAACCTGGTAGGGTAGCTTAATTGATTCCAGATGATATGGAGAAGGTACTGGAGATAAAAATGTCACAGATGTATCAAAGGTGGGATGGTAGTACAGCACTCCATCAATGGTGAGGAAAGGCCAACAATGAAGCAGCTTGATGGAAACATTCATGGTTTAAAATGTTTCCATACTAATGCACAGAAAATTGGAAACAAGATAAATCTGAACACAACACATGAAGGCAAATATGATCTGATGGGCATTACTGGAATTACTAGTGGGACCAAACTTATGAGTGGAATGTAGTGTTTGAAGGGTATAACTTATTCAAAAGGAAAAGCCTAAGGAAGACAGAAGGGTACCACTATATGTACAGGATGGGTAAAACTGAGGAGAGCCATGAGTTGCAGAGAGCATTTGGGTAAAAAGTTAAAAGAGAAAAAAACATTGACATAATGGGGATGGCAGGGTGCTGCTACGGAGCAAACTAAACTAAGGTTTTGGAAGATGGTATTGTAAATCGGATTACTAAACATTTAAAGAGAAGAAACTGGGAGACTTCAACTACCTTGATGCCTGTTGGAAGTCCAGCTCTGCTAAGAATGTAAGGTCCAACAAATGTTTCACTTGCCTTGCTCAGAACTTTATTTTCCAGAATACAGAAGAAGCAACAAGATCAGCTGTCCTGGATGTGAACTGGCAAAATGTGGAAATAGTGGGAACTACAGATGGAAAAGCTGAGAATACTAGAACAAGCACTGTGGATTTTAGAAAGCTGATTTCAATAAGCTTAATGAAATATTGGGCCATATCCCAGGGTCATAAATACTCAAAGAGAAGACAGTTGACAAAGGATGGGTGTACATTAAGAGTGAGATAATGAATGGCACAACTATAAACAAATCTAAATAGACCAAAGCTAAACAAGAATAAATCACATCATGCAGTAATAAAAAAGAAAAAGAAAACACAATATTAGATGCATAAACAGAGGTATAGTCTCCAGACCAAGGGAAATAATAATACCACTCAACTCTTCTGTAGTAAGATTTATCTGAAATAATACATCCAGTTCTGGGCATCACAGTTTAAAACAGATACTGACAAGCTGGAACATGTCCAGAGGAGGGCAACTAGGATGATAAAATATCTGGAAACCAAGCTATGAGGAATGCTTGAGGGAACTTGGGTATGTTTAGCTTGAGAAAAAAGACTAAAAGGAGATATAATAGCCATCTTTAAATTTTTGAAGGGCTTGCACAATGAAGATTGATTGAGCAAACTTGTTTTCCGAAACTCCAGGGGGTAGGATCCAAAGTAACAGATTCAATTTGCTAGAAAGAAGATTCCACCTAAACATAAGAATTTATTGACAGTAAGAGCTATTTGACAATGGAATGCACTGGCTCAGAGGGTTGTGGACTGGAGTATTTTATTTATTTATTTATTTATTGGACTTATATACCGTCCCATAGCGCTACAAGCACTCTCCGGGCGGTTTACAATTTTTAATTATACAGGCTACACACTGCCCCCCCAGCAAGCTGGGTACTCATTTTACCGACCATAGCTACTTCTCAAGGGTATTTTAGTGGTGGATTTCCTGCTTCCACGGGGGGGGGGGGGTGTACTTGATGTCCCTTCCAGCTCTACCATTTGATGATTCTACAACCTTTGAGGACTGAAGTCTTCCAGAACCTTCATATATGAACAGCTTATAAAAATTAATAAGAACTGCATTTGTAATCAGCCTAACAGTCCCTCTTCTTTAGCCATGAATCTCCAATAATAATCCCAGGCCCGATCATTCCAAAAACCTTGCAAATACTGCATGGTGAAGATAAAGCTCTCATGTTGACTGCCCTTTACTATCAGGCACTCCATGATAATAATGTTTACACTTCTGGAGATTCTGTTCTTGTAAGGATGCCATCACAAATTGGCATCAAATGCTTCAGAGGGGTATTTCTCTCAGCCACGCAATAGGCTCTTTCTGCAACAACAGTTTGCCCATTGTGTTCTGGCTATGACTACCCTGAAATTCTAACTAGTGGCAATTAAATAGAGTATATGTAAGTGGCTCTTCAAAGAAGTTATGGCTGATTTATATATAGAACAGATTTTCTACCTGAAAAATTGAGTGGAAACATATAACATCATCTCAACTAAGTAATGATCTTCATCGATACTTCAATGAAACACACAATGTATTTGGTACTCATTTTGACTAAATTAGAAAGGGAAAAGGACAGAAAAGATAATGGTATTCCTGCACTTAATGGTGAATAGGAAAAGGAGGGGAAAAAAGGTGTTCCTGCACTTCATGGTGGAAGAGGTATCAGTCTAATTCAGTGTAAAGAATTCAGTTTTTCTTGTTTCAGAATCCTGACTTCCTTTAAAAAAAAAGCACTTATACAGAGCCTTGTCTATACAGCAGGAAGACGTAAGCTTCATTCATTTGTAAGTAAATCCAATATACTTACCATGAGTAGAGAGGAGTGCTTCAGCCTTGCCACCACTATTTATATAGAAAGAGTGGCGAATTTAAATAGAGCATTAACTAGGATGCTGGTTTCTCACCTGTCTGACTCACATGAAAAGCTGCACAGATAGCAGAGGTTCCCCTCTTCAGACTCAATGCTTCCCACATGTAAGACAGAGACAGAATCAGCAACTGATCAGGAACAATAACAGAGCTCTCCACTCCATCCATGGTCAACATAGTCATTTTAGTAATGACTCAAATGGGCCAGATAAGCAATTAGGAGAATGCTTCCAACCATGAAGTCTCAGACATATTCTCATAATCTAGGTTCAGAAGCATCCAAATGTAGAATGTTCATGGTGAATCCTCATTCACAGAGATTAAAATTAACCTATCTCACTGTCAAACTCTTATGCCAGAAGCTGTCAATAGCAGTAAAACTACTATAGCGTCTTTGTTACTCCTAAAACTGCTGTTGAAAATCAAAAGAGACATATAACTTTCTTGGCAGACATGTACCACTTTGCCTTTTCAAATTTTGAGAAAGAAGCACCTCCATGTTGAAATACAGTGAGGGAAGCAGTCATCAGCGTCCTACACTTTACAACAGTGGTCCTCAATGTTTTTGGGACCGCGGACCATTTTGGGGGTACTGGCTTTGTGCGCAGACCGGTGGGGGGGCCGGGCACCCTCGCGCTTGTGGGTGGGTGGGGCACCCCATGCTCATGCGTGGGCGTGTCACATTCGCAGTCCCACTGCCGCCTTCTCCCCGTCAAAACATACATACACACATACACATACATACACACACATACACACACACACACACACGCCCCCTCGGCGTGAGGGGGCTGTTGCAGGAGGAAGAAGTCATCGCCTCCCTCCCTCTCCCTTTCTCTCCCTTTCACACCAAGCGCCACAGCCATCCTTGTCTGTCCTCTCTACCTATGACCATGAGCTCAGGCAGGGCGCTGCTGTTCTTCAGCGTCACGTGTAAAAATGCACCGGGAGCGGCACCTGGGGCTCTCTCATGGCACACAAAAGGGCTGCTTCCCAGTTCGCGTTGAGGCCAGTCGTGGTGGACGTGAGGGAAGGCGGTGGTGCAGCGTGCAGCCCTCACTCCCCCTGGTCGTTGCTCTTGCGGGCGCTGCGCGGTTTATCCCCCGCGCGCCCTGATTGGTTGGTTTTCCCTGCCCTCCCATGACTTTCTGGTTGATAGGCCCACTGCCACCTTCTCCCCTGCCAACACACACATACACCTCTCTCTCTCTCTCTCTCTCTCTCTCTCTCTCTCTCTCGGCGTGGGGGGGCTGTTGCTGCAAAGGTGAAGCAATCATCGCCTCCCTTCCTCTCCCTACGCCAGGCCTATTTTCCACCAGACGGGGCGGCAGGTGTTGCCAGCCCGCTTTGCAGAGCTGATTGGGGTGGGGTGGGAAAGAAAATGCCGACTCGGAAAAAGGGCTGCCCTGTTGCCGATCCCCGCAAACTGGAGGCCGGGAGGTGGTGCCTTCGCCTTTGCACTGGCAATGGTCAGCAGACTAAATCCTTTATTTTCAGGGCTAAAAATAAATAGGCTGGAAATAAATAAACGCCTGGCTTTGTGAGTCTCTGTCAGGGCTTTGTACAAAAGTATAAAAGAACTTCCATCCACCTTTCTTAAGCACAAGGAAGGCAAAGGGAATCGGTTTAACGTGACAACTGCCCCTGCCCTGCATAACAAGTATCGCACGCTCGGCATGCTCAACGCCTCCCAGAAAAAGCCACAACTGTCTCTCTCACGGTTTGTCCTGTTAATCACATGCCGCGTGTACACACCATATTCTTGGGAAACCTCCCACCGAAAAGTGGGGTCTGCATCCGTTTACTCTGAAGAAAACCCCGCCAATGACCTTAGTGGGAGAGGAGTGAGTGGAGCGGCTGTACCCCCAGTTGCCTCACTCCCTGTCAGTCTCCCAAGGAGGGGTTTCTTTCTCTCTCTCCCCCAGTCCCTGACACAACCCCATGGCGCGCGGCTCCATCGCCCTGTGAGGAAAGGGGCCCACCTCATGACGGGCAAAGAGGAGCTGCCTCAGTCCCCTCTTTTGTCTTCCTTCTTACTCCGGCTGCCTTGAACTCTCTCACCCAGCCTGACGCTGGATGTGGAGTTTCCCCTGCTCTCTGGGAGTGAGGCCGGGCAGAAAGCGCAGGAGCACTCCCTCCCCTCTTCCTTCTTCTTTGTGATGAGAAGAGGCACCGAGAGGCAGTTTTGTTCCACCTGCTCCTGCTTCTCCGAGAAGGCACCCAATGGCTTCCCGGGAGAACAGCCGAGGAGCCTGGCTGGAAAGCCAGCAGTGCAGACGGACCCAATGGCTGGAGGCAGAGCCTGGCGGGGAAGCCATTCGAATTTCCCGGGCTCTTGCTTCCAGCCACTGGGTCCATCTGCGCTCCTGGCTTTCCAGCCGGCCTCCGCTGCCTTGGCCAAACGTAAGAGGCTGGGCATTAAAGTGAGATGCTGCTGAGGCAGCACAGGGGGTTGGCGTCACCGTGAAGATTTCAGCAAGGCACGGAGGGCGGCGCAGGAACTGCCACCACTCAAGTAGCTGGGCAGGCAGGTCATAGCCCGTGCTCGGGAGGATCCTCCGGGAGCTGCCGCCACTGCTGCAGTATCAAAAAATGACAGAAAGAAATGGGCACTTCCCTCCCCCTTTACCCCTTCATGTTTGGCGCCCTCACGGCAGGAGGGCAGCCAACACAGCAACATCATGAGCTCGTGCGCTGTCTGACTGACGCTGAGACATGAAATGACACCCCCCCTTCCTCCCTCTTCTTGCGCACTCGCACCTAGGTTCCCCGCGGCGCAAGGCAGAAACAAAGGAGGAGGCGGGACTCAATTCAGCTTCCACCAAACTCAGAACGGTCCAGAAAGGCAAGCGAGGAATGGTTGGAGGCATTCTGTGCCTTGTGCCCTGTCCCTGCTCTACCCCCTCCATGCTTTTTTTTTGGACTTATATACTGCCGCCATAGTGCTACAAGCACTCTCCGGGTGGTTTACAATTTAATTATACAGGCTACACATTGCCCACCCCCAGCAAGCTGGGTACTCATTTTACCGACCTCGGAAGGATGGAAGGCTGAGTCAACCTTGAGCCGGCTACCTGGGATTTGAACCCCAGGTCGTGAGCACAGTTTTAGCTGCAGTACAGCGAGGCTCTATTCCATGCTTTAAAAAAAACATACTTGACTCTTATGAATGAAGTTAGGATCCAGTCTAGGATTTTGCAGCTGCAAATGGGCTGTGCGGGGGTGAGTGTGTGCGGAGGCGGGCGGGGGGAGGTCTGTTTCGGCGGCCTAGTCCAGCCCAGGCCATGGACCGGCACCGGGCCGTGGACCGGGGGTTGGGGACATCTACTTTACAACACATTTTTGAGGAGAAAATGGCAGCTGTGCTAGTCTGCTGCACAAAAGGAACAGTTCTATAGACCCAAAAGATTTTATTTGGCACAAGCTTTTGTGGACTGTGCAGTTCACAAAGCTTATGCCAAATATAATTTGTTAGTCCTTTACACCACAGCACTCTTTCTTTCTTTCACCTTGCAGTGACTGACATCCTACCATTTAGCACCAATGTCGGCCCACTGAATTAGCGGGGATTTGGTGAGTCAAATCTTCTGTGAGTTCCACTGATTTAAATGGGCCTACTCTAGTTGCAAATTATTAAACTAAAGTAAGCTGCAACTAGAGTAGGCCCATTTAAATCAGTGGAACTTACAGAGGAGCTGACTGACCAAATCCAAACTGAGTCAATGGGCCCACTGAAGTGTGATGTACTATGCTAAGCAACAGGATTTCAGCCACAGATTTATAATTCTATAGAAAAAGGCTTGTAACAGACCTACCTCTGTAGGTTTTAAAGAGTAACAAGTACTATACAAGCATTTCTCAATACAATAGAGTCTGTAACCAAGATTTTTACAAGCCAGTAGAAAGAATGTAACAGACAAAAGACAGATAGACCCCCCCCCAAAAAAAATCAGTGTGAGCTTTCACAGAGAAAATCTATTTCCTTGGGCAACAGAGTACAAATACATTGCCAGTATGTTTACATTTATCTTCCTGACCAAGGGAGAATCAGATAATGTGACAACAGTGTGTTAATACAGGAACAGGAGTATCAAGAAGTTGATGGCTTCGATTAGAAGGTATTGGCAAGGATAATAGTTGTAGGCCAGGGGACTTGGATGTCATAGGAATGTTTTCACAGAAGATGCTCCAAAGGCAGGAGTTTATAACTAGCTTCAACAGCTGCCCTTTCTGACTCCAACTCCTATTCACCACTCTGGCAACAGACTAAAACATAACTTAGAGTTCAACAGGACTCCATTTTTTTTGCACTGGAAATATCCTACATGACTGCATGTACTTACACTGACACAGTGTATATGTAATTCCATTAGCCCTCTCAACCCAAGAAAGGCAGAAATCACAGAAATCATAAAACTTAGTTCTCTTTTCAGTAGCATTTACCAGAGGCCCTAAGGGCAGGGGTTTACCAGAGGCCCTAAGGGCAGGGGTGAGCAATTAATTTCTATAGGGGGCCACATGAAAAATCTGAACTGTGTTTGGGGGCCGAACCAACTTTAGTTAAAAATAAAATGAAACAGTGATGTTATGATTGTTTTTATTTTAAACTTGTTAATCTTCACAAATACTAAAGAGTTCTTTTGCAGTATGTTAAAGATAAGCAACTGATCAACTTTAGACAAAAAGCTATAAATGCTTTTGATGTTCAACTTCTTCAGTGAGAGAAATCCAGTCTGTCTTGGGCTTGAACAAGTGCTTGAACACCTGACTGGAGCAACGACCGGCAGGCCGGATAGGAGTGGTTTGCGGGCCGTATGTGGCCCTCGGGCTGCACTTTGCCCAGGTCAGCCTAAGGAGGATGTTTTAGTCCATGGACCTAATCTGGCCCAGATACTCCATCCCAATTCCCAAGAATTTTCACAAGGATATTGGTTTTAAATCTCTGCATATTTGTCATGGACACAGGTAAATACAATCTGGTATTTGAAGTAGGTATCTTCCCACTATAGGCTGAGAGTTATTACAACTTCACCATGTTCTCATCCTACAGGATACAATTGAAAGGCAAAAGGATTTCAGCCTGTCTCAATTCTAAACATTTTCAGGAATGAGTAAATGAATAGTCATTCCTGTCTTCTTCTTACCTGCATCAATGGCACATGGATAATGATATCGGAAGGAGCAGCCTTTGTTGTAGCAGCCTAAGGTGGCTCCTGGCTCTTGGCAATGGGAACATTTCTAAAATAAAAGGAAAAACAGATAGAGATCATACATTGTTCTCTCTCCCCCCATCACATGAAATTTCATGTGACTACTTCTCTACTTCAAAACAGCTTCTATAATTTAACCAAAACAAGAGCCTGGTTCCTCTTACATGAACTAAAATGTTTATATCATGTTCTGAGGCATTTTTTCTGATTCCTTCATCTTCACAGGTGATATGGTTGGTGACCAAGCAAAGAGTCTCTCCAGTTTTCCCTTTGGGACACTGTTTTCTAAGTTGAGGCACACATAGCAGAGCATCTTGACATATTTATTGCTATCTAAGTTTTGTAAGGTGATGTACTGTGCTTTTCTATTGGAAAGTTTTTTTAACTGATCTGCCTTGTTAAGCAGCTTGTTATTTATTTGTCTTTTAATTATTTATTTTTTATTTATTTGTCTTTTAAATTCATTATAAATGCTATAATCTACCCCTTTAGTTTTTACTGAACCCAAGAACTGGGTCTGAAATACTATACAGTGGTGCCTCGCATAACGAGTGCACCTTCTCCGGGATCGTTAATGCGGAGGCATAGCGTCCATCCATATGGAGAAAACTCGCTTACCGAAGGGTGCCAGGAAGGAACCGCCGCCGCCGCGAGAGTGATGCGGGGCCGCGCTGGCCGGGAAGAGGAAGGCAGGCTGCAAGGCAGGCAGGCGAAGGAAGCCGCGCGCTCGCGCGTCCTCCCCCCCCCCCACTTTCCCTCTTCTCCTCCTCTTGCTGCCGACCCCCCAAACCTCCCAGAGTCGGGCGATCAGCTGTTTGGCGGTTCTAAAATGGCCGCCTGACGCCTGAAATGTCCGCATGCAGCGTTTTTGCGCCCTCCCCTCGCTTACCGAGGGCGCGAAAATGGCTGCCGCTATGGAGGAAACTTCGCTGAACGGTAAGTTTAGGGCCAATTGGAACGCATTAAACGATGTTTAATGCGTTCCAATGGACTTTTACATTCCGTTTAGCGACGATTTCACATAGCGAGGGTTAATCCGGAACGGATTAACCTCGCTATGCGGGGCACCACTGTAATTCAGTATCAGCAGTGAGGCAAATCTCCCTGGCAGGAAGAAAAATGAAATGCATAAATACAAATTACTCAGTGGCTGTTGCTTAGAGTAGTAAGTTGCAACTAGAGAAAGTCCACTGAATCAAAGGAACTGACTCACCATATCTCCACTGCTTCCATGGGCCTACTCTAGTTGTGACTTAGTATGCTCAGCAACAGGATTTCAGCCACAAATTGCTTAAAAAGTAGCAGTGGAGAACAGGTAATCCTTCAGATTTTGTTGGACTACAGCTCTCATTAGCCATAAACAACATAGCCAATAACAAGGGATAATGTAAACTGTAGTTCAGTAAAATCTTAGACCACAAATTCCCCATCCTTGGTTTGAAGAATACTTTGATGGATGTCCATCACAATTCTATAATCAGAAGTTTCAATTCAGCACCAGAGCCAGGGTGAATTTGATTTAAATCACAATGTAAATCAAATATTCAGATTTTTTGACAATTTAAATTAATTTTTAAAATAAAATGATTCAAACCAAGTTGATTTTTTAAAAAAATCATCGATTTTTATCCACCCTGACCAGAGCTCATTTGTTAGTTGTAGTCCAAAAACAGGAACTAATATGAGTTAAACCAGGGCATCATACTCGTCATCATTCCAGTCTTATACTGCAGTAATAGCAGCTGTACTGAGACCTACCATGAGACATAAGTCTTACTGAGCAGCTTCAGCAGCATCAAATTCAATTTATTCTTAAGTGGATAATTTCCAAGCAAACCCGAAACAGTCATATTTGACTTCATCTTAAAAAAGGGGGGGACTGATAAAAAGGAATTCAAAAAGAAACTTCAAGGAAGTCAAATTACACCTGCTGGCTTGGAGGTTACTCAAAATCACAATACTGTACTTGAAATGTAGCTATATTGCATGCCACATATCAGCAAAGGTATTACTGTATTTAGATCCAAAAGGTCACCAGCAATATTAAGAAGGCTACTGAAGAAAAGGCTTTCTTCACAAAACCCTAAGTTTATTCCCCAATAAGGAAGGTGAAAAGCAACACAAATTTGCAGAAAAGAAATAGAGTACATTACAAAAATAAACACAAAAGCCCACCTTTAATGGGATACAACTAATGGGTAATAATGCTGAAACCAAAAAGAAAATATATTTAAACTATTTAAATAGAATCATAGAATAGAACCATAGAATAAAGAAGTTGTAAGGGGCCTATAAGGCCATCAACTCCAACCCCCTGCTTGTTACAGGAATACAAATCAAAGGATATCTGCCAGGTGGTTGTCTTAAGTTTTTCTTAACTGCATCCAGTGTTGGAGCACTCACCAACTCTCAAGGTAACTGGTTCCACTGTCTTAATGTTCTAACAGTTAGCACATTTTTCCTGATTAAAATCTGGCTTCCTGTAAATTGAGCCCACTGTTGTGTATCCTGCACTTTGCTACGATCAAGAATAGATCCTGCCCCTCCTCTGTATGACAGCCTTTCAAGTACAGTAGGGTCTTGACTTGAGAACTTAATCCATATTGGAAGGCGGTTCTCAAGTCAAAAAGTCTGTAGGTCAAGTCTCCATTGACCTACAGTGCATTGAAAACCGATTAATCCCGTAACAGGCCGTTTTTGTTCCATTTTGGTTTTTTTCTGGTCTGTAAGTCAATTCTCAGGCTGCAAGTCAAACCTAAATTTTGCGGCCAGAGAAGTCTGTAACTCAAAAAGTCTGTAAGTCAAGCCATCTGTAAGTCAAGGGTATTTGAAAAGTTTCATCATATTACTCCTCTGTTTTCTTTTCTCAAGGCTAAACATGCCTAGTTCTTTCAGTCTTTCCTCATAGGGCTACATTTCCAGCCTTGCTGCTCTCCAGATCAGCCTTGCTGCTCTCCTCTGAACTTGTTCCAATTTGTTAGCATCCGTTTTGAAGTCTGATGTCCAGAACTGGACACAATACTCAAGGTGAAGCCTAACCAGTGCTGAATAGAGGGGAACTAGCACCTTATGGAATTTTAAAACTATACTGCTGTTAATGCACCTAAAATACCATTTGCCTTTTTTGTAGCCACCTCAGTCATTGTTGGCTCATATTCAGGCTTGTGATCTACGACAATTCCAAAATCCTTCTTGCTCATTTGATGAGCCAGGTTTCCACCATCTTGTAACTGTGTAATTGGCTTCTTTTTCCAAGGTGCAGTACTTCGCATTTATCCCTGTTGAATTTCATTCTGTTGTTTTCAGTCCGGTGCTCCAGCCTATTAAGATCATTTTGAATTTTGTTTCTCTCTTCCCGGTTATTAGCTATTCCACCCAATTTTGTGTCATGTGCAAATCAGAGAAGCATTCTCTGCACTCCCTCATCTAAGTCATTAATAAAAATGTTGAAGAGCACCAGACCCAGGAATGGGCCTTGGGGTACCCCATTTGTTACCTCCGCCCAGTTGGAGAAGGAGCCATTAATCATCAACCTCTAAGTAAGATTCTGTAGTCAACTGCGTATCCACCTGACACTTGATCTATCCAGCCCACAACTAGTTAGCTTGCTACTCAGGATATCATGGGGCACTTTGTCAAACATTTTGCTAAAGTCAAGATGTACTATGTCTACAGCATTCCCTCTGTCTATCAGGGTGGTTACCGGATAAAAAAATTACATCAGATTAGTCAGGCAGGATTTGTTCTTGACAAATTCGTGTTGGCTTCTAGTTATTACTGCACTGTTTTCTAGGTGCTTGTAAAGTGACTGTTTTATAATTGGTTCCAGAATTTTCCCTGGAATTGACATCAGATTGACTGGCCTGTAGTTCCCAGGTTCCTCTTTTTTGGCCTTTTTGAAGACAGGGACAACATTAGCCCTTCTCCAGTCATCTGGTACCCCACCCGTTTCCCATGATTTTAAGAAAATAATGGATAGCGATTCTAAGAGTTCTTTAGCCAGTTCCTTCAGTACTCTTGGATGCAGTTCATCTGGCCCTGGAGACATGAACTCATTCAAGGTGGTAAGGTATTCCTTGACTATTAGTTTATCAATCAATCTCCAGCTGCAATCTTTGTCCCCCTCTACTTGCACTTTATAGAAGAAATACATCAGCAGTAAAAAACAAAGTAGTGAAGCTGCCTCTCACCAGTCAGTGAGTAACAAGGCAATTAATGTACTGTATTTATTTGTTTCTTTTATATTCCACCTTTCCTCCAACAAGGGGCAACAGCATCCACAATAGTGTTGTTTTAATTTTTAAAAGATGTTATTGTCCATCTCATG
This sequence comes from Pogona vitticeps, assembly GCF_051106095.1. NCBI lineage: Eukaryota > Metazoa > Chordata > Lepidosauria > Squamata > Agamidae > Pogona > Pogona vitticeps. The sequence continues at coordinate 161,820,321 of NC_135787.1, read as the reverse complement.
ATGGTGGTTGTGCCAATGCAGTAAGGTAAGAATATATTCCCAGTATACATGAATAACCTGTTGGACTGAGATTGCTGGGATTCTAGTACCTTCACAAATGTCTACAGTGGTGCCTCACATTATGATGATAATTCGTTCCAGCGAAATCGCTGTAGAACGAAAACGTCATAAAGTGAAATTAAAAACCCCATAGAAACGCATTAAAACCCGTTTAATGCGTTCCGATGGGCTGGAAACTCACTGTCCAGCAAAGATCCTCCACAGGGCGGCCATTTTTGCTGCCTGTGCAGCGAGGAATCTGTCCCAGAAAACAGTGGGGGACCATTTTGTTTACCCGGTGGCCATTTTGAAACCGTCAATCAGCTGTTGGAAAATTGTCATTTTGTGAAGAATCGGTTCCCGACGCAGGGAACCGATCATCACAAAGTGAAATTCCCCCATAGGAAACATTGTAAAGCGATCGCAAAAGCGATCGCAAAATGTTCGCCATAATGCGGTTTTGACGTTAAACGGAGCGATCGTAAAGCGAGGCACCACTGTATTTGCATAAAAATAGGTGTAAAAACAAGTGTCTTCTTGCTCATCCTAAAGCAGTGAGTGGGAACTGACTGCAGATCTAAGCATGTACATAATGCAGTCTGGGAGACTACTGTACAGAAGAACGGCCTTTCCATGAAACATGTCTCTGCAAGTGTGACTATTCTCACAAGGGCCTCTCCTGAGATTTTAACATCCAGACAGACTGACAATGAGATGGACTGTCTCTCAGATTGCTAAGGCCCCTAGTTACTTAGGTCTTTAAAGGCTGAAATAACATTCATTATTGTTCTTTATTTGTCTCTTTCCTTGCTCAAATTTAAAGAAATACTGTGCTTACTTCTTTCTAGAACTGAGGGACTTTATTTAAAATCTCGCAAAGGAGCAAAGTCTATGGAGCTGTGATTTTCCTCATATAGTCTGCTTAACCTGACAGATTAAGAGCATTACCCTCAATCACCCACACAAATGTAATTTCTTACTGAACTGAAACTCCCTGGACTCTCCTAGGCAAAGCTCCTCTGCTGCTGCCGCCAGCCCTCCTGCTGTTAAACAAGTCTCTGGTTTGGCAGATGCTGCTGCTTTCCACAGTCCACTAGCAAACATAATAGCTCCAGCTTTCCCACCTCCTGAGACCTGTAACCATCTGTCTCTTTCAAGAGTGAAGAGGGCATGAAGATCTACACAAAATGCTGCGCACACTTGGCAGGAAAAAAAGGGATAATGCCCAAAATATAGTGGTCTAACCCTTGCCCCATATTGGGTATTTATTTCATCATGGTTTTTTAAAAGCTGGTGGTTTTCTTGACAAAGATCAACTGTCTCTGATTTTTCTTCAATGAACTGTTTACCTATTACCCAAGCTGCCCTGTCTCCTTCATCCAATCCTAATGGCTGGGTTTGTTTTATGTGGCAGCTTCAAGCCAAGAAAGCATCATTAATATATTGGCTGCATAGGTTTATTCTCTTGACTAAATGGTAAAGAGTGGCAGGGAGAATGCCTGCTGTAATATTTATATTAACTATACTAACTGATGAAGTATGCACACACGAAGAGTAGGAAAGAGGAAAAGAGCACATATAAATCTACAGTATTGCAAAATTGTTCCATAGGTTCTTTAGTTCACTGTTGTCAACTGGCAGCTTCCAGCAGCACTGATGCCAAGAAGTAGCTTTTAGGTGTTTTCCCCTTAGCTTCCTGCTAATTTCTGGAAAGCATCAGAAAGGGTGCCTGGAAGTGACAGAATCCACACAACTCTCTTATGAATACTGTTCCACAAGAACAGGAAAAAAGCACATAACGTTCAATGCAACACTTGTGTATCCACAGCATCACTGGTAATTGCTTAATGACCTCAAGATTGTCTTACGTACGTAATGCTAAACTTCTAAAAATCTCTACATAGTGTGAGCCACCATAAAATACAAGTTTCTCAAAGCCTGTTGTTCTAAAAGAATCACTGTAACAAAGCTTTTCAGCATCAACACAAATGTATAAACATGAAACCAGTTCTTGCATACCATTCCTTAGCTTCAGGCCATCACAATCAAGAAATGAAACTCAAGTAATGCAAGCCTTCCTCTGTACAGCTTCAACCTAACTGAGAGGAGAACAAAACCTGTCACTGGCTCGGAAACAAGAATCACCAACATCTAGAGAAAGTGAGCAAATTTTGCCTGTCTCAACTAAAATCTGTATTGCAGCCAATTTACTTTCTCAATTTACTTTAATCCAGTGTAAAAGGGGGGCAGTGAAAGGGGGGGGAACAAGCATAGAGATGCATTCTACAGATAGGTACTGTAGACAGACATGTATCCCCTGAGTTCTGAACAGGAATGGTAAAGTTTAATTTGTATAATAGCTGTTATCAGAATCAATCATCAGGCCATCACTATTAGCAGCCACTACAAATCTATGCTACACCTGGCATTCTGGCTAATGCTTTCACTTTGCCATTGAATGTGAACACTATTTCATTCAAAAAGTAGTATATGTGTACACTAAAATAAACATCATTTGGTACAGCAGACAATAAATGGTAACCAGTGAAGCGTGAGCATGTTCCCAAAACATTTTACTTTGGAAAGTAAAATATTATAGCCTCTATAGCCTTTTGTTTGCATTGCCCTCTGAGTCTTCAAATCCTTTCTTCAGTAATCTTAGCCAGTGGTTCTTAACCTTTGTTACTCAGGTATTTTTGAACTGCAACTCCCAGAAACCTCAGCCAGCAGAGCTGATGGTGAAGGCTTCTGGGAGTTGCAGTCCAAAAACATCTGAGTAACAAAGGTTAAGAACCAGTGATCTTAGCTATTCATCCCTATGTACTATGCTTCACATTAACTTTTCCTAGAATAGTTTAAAATCTACTCTGCTGCTGATGGAGCAAAGGGTATATTTGAGAAGAACCTTTTGTTGGAGAAACATGCTCCCATCATTCCTGTTAAGAAACTTCCAAAGGAAAAAAAGCTGAAGATAACAGTGAACTTTCTCCTAGTGGGAAAATGCCCCTCCAAGTGGAGCACAAACTATCCAAATTATAGAAAAAATAGTAAAGGGAACAGGAAAATATGCAAACAATGTGGTTCTATAAATGTCTGCTGAAAAGCAACTTCCAGTGGAGTCAGCAAAGCATACTTCCAAGTACTATAAGTGAGTAACAAATTATAAAATGAAGGAGAGGAGTATGTTCTTAGATTGAAAAGCCCACCATCTTTCTCTACTAGGCTGGATACAACTGATGAATTTTGCAGTCCAGCAACTTCTGAAGATCCAGATTCATCCTTTTGGACCAGATAGGCGGGGTATAAATTAAATAAATAAAAATAATAAATAAATCACCCTGGCCTAAAGGGAACATGAGCTCTAAAAAGCAACTAAAAGATCTGCAACCTAAGCAGAGGATCTGAAATAAACAAGGTTCTGCATTTAAGCACCCTGTTGTTTAAATGCAGTGTCCGACTCTTTGTAACCCCATGGACCAGATCACGCCAGGCCCTCCTGTCTTCCACTGCCTCCCAGAGTTGGGTCAAATTCATGTTGATAACTTCGGTGACACTGTCCAACCATTTCGTCCTCTGATGTCCCTTTCTCCTCTTGCCTTCACACTTTCCCAACATCAGGGTCTTTTCCAGGGAGTCTTCTCTTCTCATCAGATGGCCAAAGTATTGGAGACTCAGCTTCAGGATCTGTCCTTCCAGTGAGCACTCAGGGTTGATTTCCTTCAAAGTGGATAGGTTTGTTCTCTTTCCAGTCCAGGGGACTCTCAAGAGTCTCCTCCAGCACCACATCCTACCCAGCAGATTACATGAGCCCCCAACCCCTGGGTAAAGGATGCATCTTTTAAACATTAAAATACAATATCTGTATATATTACAAATACGCACTTTCTTTTTGGAAACTGTCCAATTTTTGAAGTACCAGCAGATGGCAGTAGCCTTCCCCAGTTATAACATACTGTGCTGTGTTTCATGGTAATAAAAACCAAGGATATTTTCTCCTTTTGGCTTTAGAAGTCTTCTTTACAGATTAAGTTACAAGCACAACATTTCATACTGGGTGAAATCCTGTTGCTTAGTATATTTTATTAATTTAAAATATTCTTACTCTGTTTTTCGCCTTTAAAAGAACCTAAGGCGGCTTATATCAGTAGAATATAATGTTTAAAAGTTAAAAACAGCAAGTATAAAAATATTTCAAAAGAACCAAACAAATACTACACTAAAACTGTAAATAAAATCAACACCAAAACACACAAAGCAACAAGGCACAACAATGCATTAAAACAACACCACCTCTCACCCAGCCATTCACTAAGGGGAAGTCTGCCTGAAGAGAAAGGTTTTCATCTCCTTGCATGAAAAGCAAATACCGTATGGGGTTGCCCTGCATTCCAGTGGGAGCGAGGTTCCAGAATCTGAGAACAGTGACAGAGAAGGCCCTTTCTCGTATGGGCCTCCCCCGATGATCTTTACACTTGGGCAGCATCATATAAGATGTGGTCCTTAAGACAGCTTGGACCCAAGCTGTTAGTCCAGTAAGTCACAAGTAGAGTAAGCTTGATTCAAAGTGTTTAACCTATAAAGCCCTAAATGGCTTATGTCCAAGCTATGTCAAGACTGTGGCTTCCTCTATGAACCTGCCCAAGGGTTAACATTGTTTTTTGTTTCTTTTGTAATATTCATATACTTAACTCAATTTTGACTTATAGTGTCTCCTTTTCAGGATTTTCCAGGTCAACAATACTTAGCAATGGTTTACCACTCCCTTTTTGGGGGTGCCCTGGGACCGTCCAGCCTACCCATGACTCCACAGGCTGGTTCTACTCACAGGAGGCACAGTGAGGAATCAAACTCCCAACCTCTGGCTCCACAACCAAATACCTAAACTAGAGAAGGGCACAAATTAAAAAAAAAAAAAATAGCCAAATTTGTTCCAAAAATCACTAATTTGTCAATTTGTATTCATCAGACAACAACATCCAACAATTTTTTAGTGATTTTAATTTGTTCATTCATTTTAGCCTGTTCCCCACCCTGCCATCTGCAGCCTGCTCCTGTCAATCAGGGGTCTCTAGGCAAAACCTGGGAGGGACCTAGAGACTCCTGGATTGGTAGTGCCAGGAAGCCAAACATGCTGCTCAAAGGGCTTTGGGGGAGTTGCTTGCTAAGAAGCTTATATAAGCAGTTTCCCTGCAGTCATTTCCCACTTCTGCTGAAAGTTTTTTGCTGGAGATGGTTGAGCTGCTGTCTGTGTGCTCTCTGAGTAGCCAGGCAGCAGTTATTGATACCTGACATGGACAAACCAATGTACCTTTATTTTATTATTATTTAAAATTGTGGGACTTTTGGGAGTTTTCTTTAGGCAGGAACATTTTATTTCCTTTTAGTTTTTGAAGTTAGGGTTGGGGTAGGGTGGGTGATCTCTGTGTGTGTTTAACCCTTCCCCTGTTAATCCCAGTATGTGTGGTCCTGTGTGTTGGAGACTGGGTTTTTTTTTTTGATATTTTTCCTTCTCTTCCCCCCTGTCCTTTTTTCTCTTCTTTTTAAAAAATACTTATTTTTTCCTCCTCAAAATCTACCAACAGTGGTGCCTCGCTTTACGATTGCCCCATTTAACGACGAAACCGCATTACGATGAACTTTTTGCGATCGCAAAACAATATTTCCTATGGGGGAATTTTGCTTTGCGATGATCAGTTCCCTGCTTCAGGAATCAATTCTTTGCAAAACAACAATTTTCCAACAGTTGATCGGCGGTTTCAAAATGGCCGCCGGGTAAACAAAATGGCCCCCGCTGTTTTCTGGGACGGATTCCTCGCTGCACAGGCAGTGAAAATGGCCACCCTATGGAGGATCTTCGCTGGACGGTGAGTTTACAGCCCTTTGGAATGCATTAAATGGGTTTTAATGCGTTTCAATGGGTTTTTTCTTTTCGCATTACGTTTTCATTCTACAGCGATTTCGCTGGAACGAATTAACATCCTAATGCGAAGCACCACTGTATTTGGTTGCTTCCAGTTCTGGGTTAGGGTGGGCGCTCTGGGATTATTTTATGCTACTCCTCCCCACCATCCTGTTTCTCTCCTCTCCTGAGGATCCCACCTTTTAAAAATAAATATTCTTTTGTTTTACAACCCTCTATTAGGTGAGCCCAGTTAAATGTTCCTTTTATTTCTAAGCACGCAACCTCCCCTCCCCTTTATTTCTAAATCCAAGTGTGACTCTGCTTTAGGAGGTAGGAGTAACAGTACCTTAAAATGAAAGACAGTGGGAAGCCCCTCAGTAGATCAGACACCACTGTTCTTCCTCCAGTGGGCTTGGAGCTGGAGGTAGAATCAGAGCTTCCTTGGATGCCTGAAGGGTGGGTGCTCTTCCTTCTGGAATCAGAAGAGTTACTGGTTCAAGAGGATCCGGAATCCTCTCACTCCTTTGAACCAGTAGTACTAGGGCAGGTTTCCCCATCACCACCATATCCCAGACTCCTCTTCTCAGACCTCTCAGGTGAGCACCAGTCTTCCCAGGCCAGCAGCAGACAGAGGCAAATAGTGGGTCATCATTGGTCCAAACAAGGTGTTGTTGTCTAGTCGTTAAGCTGTGTCCGACTTTTTGTGACCCCATGGACCAGAGCACGCCAGGCCCTCCTGCCTTCCACTGCCTCACAGACCAAACAAGGTAGAGCAGGGGTGGGCAAAATGCGGCCCTCCAGATGTTGCTGAACTGCAACTCCCATAATTGGCCTCCACACAGCCAATAGTGAGAAGATTTGAGCCTAGCCCACACAGCCAATAGTGAGATTTGGGCCTAGCCCACACAGCTAATATTGTGAGGAGAGTTGGGCCTAGCCCCCACAGTGAGGAATGTTGGGATTTGCAGTTCAGGAACATCTGGAGGGCCGCACTTTGCCCAGGTCTGATGGTAGAGGCTCCCTATGGGACCATATCAATACTGTCAGTGATGACCCATGCTTGGTGTGCTGCAAGGTCTGCCCTGTGATGGTTTGCAGGGGCTCTGACCCCAGACGTATTTCCTCCATTGCCCTCCACCAACATCTGGAGAGGCTCCTATCTGGGGAAGGCAGATTCTAACCATTGGGGAAGAGGAAAAGAGACAAGCACCAGAGGGAGAATTAGGGAGGGAGTCTTTGAAAAAGACTACCACGGGGGTCGCTATGGGTGGGAGCTTGACGCAAGCCATGCTACAGGGCGTAGTTCCCACTGGGGCTGCAGCCGCCTTTAGCAGATGGTCTGGGATAAGGCATCTTGTCACCAAGATGCTTGCCCTGCTCGGGTTTCCCTGGTCCATCATAGAAATCCTGGACTTTCACCATTTGCTCCATATTTTTCCCCTGGTACATCCCCACCTTCATCCCCACTCCCCAAGAGCCAGAGAGTCCTGCCCTCCCTTTATGACTCCATGTGGGAGATGGTCCATGGCCCCCTGTTGGAAGATAGAGGACTTGAAGGGAGGCAGGGCATTGGTGAAAGGGCCACAAGGGGAGGCACTTTTCCTGCCACCAAGCTACAGAGTCGTTCTATTGCAGGCGTGGCATATGAAGGCTCAGGCAATGGGGAAGAACACCAATGAATTCCTGGCCACGCTGCACAAGTGGCACCAGAGAGTGAGGTCATCCATAGGGAAATGGTTACGGATGCTGGGAGAAACATGTTGGCGGCACTGGATGCAGCAAGCTTTGAAAGCATTATGTGCATGGTACACAAGTTATACCTCGTTGTGCACAATACCACTGGCCTGGGGAGCAATATTCCCACTATTGGGAACAATGTTCAGCACTGCTGGGTGGGGCTCTGCTCCCCTCATGCACCTCACTCCTCCCTTCTGCAATCAGAACCAAAGGGGCTGGAAACAACTGCTGCGGGAGGAATGGTGTGCGGACGGGGGGGGGGGGGAGAGAGTCCTGTGTGCTTGCACAGCTGCGCACCTTAGAAAGAACCTTGCTGGGAGCCTTATCAAGTCTGATTGGGACACAGGCATATGGGAGACAGGGTACTCCTTGAGAAATGCTGCCACCTGGTGGGCCACTTCTCACACAACTTGAAAGCTACCTGCTGGCTATGTGAGAGGCAGGAGAGTTGGGGCAGGAGGAACATCTTCTCCTGCCAGATCTCCCCCCTCACTGGGACCACCTATACCAGTCTCCCAACTGGTGGAGCAGAAGACAGTTTTGGAGGACATCATGTCCTCCATGCCCATTCTGCCTGTGGGAAGAGGTGGGCATCACTGCCAAATATTGGCTTGCTCTCTCTCTCTCAGATGGTGGAGGTCCTCAAGCCCTTCTAGGAGACCACAGATGTCCTCTGCACTCCCATGTCAAGCCCGGGGCAAGTCATTCCCCTTATTTGCACCCTCAACTGAGCTCTGGAGTACAGTCTCTCTCAAGGATCCTCCCTACTTCCATGGACTGCCTTGGTGCAGAGATTGCGGGAAAGCATGCAGAAGCAACTCCATGCTGTCTGCAGAGACAGAGCTTACCGCATGGCTTGCCTGTCTGATCCCCACATCAAGGGCAACTGGGCGGCACACACTGCGGAACTGGAGAGTGGAGAACAGAGCTCTCCACTGAGGTCTGCAGGGTACTGGGAGTGCCACATGTGCATAGAGAGCTAGGGATGTGAGGGAGTGAGGAGGATGAGGGAGAGGGTAGTTCCCAAGAGCCACAGGCAGAGGTTTCTGCTGGCGAGGGTCCCATCCTCTATTACTGGAGCTCGGTGGTGAGCTGGGCAATTGCCACCACAGGGGAGGGCAGACAAGTGGCAGAAGAGGACTCTGCAGAGTCCATTGTGAGGGAATACCTGGTGAACACCCCCCCCCAGTCTCCCCCGATCAAATCCCCTCCAATACTGGGAGTGGAAAATGGGCATATGGGCAGAGCTGTCCACTGTGGCCATCAACCTCCTTTCCACCCCCACCTCACCACCAATGTCTAGAATGAGTACTGTATGTATTCTCCCATCTTGGAGACATGCCTTAACCCCACCATTCCATCTGGATCCCTTAACTGTGGAGAGACTCTTGGTCATAAAGGTGAACCCTCCCTTGTTGAGCTTTCCCTAAATGAATCCAAGGAGGCAGAGATCCCATGCCAGCCCCTCTTCCTCCTCAACCCACCAAATATAGATCCACCTGCCCCTTCATCCCCTCTGTTGCCTCTGCCACTCTGGGAAATCAGTCTGCCTGCTTCTCTCCTACCTGTACCACTCATGGGCACAAACCTACCTCTCTGCCAGCAATCAGTGCTACCCAGAGCATAAACATACCTCTCTGGAAGCGATCTGTGCCACCCAGGGCCCAAAGCTACCTCTCTGCCAGCCGCCTCTGAAACTCAGGAAAACAAACCTGCCTTTATGCCAGGTACCTCTGTGAATCATAAGAAAATACCATTAAGTATGATCCCTCTGTGAGTCAGAAGAACCTGCCAGTAAGAAATCTACTGTAACCAAGGGAAGAAAGAAACCTGCTTCAAAGCAACCTCTGTAACCTAGGGGAAGGAAGAAACATGTTTCAATTTCCCCGCCAGACACCCATCTAACTTTGGGGAAGAAAAAATAAACGACTTTCCTGGTGGTACCCATTTTGTGTAACTTGGGCATCTGAAACCCAAGCTCCACCAAACTTGGAGGAGAGTCATGGGAAGCTTCTCTGTGAGTCTGGTGTCTCTAGGTTTTGGGGGGGCACTTTCTTTGTGGGGACTCGTTGTGGGTATATAACTTGGAAGTCCCAAACTAGAGATGGGATATTCATATATTTTATATTAATTTATTTTATGTTGTAAGCTGCCCCGAGTAGACGTGGTCTAGAGGGGCAGGGTATAAATTTAATAAATAAATAAATAAAATAAATAAATATTCATATCCCTGGGGGTACAAATATGAATATCAGCATTACAGATGCCTGGAGAAACCAGACCCTCCCCCCAGAACAGCTTACTGCTCACCACACAGTGCAAGTGGTCACTGTCATTCAAGTCATGCCTATCATGGGGATATCCCATCTGGTGCTTCCCCACACAGCTGACCACGCAGCAGTTGAGGGGGGAGACTCATCATCCTGCCTCATCTCCGGAGTGGTTGGCTATGTGGGGAGGCGGGGAAACAATGGCTGGTCTACTTCTACAATTCGTGCACAGCAAATAACAACAGCTGTGTGTGCCCTGCAGTGAGTGGTAAGTGACCTGGCCACTTCTGGGGGAAGGTTCTGGTTTCCCTAGGCACCTGTGGTACCGATATTTGTATTCGTATCCCCAGAAATACAAATATCCCATCTCCATCCAAAATCCAAACTTCACTAAACTTGCAGGGCTTGTAGAGTAGGAACAGGGGAAACTTCTCTGTAATTCTGGTGTTTCTAAGTGCCAGAGGGGGGTGTTATAGGGTTTTTTAAGGCAAGATGAAACGACAAATCAATTCATTGGAAAAATTGTAAATTCATGATTTGTTAACCTTGACAAATTATGAATTGTATCAAATCACAAGTTTTCTAATTCATGCCCATCTCTAATCCAAATCTATGCCAAAATCTCATCGTTCGTATGATGTATACATGGATTACAACAGACCTAAATATGCTGGTAATGCCAATGGGAAAGGTAGATAAAATGTAGCTAGACTAAATTTTGTTGTTGTTACAATAGCACCTATCAAGGGGTGGGATGTACAGTGGTGCCCCGCTTGACAATGATAATCCGTTCCAGTAAAATCGCTGTAGAGCAAAATCGCCATCAAGCAAAATAAAAAACCCATTGAAATGCATTGAAAACCGCTCAATGCGTTCCAATGGGGAAAATGCCTCACCTTCAGCGAAGATCCTCCATAGGGTGGCCATTTTTCGATGCTTGTAAAGCAAAGAATCTGTCCTGAACACAGCGGGGAGCCATTTTGAAACCCCGACGACCAGCTGTTTTTGATCGTCGTTAAGCAAAAAATCGGTTCCCGAAGCAGGGAACCGATCATTGTAAAGCGGAAAAACCCCTTTGAATCATCGTTTTGCGATTGCAATAGCGATTGAAAAATACTCATCATCAAACGATTTCATCGTATAACGAGGTAATCGTCAAGCGGGGCACCACTGTATTAGGCAGCAAGTGAACAGGCAGTTCTTGAATTTAATGTGTTGGAAGCAGGAAATATGGGCATATAAAAAGATCTAAGAGCCGAATAGTGATGGTTAGATCAGAACATCTCCAAAATAGCATATCTTGTGCAGTGTTCCTGGTATGGAGTGGTTAGTACCTATCAAAAGTGGTGCAAGAAATCAAAGTCATGGGTGCCCGAGGCTCACTGATGCACGTGAGGAGCAAAGGCTTGCCTGTCTGGTCCAATCACAAAGAGTTATTGTACCTCGAACTGCTGAAAAATGTAATGCTGGCCACAATAGACAAGTATCAGAATACAGTGCATCACAGTTTCCTGTGTATGGGACAATGTAGCCACAGGTCAGTCAGAGTGCCCATGTTGACTACTGTACATCACTGAAAGCACCTACAACGGGGACATGAGCATCAGAACTGGACCATGGAGCAATGGAAGAAGATTAGTTTGATGAATTACATTTTCTTTTAGATCAGGGGGATGGCTGGGGTGAGTGTGCTAATTACATGAGGAAGAGATGACAGCAGGATGCACTATGGGAAGAAGACATGCTGGTGGAGGCAGTGTAATGCTCTGGGCAGTGCTCTGCTAGGAAACCTTGGGTCCTGGCATTCATGTGGATGTTGTTTTGACACATACCACCTACCTAGAGATTGTTGCAGACCACATACACCCCTTCACAGCAATAGTATTCCCTGATGGCAATGGTCTCCTCAAGCAAAACAATGCACCCACCACACTGTGAAAGTAGTTCAGGAATGGTTTAAGACAGGGGTCCGCAACCCCCGGTCCGTGGCCCGGTGCTGATCCGTGATTTGGGCCGGACTGGGCCGTGGAGACAGATCTCCCACCCACCCCACACACACTCCCCCCTCCACAGCCCCTTCATGCATGTGCGTGAATGCCCCCACCTGCCCCTCTGCCCTTCATGCATGTGCGCAAGAATCTGTGCGAGTGCCCCCCACTCCTTTGTGCATGCGTGTGAGCATGGGGGTGCCCTGCCTTCCCCAACCAGTCTGTGGTGTTAAAAAGGTTGGGGACTCCTGGTTTAAGGAACAGGACCAAGAATTCAAGGTGTTGCCTTGGCCTCCAAATTCCCTAGATCTCAATCCAACTGAGCATCTATGTGATGTGCTAGAACAGGAGTGTCAAACTACAGTCAGTGGGCCACATCCAGCCCCCCTTGCCTTTCTATCCAGCCCAGCCGGCAGATAAAAAGGCAAGAAATCGTATACGAATACCCCCATCTCTAGTCATGATGAAACACACCAAAGGCCCATCTAGTTAAGCATTTTGCTCACAAACTAAATACAGCGGTGCCCCACTTGACGACGATAATGCGTTCCATTAAAATTGCTGTTAAGCGAAATCGTCAAGCAAAAACCTGAAAACAAAACAAAACCCCACTGAAATACACTGAAAACCAGTCAACATGTTCCAATGGGGGAAATACCTGCCCGTCCAGCGAACATCCTCTGTATGGGGTAGCTTCGCTGTCTTCCGGAAATAGGTCCGGAAAACAGCAGGGAGCCATTTTGAAAACCCGACGATCAGCTGTTTTTAATCATCGTAATGTGGAAAACCGGTTCCCAAAGCAGGGAACCGATCGTCGTAAAACGAAAAACCCCATTGAATCATCGTTTTGCGGTCACTATAGCAATCGCAAAAACCTAATCATCAAGCGATTTCATCATCAAACGGGGTAACTGTCAAGCGGGGCACCACTGTACTTGTCAGTGGAAAGCCAATCGGCTAGGCATAAATGGAACAGCATCCTCCTGCTTATGTTCCACAGCAACCAAGAGATAGAGGAATAATGCCTGTAAAAGTCACCGATAGTCTCATCCTCCATAAATTTATCCCATTTCTTTTTAAAGCTGACCAAGTAAGCAGCCATCATCACTTTTGATAACAAACTCGATTGTTTAATTAGGAGCTGTGTGAAAAGTACATCCTTGTACCTGTTCTGAATCTCCTACCATTCACCTTCAGGAGATGGTTCCAGATTAATTTTGCTGCCCTTCTCTACAATCACCCTCCTTGATTTACAACTAGACAGCGGTGGTGTGGTGACAGAGAAAAGATGCAATGTTCCTTTTAAAGACAGTCAATCTATTTCCAATTCTTGGTGTGTTACTTCAACACATACAGTTATTTTCCCTATAAACAAGGCATATATAGAACATACTGTTTTTCCAGCAGAATCTCACTTTCCTAGAACGGCACATTATAAACAACATGCATACTCTCTGCATATCTAGTTTCAGAGCTGCATTATTCAGTTTTGCCCACTTTTGCTTCATTGCCAAGATTTAGAAATGAAGCAGCTTGCTTTTAAAGAAATAGCACTAGTTTAACAGTCTTTTAACATTTTTCTTTTGACTTAGAGCAGAACTAAAACTATTCTATATCTTTCAGAGCCTGCACACTCTATCCAAACAAACAGAACTAAAAGTGCATTTTCCTTATCAAATTCACCACCCTCTGATACTTCAATTGTGTACATGTTCTGGTTAGTTTTTGGCATAATCTGAAAATAATGAAGAGGTGAAGCAAATACTGTCTCTTTCCAGCACAGAAGATAAATGTATACAAACAAGGCACTTAGAATTAATTTCAGAAAGTTTAAGTCAGAATTTCCCCACAGTCAGTAAAATCAAATACAAAACTAAGTCTTTGTAGTACCTAAGTGGCAGGTCATCCTGTGGTTCTAATTTCTGAGGGCGGGGGGGGGGGCGGGAGAAGAAATTGTAAGAAACATTTCCTTACAAAGTAAGGAAGTCAATAATTTCCTTTTTAAAAAAAAATGAAAAACCCTCTTCCAGTTTCACTGCAGTAGGAAAGTTCTGAGCACTTGTGAAAAAGCTAAAGGCACATGGGGAACAGGTTTTTTAACGGAAATTAATCTAATTAGATCTTTAAAAAGAAGAAATGGTCTGCAGATGATTTTTAAAAATCAATATTTTATGCGTGTTTTGTTTAGATGTCGTGTTAGACATCAGTTCTGGAAGACACTATAATAAACAAACTGATTCTAAAAGCTTCCGTTCAAAATAATTCTTAAAGTAATATACTGTAAACTGGAATTTGTCCTTAGTTTCTCTAAATTATAACTAATCCATACAACTACAAGAGCTCCAGCATGCTTAAGGAATAGCAAAGGAAGTAAAAGAACAGAGAAAACACTATGACACTTCCTAAATATTAAAATAAAACACCATTGCATTATTACTTCATGGTACTCACCATTTCTTTAGCTATTTCCACAGCTTCCTGAAGCCCATAGAGCCTGCCACAGACCAGGTAAATCCCATTGGCCCAGAGAATACAGCCCTCATGGACCCAAAATTCATTGCTGTCAAGAGGTAGTTCAGGAATTTGTAACTCCAACTCAGGAACACCTTCAGAACTGGGCATGGAGGATTTAGAGTCTGAAGGAACTTTTTCACCAGTGATGCCACCCTCAGTGGTTGCTTTTTTACAAACAGCACCTCTCGAAAGTGATCGAGAAGCGCCTGCGCAGTCCTCAGAACGATGGCGTCTCTTAAAGCGAGGATGGGCAGCAAGGCTTCTCTGCTCCTTTTGTTGCTGCTGTTGCTCTTCCTCCTCCTCTGTATCAGTCTTGGAACCATTTGAAGCACTTTTATGCCGTACCTTGACTTTATTCTGCATTTCTGTGGCCCTCTTAGGAGGGGGATTCTTGGGCAGCGTGGCAGCATAATCCTGGGGATAGAAAGGTCCAAACAGGTCACCCATGTTACGATAGCTGGCCCATTTGCCACACAGGCAGCAGACCAGGTGGCCCATGATAGAGGATTCTGTTACTACAGGACCCTGTAGCATGAAAGAGGAAGTAGGCAGTACTTTGCTCTCAGCGTTACTGGGAGGAGGTGTTGATGACCTCTGTCCTTTTCGGGTTCTCACCAGCTTATTCTGCTCCTCCTCCTCAGCATTAATTATTGTGCACACTGCACCTATCTCACACTTGTTTACCACATGTATATAAGGGAAAAAAGACTTATTCTTGGTATCAGTTTTATCAAGAGTCTGGGTAGCATATTTTAGTTTGATTTCTGGTTCTTGAGGCTCAACAATTGGAACCGCTCGCCTTGGTTTCCGCTTTCGTGGTTGTGTGGTAGTCTTCCTCCTCTCCCTTCTCTGTCTCTTAGGTTTAGGCTCTTCACCTACTGCCTCCTCTGATGACTGCAGTGCTTCTGCTACTGATGGAACTGGTGGTGTTGGCGGCGGCGGCGGCGGCGGTGGCGGCAGTGGTAGCTGCTGCTGCTGCTTCTTCTGTTTGTTGACACTGCCAATGGGTCTTCCCTTCTTTTTACCAGAAGGAAAATATCCTTTTGGAGGAAAGGGTTCTGGTTTGGGTGTCATAATTGTATTGCCATCCTTTTCTTCACACTTTGAATTTGGTTCAGGAATCAGCACATTAGATGGGGAGACTGTTTTTGATTCAGAAAAGCTTAAAGGTCCTGTTCCACTTAATGATCCATCTGGTCTTCCCTGACCAACAGACTTTTGTGAAGAGGTTGAGATCATAGCAGGTACTGAGCCCTCCTTGCCAACATTAGCAAATTCAGATGTCTCTTTTTTCACTACTTCATCTCCTTGCCAGTCTTCAGACGTTATAGCCAAAGAGGTTTCACTGGCCAGTTCTTGATTCTCTTGATCTAACACAATTTCTTCCTTTATATTTTCTTCCATTCCATGACTGGCCACATTACCCCCCTCTGTTGGGCCACTCTTCAGGGATAAAATGTCATCAAGAGTGACTGTATCTCCACCAGCTTCAGCGCAGTTTGAGGAAGCACTCCTCCTAACACTGGGAGAAGTAATCTTCTGAACAATAGCTTCCAATTTTAATCCACGACCCTTGCGTGGAGGCAGAATTTTTGTTTTAGCTGGACTTGTGAGGGAAACAGCAGAACAGTTTCTATTATCAGGACTTGGAAGGTTCCTAGAAGATTCTCCTTTGGAAAATGATTTGCCAACATCTTGATTATGGGAAGAATGGGCGTAAGAGTTGAGAGTTTTATCAGCTCCATCTTTTGATGAGGGCAGCATGCGTCCTTTGTCTTCACTGGCACTGTTCTTCATTTCTTGCAACTGCCTTTTGCTGGGAATAGGAGAAATGAAAGAACGGACTCTCCTTCTCATGATTAAAGGATTTTGAGGAGAATGATCTTCTTGGCCAGGGAGTCTTACAAGGGCACTACCAGATTTAAGTACATCTCCAGCATCATCACGCCTGTGTACATCACTGTCTTGAGAACCAAATCTCTTCTGACTGGTTGCTCCTAGAGAGCTGCTGTTCTTCCCAGAAGCCACCTGTCTAGAAAGATCCCAACCAGATTCCTGTTGCTGAATTTTTTGATTCATGTGCTTTATTTCAGCACACTTATTCTGCAGAGTGCTGTCGCTCCCCAACAAGCAACGGCTGGCTTCTTGGCTTCCAGCATCATGATAAGAACCAGAATGGAGATACATCATTCCATCTTTGTCGTTTTTCAAGGGACTCCTTACTCTGTCCAAGAACTGCTGTTGCCTTGGGCTCTTCCTAGCCGTCTCCTGCCTGTGCTGAGCTGCAGCAATCACCCCCTGGGCAGAAGTGCTACTCCAATCTTTATATTCTTCCTGCTGTTGCTGATATAGCTGTCTTTTGTAGTGGTACTGGGAATTCAATCCCTGGTTAGGATCACCAAAACTGTGAGATCGAGCATTAGTGTGATATGCTGAAGACAAAGATGAGTTTTCAGAATTAGAGGGGAAAGGAGAATGCAGGGAGCCCCGATTGACCCTGTCAGAAAGCACCATGTGTGGATTCATATGGTGAAGATCAGACCCAGGACCTCTGCTTCTTCCTGGTGACATTTTCAGTTTGTCTGCCAGATCATGAAACTGAGATGGGGATTTACCTCTCATTGCCTCCCGAGCACCTCCTATTCTACCAGGTCCTCGCCTCTGCTGTGCTGATCGGTTATCCTGCTGCAGGATGTAGTCTGCAGAATCGAGTGCTGCAGCTCCAGGGCTAGCATTCCCTCTGTAAGACTCATGCTTAAAACTAGGAAGATGACAATGATCTCCTGATTTTTTATTGTTAATGCTGGCAGATGTCTTGGATTGTTCAAAATCCTCCTCCTTGATCTGTCCACTGTGAGATTTCAACTTTGCTTCCATTGCCACCAAACCACCAGGGAGAATGACTGACTGGCCTAAACCAGGAGTTAAACGATCACTCCTTCCACTCCTGCCATCCGGAACCATGTGCCCCAAAGAGTGTGTTCCAGGATCTCTAGCAATCTGCCTTAAAGGAGATATATCACAAATAACTGACCTTCTCTCAGAAAGTCCTCCTCCTTCATGAGCTGAAGACTGAGATTCTATCTCAAACTTTCGAGACATAGGATAATCAGCCAGATTTATTTGCTTCATCTCAGGTGCTGCACCACTTGACTTTCTATCCCAGTGACCCCAGTGTGGACTATCCAAAAGAGATCCTATGCTTTTATTTAAAAGACCCCTATTACTTAATTCATTGGCTTGGTTGATCAAGACATTAGGTCTCATAGTACTTTCTAGACCTGCAGTCATTCCATGATGATCTTGTGCATTTCTAGAATATCTTCTGTCAGGGTGATGATGATAGCCTTGCAAAACTTCCTGCAAGAGACTGGGAAACTTCTCGTTCCTGCCTTTCCGTTCACCATGCCCTGGAAAATCCCCTTTATCCTGACCTGAAGGATACTGAGGGAAGCTGCCAGCATTCCTCTGTGTACTAATCCCTACGTTATCTTTGTAGCTATACCTCAAACTACCAGGCGATTTTGAAGGTTCTGTTCTCCCTGAAAAATTAGAGCCAATGGCAGTATGACCAAGTTGGCCATTCCCATCTCCATTGTGGTTAGTGCTGCTATCCCCAACCTTGCTTCCTTTACTTCCTCCTTGTGACTCTTGTTGTGATCCCATAGGAACAGTCTCTTTCATTACACTAGTGGAAGGTGTTGCTTGTACTCCTGCAGACCCATCTTCTTGTTGGGGTTTATCCTGCCCGCTTGACTTTTCTACTCTTCCTGTCATAGCTTCTCGGGACACTATGACACCAACTGCCTTTTCATTTACCTTGGGTGGATTTTCCACAGCAACCAAGGCGTCCTTCTCACCAGGAGGAGAACTTGCTTCCTCCTCATCTGCAGGGCTAGTACTGAGTTTTGGGGGTTCATTCTGAGATGCTTGTGCTGGTGAAGAGTGAGATCTTTCTAAGTTACCCCCCTTGTAGGTGGTGTCAGAACTGGTGCTCTGACCGCTCAACTGTCTCACCCTCTCGCCTTGATCTTCTGAACTACTGGAGCAGCCACCATCAATGGACTCTGCCAAAGGTGACTTGAGTTGGTCTTCTGCCTGAGAGGAGCCTTCAGAGTTGGTGCCGCTGTCAGCTTTTTTGGATGATGAAGACCTTTTGGAACTTTTCTTTTGAGGTGCCAAAGCATCTGAGAGTAACATGTGCTGGACTGTATTGGGAAGATTAGCCACTTGACTACTCAGAGCACTTAGACTGCTTAGTCCTGGATCTGTAAGCCTCTTTTCCTGCAATCCTTCAATCCCAAATCCCTTGAATCCTCCACTCTGAGCACTGGGGCTGGGCATCATAGATGGTGTTGGACTAAGCTGTGGCATCATTTGTAGGATGCGGTTTCTAGAGGTTACAGGCATGTTATTTTGTCCACACTGAAGATTCTCACCACCTGTCATGAGAGGAGATGGCGTGGAGCTGCAGCTTGGAGACTGAACCACAGAGGCAGCAGGTGAGGGGTTAGATATAGGACTAAAATTCTGATGGAACTGCATGGGTGATCTCACAGGGACTTCAGCTTGGTTGTACTGACCAACTTGACTCTGAAGAGATAGCTTGGTAGCAGGATTTGAGTACTGCATTACATGCTGTGAGGGAGTTGGCTGCTGTTGTGACTGTTGTGCTGGTCCCTGTCCCTGCTGACCTCCTTGTGGCAACTTTGACTGCTCAAAGTTCTTCATTGGCTGTGTCTGAAAGTTGTAATTTGATTGAGTCCCATAAGCCTGTGCACTTGAACCCACAGTATGTCCCTCATACTGTGAACCAGCATTCACACTGTAACTACCATCATAGTTCTGTCCAGACTGACCAAAACGCTGAGGAGACGAAAATGAAGAAGATGAAGAAGCAGGAGGCTGATAATGTTGGCTATATTGACCTACTCGTAACTGATAACCAGATGCAGATGAAGGCAGAGTTGAGGGGCGCTGCATTGGCTGCATATGAGGTGTGCTGGAGGCAGACTGGCTGGAAGCCTGTGGTAAAGGCTGATGAGACTGGTAGAGCTGCTGCCTCATTTGCTGCACCTGTTGCTGCTGTTGGCTAGAAGTCTGCTGTTGGTACTGGGCACTTCCAGGTGAGAAAGGACCGGTATAATCCTGTTGATAGTGACTCACACCACTAAGGGATGAGTGCTGTGTTGGAAACTGATTCACATGACCCTCGCTCCCATACTGACTCCCAAAGTTACTCCCTTGGGGTGGTCCATAGCTCTGCACTGGTCCAGAAGGCCTGCGCTGTGGGAGCTGCTGTGCTCCTGCTGTCACAGGATCCTTATTGGAGGCCATATAGTAGAATTCTCCTGCCTCCTTTCTAAAACCTTGATAGCTCTGATGTCCAGAATTTTCCCCAGCCATTGACGCAGAACTTCCTGTTGCTCCACGGCGCCCACTAGTGCTGCCACCTCCTCCAAAGCTCTGGAACATCTGAGCCTGCTGGCGGGTGCCAAATTCTTCTAGCCGAGATGCACCATGCACTTCCTGTGTGTAGTTCTGCTGGTTTCCGTGGTAACTGCTTTGCTCCCGAAAGGACTGCATGCTGTTCAGCTGCAGACTGACAGCTCAGCAGCCCACCTGGAACAGAAAAACAGACAAAAAAAATGAATTTTTGGGAAAATGGGAACAAGAACTTATTTCCAGAAGAACTGCAGAAAGTCAACTTTCTTGTATTTCAAAAGTCTATGCAAGAAGATTTAATTAGCCACTGGTCCACATGTTCCAGCCAATTGTCACAATTAACCAAGTACAAATGATGTTTCTTCAAAACAGCAATGCTATACAGTAATGCCTACAGCAGCATCTGATTGAACTCTTCTTTTCTCCCTTATTCAAGAAATGAACTCAGACAAATAAGCTGCTATTTCTATACACCTATAAAAATAAAGGTAAGAGCATGAGTACCTTTGGTATTTCAATCAAATGGGTTCATATGTTAGTAGCTTCAGAACAGTGTGTCCCAACCTTCAGTATACCAGGTGTTCTTAAGACTGCAACTCTCAGAAACTTCAGCCAGCACAGCTGGTGGTGAAGGCTTCTGGGAACTGCAGTCCAAGAACATCTGGGGACCCAAGTCAAGGTTAAGAATCACTCTTCCAGACTGACCTCATGCAATATCTTTCAAAATGTTTCCATGTCATTTTATAAATGTTCAATTCTGGTTTCAGATTATGCCTGAATTCAAGGACTATGAATGCAATTTGGTTTCAATATTAATTCAATAGAAACTGAATATTTATTGTAAGCACCTGAAAGGCTAAGAAACCAGTGAACAAAATATTAAAAGACTAAAAACAGCAGAATCAATGCAGATTTGGTGAGACAACTCCTCTGTAAGTTTTATTGATTCAGTGAGCCTACTTTTGGCAATGGCATCATCAATATGTGATGTTATGCTTAAATTTAACATTTTATATCACCCCCTTTAAGGTTCTGAGGCATCCTAGGGATCTTTTTTGACCTTGGGAGCCTCAGGATGGGGAGAATTTAATATCAGAAAATTGACACCAGATTTCCAACAGCAGTTTTGATCCTACGAGTGGTTCTGAGGCTCCCTCAGGTCAAAAGGGATCCCAGGAGAACCTTGAAACCTTAAAGGAGATGACAGGGCACTTTAGATTAAATTAAATCAAATCAGAGGTTAATGATGTGGGCCAACAGCATCATCAGCATTTACACCCACATAGTTATCAACCGGATTTCAGCCTATACAGATAGATAAGTAAGACAGGTAAGATCTGATAAGATTTTTCCTTATATAAAATAGATGAATTTTATCTCTTAAAAATGTTAGGGCAGTCATATTGAAGAATAACAGGTCAACATATGGTTGAGAAAATATACACACAGGTTAGAATAGGAAAAATAGCACAGCTGAAGAATGACATACCTACTATCAAGTTGTATTAATAATGCAATGCTGAGGAATATAACCTATTCAACAACCAATGAACTGTACCATTTATTACAAACAAAATGATTGTCAATGTGTAAAAATGTATACTTCCATTATAAAATTTTAAAATGAGGCCCTGTACACTTTTCAATATTGTTGTGAAGCCAATCTTTCTGAAAGATCCCTTACGAAGTGGCTGTACTGTTTGAAAAGCCTGCAACCACACAGGCAGGGCTGATAATATGGGCTTATGCTATAGAATTAGCACATCACTGACAACAG
The DNA here is from genome assembly GCF_051106095.1 of Pogona vitticeps. Classification (NCBI taxonomy): domain Eukaryota; kingdom Metazoa; phylum Chordata; class Lepidosauria; order Squamata; family Agamidae; genus Pogona; species Pogona vitticeps. The sequence continues at coordinate 161,798,649 of NC_135787.1, read as the reverse complement.
GTATCAATTCCGTGGGCAAAGAAAGGAGTGAGGAGGGGAACCTGAAGAAATGTTGCTATAGACATAATCCATGAACAGTCCTATGAAACAGTTCATGTTAAGAGGCCTGGAGAAAGCTTTAGAACAGGGGTGTCCAACCTTTCACCTTCCCTGGGCCACATTAGAAGATGAACATTTGGTTTGGGCTGCACATAAATTTGGTTTGGGTTGCATGGGGCGGGCAGCCTTAGCTGTCCTCCACAGCCCCGCTCCAAGCGCACTTACCGGCAGCTGCGATCTCAGACAGCAGAGGCTGCCAGCTTTGACTCCGGTGGCTTTATGGAGCTGGGAGGGGTCCACCTATTGATGGGGACAGCGCAATGCAGTCACGAAGCACCCCTCTCCCCTCCCGCTTCTTCCTTCCTTCCCTCTCTCCCCCTACCGTTGTGACGTGCCCCAGCCGCATTCCAGCCACAAGCACCGGCAGTGTAACTTGAAACTTTGGAATTGCTTTAAAATAAAAAATTGCACTGGGCCGCATTATGAGCCGACCTGGGTCACAGGTTGGACAAGCCTGCTTTAGAAGTAGGTGGAGAACAGATGAGCAATATTTCTACCTCATGACTAAAGGCAGAAATGAAAGTTGGCCACTGATGTTAAAATGGGAAATAATTTCATATCTATATCTGATGCAGATGCTTTCAGTTCTAAATTTGATACCCACACTACAGTACAAAATACATTTCTACACATGCTTAAAGTTATGAGGGACATATTCTGCTCTGTCATACAGTCAGAGCAACAGAGTAAAAGTTGTCATTTTCTCAATATGACTGCAATACTTCCCATTATCCAAGTTCTGGTCATTTCTCCCAAGTGCATTTTCTGTCACAACATCATTATACAGTGGTGCCTCGCTTAACTACGATAATCCGTTTCAGGAAAATTGCCGTTAAGCAAAAACATCGTAAAGCGAAAAAACCCATTGAAACCCGTTCAATGAGTTCCAGTGGGGTAAAAACTCACTGTCCAGCGAAGATCCTCCATACGGCGGCCATTTTCGCTGCCTCTATAGTGAGAAATCTGTCCCCTAAACACAGCAGGGAGCCATTTTAAGCACCTGCTGGCCCTTTTGAAAGCGCGGATCAGCTGTTTAAAAAAAAAGTTTTGTGAAGAATCGGTTCCCGAAGCAGGGAACCGATTATCGCAAAGCAAAATTCCCCCATTTAGACCATCGTTTTGCAATCGCAATTGCGATCGCAAAAAGATCGTTGTTGTTAAGTGGATTCGTCATAATGCGGGGCAATTGTAAAGTGAGGCACCACTGTATACTGCCCCCCTCCCCATATGTCCAGAACAATTACAGCCAAATAGCAGCACTGACACTGAGCCCAGAAACAATAAGTAGATATATTAACATTAAATTCGTTGTAGTTAACAAGTAAAGCATAGAAGCGTGTTTTTAAAGGGCTTGGTTTCAGCTTGGTTTCAGCTGGTGCCCCGCATAGCGATGTTAATCCATTCCAGGATTAACATCGCTATCCGGATTCGTCGCTATGCGGGGGGGACCCATAGGAATGTATTAAACTCTGTTTAATGCGTTCCTGTTGGGGAAAAACTCACCGCTAAGTGGGAATCCTCCATAGGGCCACCATTTTCACTGCCTCGGTAAGCGAGGAATCGGCGCGAAAACGCTGCGGGCAGCCATTTTGTTGATCCGGCGCCCATTTTGGAACCGCCGATCAGCTGTTTTCTAAACATCGCAATGCAAAGATCGGTAAGCGAAACGCTTACCGATCATCGGAATGCGATGTTTTGCCACCTAAAACATCGCAATGCGATCGCATTAGCCATCTCAAAAAACGCGTCGCTATGCAGAATCGTCGTTAAACGGTGCGCTCGTTAAGCAAGGCACCACTGTATAAGGAAAGATCTTATAATCCAGAGGCTAGCTGGTGCTCAACGGCCTCTAAGATTTCCCCTAGACTGTCAAGGCAAGATCAACAGCATAAATCAAATTCCAGGAGTACGGAAATGTTGGCTGATCATTTGCATAAATGTTAAAAAGTAATGGTGCCAGGATGCTACCCAGTGGGAGACAATTCCTTTGATTTCTCCAGAAACTGTGCTTCCCTTGAAATTAAAGAAAGATTCTTCGGTTTTGAAGTAGAATGGCAACCATTTATGGTAGTCCATGATCTTTAGTAGGAAGATAGTGTTTTTGAGTAATAATTGATGGTGGACAGTATTGTATACTTCTACAAGGTCGACAAATGTTGCTTCCAGTTATTTTATGTGTTTTAAACCATATTCTATACACTGGGTTAAATTTAATATTTGAGCTGTACAGCTCTTACCAGTCTCAAGCCTGCCTGTTCTGGAATTAGAAGAGGTTCAATTTTCGGGGCTAGACCATTTAATACTGTATCATTCATTCAAACAAAGAATGAACAGCCAATGGAAGACTTCTGGGATTATGTAGCCTAACATAAAGGAAAACAAAGAGGGGAACCACTAATTTATGAATGAATTATTTCCCGATCACTTTCAAATGTAATTCTTTAGCAGAACACTATAGCATGGTTTTGAAATTTACATTTAGAACAAAACCAGCAAATGGAGGAGTAAATTTGTTGGGATGATTTACATTGCTCCTTCCCTGAATCTCTCTGTTGACTGTTCTTGCCACAACAAGGGTATCAGAACAGCTACTTCAATGTCTACATTCTGCATTCACTTTTGATGAAGTAACAATCCCCCATTATATACAAATTCAGAGCTATCTATGTCTAATTAGATAACATATCAGTCTATCAACTAGTGCATTAAGCAAGTTTAACTAACTAGCATTAAATAAAACACAGGACAGTACATTTGTATAGAAGTGTGTAACTGGAGTAATCAAAGCCTGCAAGAAAAAGTGCTTGGTTTTTTGTTCCCTTCTTCAATAGAAAAAAAAAGGAAAGTACGGGGAGCATACCTCAGGTTCACAACTCCTTTTCTCAACAGATTTTCTCCACATGAGTTATACTACAACTTCTGTCATCACTAGCCAGAATGGATAATAGCCAGGATGGCTGGAAATGCGTATACTGTATATGTGATCCACATGACAGAGTTATTTTCCCTGTACAGTGGTGCCTCGCATAGCGAGGTTAATCCGTTCCGGATTAACCTTCGCTATAGCGAAACATCGCTGAACGGGGCAGGGAAAGCCATTGGAACGCATTAAACATCGTTTAATGCGTTCCAAAAGGCTCCTCTACTCACCGTTCAGCGAGGTTTCCTATGGCCGGCAGCCATTTTCGCGCCCTCGTTAAGCGAGGGGAGGGCGCGAAAATGCTGCGCGCGGCCATTTTGAGGCTTCCGGCGGCCATTTTGTCCGCCAAACAGCTGATCGTCGGAGCTTCGTTTTGCGAAGATCAGTAAGTGAAACGCTTACCGATCTTCGCAAAGCGAAATTCTCCCTATCTGAAGCTTGTTGAGTGATCGCATTAGCGATCCAAAAAAACGGATCGCTATGTGATTTCATCGTTATACAGTGCGCTTGTTAAGCGAGGCACCACTGTATTTTATTTACACACTAATCAAAAGTGCCTGTGGGTGCTTTGACACTGTCTAGTTTTACCTGTGCATACATCAAAAGACAAGTTAAAGCACAATCTTTTAAAAACAGTATTACCAATTAAATAATTAGTTACTTTGGTAACCAATCACAAATTGACTGACAATGCTAACCCTGAATCAGTATGAGGAAGGCTAACCAAAATTATGGTTTCATCAAGGACAAGCAATCTCCAGTACAACTACTACAGCACTGCCTGTGCTAAATGAGGATGACGAGGATTGAAGTCTATCAGGAAGGCTTCATGGTGAATTATTTAGACTATATGAATTGTACTTTAGAATAAGTGTGCATGGATTGTAGAGCAATCACATACAGAAGTTAATAGAATAAGCTTGATTTACTGTGAAGGAGCTGAAGGCAGTGTGCCGTCCTCTAGTGGGAAAGAAGATGTAGAGGAAGGAGGATGTGTGGAAGGGGTATTAATAGAATTAGATCAAACGGAGATAGTGACTGAAAAAGCTGCGGAGGTGTGTCTTGTGGAAGAAGGAGGGGAGGAGTTAGATTTGATTATGTGGGAGCAGATAAAAGAGGGAGAAAGCGCGCACGACTTCAGAACTTGGACTGATCTTAACCCGGACAGACCTAGGCACAGAGGGGTACAAACGGAACCCATTCTCGGACAGAGCCAAGGGACTGATGCGACACCGGGATTCCCCAACCTAATGAAAGGAGGTGGACTGCTCCCAGATCCATTAACTGCAGGGGCTAGAGGCAGAGGCATTGAGCCTCTAGAATGGAAGGTATCTGTTTCCCCCCTGAATTACCCTGGAGGCGGGAGGCGGGTGATCCGTCCTGGCCCGGAGTTTCAGAAGAGGCCTTTGGAGGGCGATTGGGCCCGCCACCCGTGCTGCGGCACGGTGTGCGCAGTGAGGAGCGCGCCCATAAGGCAGATGACGGACCGCAAGAAGTTTGGGCCAGCTCCCTATTAGGGGATCAAGATGTTCCACCAGTTGTTCGTCCTAAGAGGTATAACCTGTTACCGGATCACCTGTTGCAAGATCCTTTTGATTCACGCGAGTTGCGAACCGTTTGTAATAAAAATGATGTTAATGAAAATCTAGACGAGCCTCCTTGTCTTTTTCCCGCCTTCACCACCAGCGCCCCCCCCGCCGGAGAAGGACTTTCTTACACTGGCACCCAACGTGGGGCGTGGGGCGCGCAGAAGGCGGGAAACGAGGAATGGCTGAGGCTGCGTGAGTCTATGGACCGGCAATCAAAGTTGATAGAGAATTTAGTGGACCAGCAAACGTTAATGGCTAGACAAATAAGGAGGCAAGGGCCAGAGGAAGAGAAAATAGAGAGACCGGCAGCAGCAGTTAGAGGGGGTTTGATAGCGGGACCAGCCCCCATCCGTATGCAAAAGATGACGAATTCTGATGACCCCGAGGCGTATTTACATACCTTTGAAAGGGTGGCAGTAGCGGCGGGATGGCCTAAGGAACAATGGACACTCATTTTGGTCCCATGCCTTACGGGGTTATTACAAGAAGTGGTGGACACTTTGAGTACTCAGGAAGCCGCGCAATATGAAACAGTAAAAAAGGCAATATTGTGTACATTGAACCTGACAGAAGAGACATATCGTAAGAGGTTGAGGGAGCTCAAATGGAAGCCGGGCTCCCACCCGCGCACCGTAGCCCAACGAATGAGGGCAAATGCGCTGAGGTGGTTGAAGCCCAGCGGAGAAGACAGCAAGCGAATAGTGGACCTGGTTGTCCTGGAGCAGTTAGTACAAACGCTAGGGACCGGCGCGAAAAGCTGGCTCCAACGCAATAACCCTAAGACATTGGAAAAAGCGATTTCCCTATTGGAGGACTACTGCTTGACGGACGAGGCTGCAAAGGAAGGAAACACCCCGTGGGCGGAGAAAGCTAAACCACGCGGCAGAGAGGCTTCGCTTTCGGTTCCAAACTTTATTGCACAGTCGGCTGCAGAGCAGAGCGGAATGCAGAGATCCAAAGGAAAAATGTTTGAGCCGTTTGGACCTAAATCCGTGCGCCCGGTAACAGTAGACCAGCGGATCTATGCTCCCGGGACGGGATGGAGAGAGGGCAAGGATGGGCGCCCTATTTACACTCCGGGAGCTGGGGTATGCAAGAACAAAGAAGGACACCCCATCTGTTTCGCCTGTGGGGTCCCTGGCCACGTGAGGAAAAATTGTCCGGGGGCTGACTGTTCGTGGGTGGGGCTATCGGACAGACCCCCTCCCCCTAAAATGGAATCTGCTGAAAGGTGGGAGGTGGAAGCGTGGGTGAATGGGGAGCAGAAAAAAGCCTTAATAGACACGGGATGCGGTAAAACGTTGGTACGGGACTTATCAGGAGAGAAAAAACAGGAAGGATTGACCATTCGCTGCATCCATGGGGACGTAAAGAAATATCAGACTTTATGGGCCACTGTGAAAGTAGGAAAGGACGAAAGAAGGATGAATATTGGAGTGGTACCTGGGTTATCAAGGGAAATGCTACTGGGGCGAGATTGGGTTGGGTCCAGAGATGTGGGGAAGATCAAGGAGGGCTTACAGGGTGAACTTGAGAAAGCTGAAGATCAGTCCGATTTTTTGCAGCGTACTTCGCGGGAACAAATGAGGTTGATGCAGCAGGACGACGCATCGCTTCGGGAACCGTTGCTGGCGGCGCAACCGGTGGGAACCACGTTAAAGGGGCAAACGGGATGGGAGTTGGATCGGGGTTTGTTATATTGGGTGGAAAAAGAAGGTGAAAAGAGGCTTGTGGTACCCCTGAAGTGGCGCAGAAAAGTATTGGAGTTGGCCCATGACATACCCCTGGCTGGACATTTGGCGGAGGAGAAAATGGGGGCGCGAGTAAAACAAAGGTTTTGGTGGCCAGAGATTGATAAAGAGGTCAAGGAATACTGTGCCACCTGCCCCCAATGTCAGAAGACACAAAAACGACCCTCTGAAGGTGCAGGATTGATGCAAATGCCCCTTATGGATCATCCCTTTCAACGAATTGGTCTTAATATAGTGGGGCCTCTGGTCAAGTCAGCCGGGGGACATACCCACATATTAGTACTGGTAGATTATGCGACCTGGTACCCAGAGGCTATACCTCTGAGGTCCACAACGGCCAAAGTAATTGCGCGAGAATTAATGCTGGTATTTTCACGACTCGGTTTTCCTAAAGAAGTCATAACTGACCAGGGGACCAACTTTATGAGCACCACATTAAAGGAGATGTGGCGCCTCCTAGAGGTCAAACCAATCCATACCGCCGTCTATCACCCGCAAACCAATGGCTTAGTGGAGTGTTTTAATAAAACTCTCAAGGGTATGTTGAGGAAGTTGGTTATGGAAAAACCTAAGAGGTGGCACGTGTTAATAGCGCCACTCATGTTTCCCATTAGGGAGGTGCCACAGGCGTCTACGGGTTTCTCTCCTTTTGAACTAATGTATGGGTGGAATCCTCGAGGCATTTTAGATTTGGTGAAAGACAAATGGGAAGAAGGGGAGGATGATGCCCAAATTACGGTGCAACATGTGATGGAGATGAGAGATCATTTGAGAACCGTCTTGGGCATAGCAAAAGACCATTTGAGAAGTGCCCAAGAAGGACAGAAAAAGAGATATGACCAGAAAGTAAAAGTTAGGGAATTTCAACCAGGTCAAAAGGTCTTGTTACTAATGCATTCAGAGCAAGCTAAACTGTTTGCGACGTGGCAAGGTCCATATGAGATAGTAAGGAAAGTAGGCCCTGTAGATTATGAGATATATATGCCAGATAAGATGAAGAAGAATGGGATCTTCCATGTTAATTTACTGAAAGAGTGGAAAGAAAGAGAGGCCCTTTGGGGAGAGGTAGGAGAGGAATTTGGACCAGAGGCACGCATGTGTCTGAATAAAGATTTGTGCTTGGAGGTGGATGACATGTTAGAGGAGTATCAACAACGAGATTTGAGAGGGTTGGAAAAGGAGTTTGAAGGGGTATTTTCGGGCATACCAGGCGAGACCAATTTGATTCAACATGAGATACCTACACCCCCGGGAATGGTGGCCAGAATGGGAGACCGCACATGGCCATATCATCTTAGAGACACCATCAATGCTGAGGTAGAGGAGATGGAGAAATTAGGTGTAATAGAACCATCCCGTAGTCCGTGGCGAAGTTATCCCGTCTTGGTACCCAAGCCAGATGGGCAGGTGAGAGTGTGCATTGATTTTAGACGGCTTAATGAATTGTCTAAATTCGACGCTTATCCGATGCCCAGGGTGGATGATTTATTAGAAAGGCTGGGGGGATCCGTCTACCTCACTAAGGGTTACTGGCCAATTCCGTTACGCGAAGAAGATAGGGAGAAAACAGCATTTGTCACCCCAAAGGGGCTGTTCCATTTCAAAAAAATGCCCTTTGGACTGCATGGAGCAGCCGCAACCTTTCAGAGGTTAATGGACCAGGTACTAGAACCGGTGAAAGATTTCTCAGGAGCGTATATCGATGATATATTGATATACAGTAAAACTTGGGATTAACACATGGACCACCTTAGAAGGGTTTTAAGAGAGATAGAGAAAGCGGGGTTGAAGATCAATCCCTCTAGCCGCCTAGAGTGGTCGAAATGACTAGATAGGCGGGGTATAAATACAATAAATAAATAAAATAAATAAAATAAATAAATAAATGCAAGGTACAGTGGGGTCTTGACTTGAGAACTTAATCCGTATTGGAAGGCGGTTCTCAAGTCAAAATGTTCTCAAGTCAAATCTGCATTTCCCATAGGAATGCATTGAAAACTATTTGATCCGTATCTGCTCTTTTCCGTCCATAGAAACTAATGGGAAGCTGCTATTCTGCCTTCGACCACTAGAGGGGGATATTTTGTTTCTTTTTTTCTTAGGTCAGGAAAGGTTCAGGGAAGGCAGGGAAAATACAGTCCAGGCAGTACAGTACCAGGCAGTACGAAGACTGTCTCCCAATCCACTCTCTAAACGCTGGGAGGAGTGAGGAAGCAGACAGGCACCCTTTTCACTGGCCAACAGTTAACTGAAAGTTCACATTTTGCACTTTCCCTGCCTCCCATGTGGTTTTTTTTTCAGTTCTTAACTCAAATCTAAGTACTTAAGTCAAGTCAATATTTTCCTATGAGAGCGGTTCTTAAGTCAAAATGTTCTTAACTCAAGTCGTTCTTAAGTCAAGACCCCACTGTAGCTAGGAAAGGAGTAAAATTTCTAGGATTCCGCATAGAAGAAGGAAGGATTCAACCGGTGTCGGACAAGGTGGGCAAAGTAGTGTCTTGGACTGTCCCGCGTGATAAAAAGGAGGTACAACAATTTCTAGGGCTAGCAGGGTTTTATAGACAGTTTGTGCCTCATTTTGCAGAAGTGGCATCACCACTTACTGACCTAACTAGGAAAAGGAAAAAAGGGCATCTAGAGTGGGGCGCGCTGGAACAGAAAGCTTTTGAGGAGTTAAAGGGGGTGTTGTCATCCTTACCTAGCCGCTTTGCCCCAGATTTTTCTCTTCCATTTATTTTGCAGACAGATGCTTCAGACAGAGGTTTGGGGGCAGTACTCTCCCAGAAGAAGGGAGAAATAGAATATCCCATAATGTATTTGAGTAAGAAACTGAGTGAACGGGAAAGGAAATATGCCACCATTGAGAAGGAGGCTTTAGCGGTCAAGTGGGCCATACATGCTTTACGGTATTATTTGTTGGGAGCTCCCTTTCTTCTAGTAACAGATCATGCTCCCTTACAGTGGCTAAACCGCATGAAAGATACTAATCCGAGGCTCACCAGGTGGTATCTAAGCTTACAACCTTATTCTTTCCAGGTGCAATACAAGAAGGGTGCGGCCCATTCTAACGCGGACTATTTTTCTCGACAGGACAGAGGGGAACCTGATGCGGAGAAGAGGACGGCCCACTCGGAAGGGGGGGCGTGTGAAGGAGCTGAAGGCAGTGTGCCGTCCTCTAGTGGGAAAGAAGATGTAGAGGAAGGAGGATGTGTGGAAGGGGTATTAATAGAATTAGATCAAACGGAGATAGTGACTGAAAAAGCTGCGGAGGTGTGTCTTGTGGAAGAAGGAGGGGAGGAGTTAGATTTGATTATGTGGGAGCAGATAAAAGAGGGAGAAAGCGCGCACGACTTCAGAACTTGGACTGATCTTAACCCGGACAGACCTAGGCACAGAGGGGTACAAACGGAACCCATTCTCGGACAGAGCCAAGGGACTGATGCGACACCGGGATTCCCCAACCTAATGAAAGGAGGTGGACTGCTCCCAGATCCATTAACTGCAGGGGCTAGAGGCAGAGGCATTGAGCCTCTAGAATGGAAGGTATCTGTTTCCCCCCTGAATTACCCTGGAGGCGGGAGGCGGGTGATCCGTCCTGGCCCGGAGTTTCAAAAGAGGCCTTTGGAGGGCGATTGGGCCCGCCACCCGTGCTGCGGCACGGTGTGCGCAGTGAGGAGTGCGCCCATAAGGCAGATGACGGACCGCAAGAAGTTTGGGCCAGCTCCCTATTAGGGGATCAAGATGTTCCACCAGTTGTTCGTCCTAAGAGGTATAACCTGTTACCGGATCACCTGTTGCAAGATCCTTTTGATTCACGCGAGTTGCGAACCGTTTGTAATAAAAATGATGTTAATGAAAATCTAGATGAGCCTCCTTGTCTTTTTCCCGCCTTCACCACCAGCGCCCCCCCGCCGGAGAAGGACTTTCTTACATTTACTAACAAGTTAAAACTGTAAGTAATTGTAGATTCCTCTAGTCCCTGATGCTTCACGTATTACACAACAAACTACTGTGCTACATCCAAAAAGCTGACCAAACTGAAAATGAAATACTATGCCCTTTAATTCAACCATCTCTCCGGTCTGTGTGTAAATGTGCGTGTCTGCAATCAGTTTAAAGAGTATAAAATCGAAAGCTCTAGTACATTTGCTAGGTAGCTGGATAGCTTAGTGAGTTTGGTTACCTGGCTATGGAGAGAGGGGTCAAAAGTTCAATTCTCAATTTGACTTCTGGAAGAAGAGCCAATCTGTGTAATTTTAAGTAAACTGCATAATCCCACAGTGCCATCAGAAAAAGGAATTGGTAAACCACTTCTGATTATTCTATATCTAGAAAACTCTGGAAAGGGTCACTATAAATTGAAATTGAATTGATGGCACATAATTACTGATTAGGCTGATCAATCTTCTTTAGATAAGATAAATTGCAAAGGAAGTATAAGAAGGTCATAAGAAGGTGTGTTTTAAGTGTCAGGAACACATAGGGCCATCTGCTTAGCACAAACAGTTCTAGTTTCTAAACATGGTACAGAAGTGACCTTGGACAAGTAGGATTCAGTTAATAGAAACGGCATCAATGGAAAATTTATTTATTTATTTATTGGATTTATACCCTGTACCATATGGCAACCAGGCCACTCTGGGTGGCTAACAACAAGATAAACAACATAACATCAAAACACAATAAAAATAAAATAAAGCATATTCAAATGAATACGCACAATGCAGTTTTCTGCACCTTTAAGCAACCTTTTTCTTATCTAACAACACTACATTCCTAAATGCTTAATTATAACCTATTCAATTAACTAATTTTTTTTCACTCCCTGAACTGCACAAAGTTTGAGAGCAAGTTTCAGAGATCTATCATTTTCTTTTGAAAATAGTACACATTTAAAATTTGAAAATGTGAAGTGTTCCTTATTTCAATGTAGCTGAATATGCCCTAAAACAAGCTGGACATGAAATTCTATTTCAAAATACTGAAATACTGGACAACACCAGCAATCTTTATGTTAGACTGCACAGGGAAGCCATTGAAATCCATAAACATCAACAGAACTTCAACAAAAAGGAAGAAGGACTAAAACTAAACACAGCCTGGGTCCCAACACTGAAAAATACAGCCTGCAAAGGGTCAACGAACTCTACCCAGCCATAAGGGCCAGGGATCATTGCACAAAAAAGACCAGCTAATGACACCCATCAATCACAGTGACAGATAATCTCTCCCCCCCATCACAACAAAAACATGCTGATCACCCTATCTCCTGAAAAAAGTCACAAGCTGTTCCCACAGCTATAAATACTCAACTATCCAACATACAGCAACAGAGCATGGACAGAGTTCCTACTCCAGTCCTCTGAAAATGCAGGCCACAGAGACTGGCGAAACGTCAGGAAGAACAACCTTCAGAACACGGCCAAAGAACCCGAAAAACCCACAAAAACCATCTGTTCCTTATTTCAACTATCTTTTCGTAAGCCTTCTGTGGGGTGCCTTTGATTTTTACATCAAATTGATGCAAACTACCAGTCCATGTAATGTAAATTACCAATCTGTGAGACTCAATATACATACTGGTTTTCTACATAAAAGCTCTTTCTTGCTGGTTGTTAAAACCTTAATATTATTATTTATTATTATTATTTAGTTTATTTTATTTATATCCCACCTATCTAGTCAATTAAGACCACTCTAGGCGGCTGTTTACAACCTAGATGAAGCTTCCATTTAAACTGCAAAAAATCTAATTTTTTACATTTAAATCATGATTTAAATCAAATTCATTCTGCAAGATATGTACATAGCTTATTTGTAACTATTTACTATCATGAGTAAAGATGGGGACAAATCAAAAAAGTGGTGATCCATTTTGATTCGTGATCCATCAAGGTTAACGGATCAATGTATACAAATATTTTTCAATGAATCGATCTGTCTTTGCTTTAAACGGGTATTAAACCATCTAGAAACACCAAATTTGCAGGGAGGCTTCTTCAGACACTTTTCTACAACTTCTGATGGTTTGGGGAACATTGGATCATGGACCCCTGAGTTATATATTCACAAAGAGAGCCCTCCCAGGAAAGCTCCCCCCCCCGGGGTAGTTAAGAGAATCCAGAATTATAACGGAGCTTCCTATGTCTTTCCCCAACACACCTGCCAACTTTGGTGAAGATTGGATATTGGACATTCGAGTTATTCACCCACAAATTGGGTCCTCCGCAGGAGAGTCCTGGGGCATAGAAGCCCATTCTGCCTACCGGCTACCAATCAGTTGATAAGAGGCTGATAGGCAGCCACCCCCACAGCTTACCCATACACTCACTTCTTTTCCCTACATTAGCCCCCACCCCACTCCCACTGACACCCCCTTACCTTAATAAGCTGCTGCCGAGGTCTCCATTAGGCCTTCACAGCCACGGAAAGTGAAAAGGGAAACTGGCTGCCCTTTGCAAAGATGGCAGCTGCAGCCTCCCTAACCTAAATGAAGCCGCAGCCACAATCTTCACAAAGGGCAGCCAGTTTCCCTTTTTACATGCCGTGGCTCGGACTAGGCCAAGAGATCTCAGCAGCTTCAATTAAGGTAAGGGGCTGTCGGTGGGAAAGGAAAGGAAGGGAAAGGAAAGGGGTGGGGGTAGGCTGTGGTATTGGGTGGCTGTGTGGGGTGGTGGCTGCCTTTGTGCCGCCAATCAGCTGATCAGTGGCCAGGAGGCAGGATGTTTTTTGTTGTTGTTTTAATACGAAGTACGAATAAAAACGGGTAAATATTCATCCCTTCATATTCATGGGGGTTTCTGGAACTCACAAATACGGACTGATGGATATTTAACGAACTGGCTATATTCCTCAGAAAAACCAATCCGTTTTTATATCCATCCCCATCTCTAATCATGAACTGTTAACAAATGGGTCAGGTTTTTTTTTCTTAGCAACAGTTCAGAGAGGCGGTTATGAACAACTCCTTTTATGACAGAAAGCTCAAGATGGCTATAGCAAATAGCAACTCCAAAACTTTGAAGAGTCAGCCACAGTGCCTCATTACATCTCTTCTCAACAACAGTGCCGCTACCATCACCTCTCAAGCTACCCTGATTTAAGGAAAGCAAGCAGTACCACTCAGTACAGATGGCAGTCACATGGCTGACATGGCTAGAACAAGGCTCTCTGTGGCTATATCAACTACCAAAAATCCAGAACCGACACAGTCACTCGGTGGCATCTCCACAGTCTGATCACTACCTACGGAATGACTTAAAAATTAAGATAGCAGTCTCTGATTTTAAAACCAAATTACAATTCATTGTTCTATACAGAAGAGTCCAAACAGCAATTCTGCAATAGCTTTTCATATTTATTTATTTGTTTGTTTGTTTAAAATATTTATATGCAACCTTTCTTCTAAAAGATTGAAGGTTGCTTACAGTATTAAAAGAAATAAAAAGTTAAAATAATAATTTATTACAATAGTAAAAAAGAATTAAATAGATATATTAAAACTTAGAAATAAGAGCAATATAAAAAGCACAAGTAAAACAACAAAATACAATAATCACTTTTAAAACTCCCCTTGGTCAACCAATCAGTCATCTAAAGGAATGCTTGCCTGAAGAGAAAGGTCTTCATCTGCTTGCAGAAGGATAACAAAGATGGAGCCGATCTGGCTGTTACATACAGCACTGATGTTACCTGTCTGTCATGGGTTTGGAGGGAAAGTTCCATCCTATGGGGAGTGGAAGGCGGGACATCAGGAGGAGGGGCTGTACTGTATATAAATGTGAAGCCTGTGTGGTGAGAGTTTAGATGCTGAAACACACACTGAGAGATGCTGAGAGACACTGGGTTGTGACGAAGCAGCAGCTGGGAAGAAGAAGCTGTTGTGGGAGTCTGTGTGTCAGACAGGGTACTACTGTGTGTCAGAGTACCAACCTGATAGGTTCAGGTGTCTGCTGGTTAGCCAGAACTGATAGGTTCAGGGTCTGTGCTTCAAGTTAAGGGTTCTGTGTGAACCAAACTGTATGCTTGTATGAGTGAGAATAAGCCACGTTACTTTATGTTATTCACCTGATGGTTTATTTTTCCCTGTGTGTATTTAAAATAAACCTTATTCTTTTATTGTTTAAAAATCCATCCCTGGTCTGTGTGACTTCTTACAGGGAATGGTTGGTGGCAGCTTAGTGTAACTGTGTGACATATCCCAGTAGGTCTGGGGGTGTCACATTGATTGGTGTCCAGCGTGTGGGATACAACTGGTCCAGTTGTCCAGCGGTCCAGCAAAGCCTTGGCAAGTGTGCCCAGAGCAAGGGGGGTCTAGTCAGGGACAGTCTGAGGCGCGTAGGTAATCTTCTAGGTGTACCTCACGGGGAGGTGCGCTAGTAGAAGAACGTGCCAACTGGGGAGACTTAGATTAAGGTGCTCTGAGGCAGCCTAGTTTTGGCGGGAAAAAGCTGAGGCAAAACTGCGTAGTAACAGTGAGCTAGCTTGCCAGCTGAGAGGCCCAGCAGAGGGGGGTAGGCTCTGACTCGATACTGTTGCAAGTTTAGTGCTGAAGAACAGCAGCAATCTCTAGGGAGAGCTGGTTCTGAGGCAAGAAGGAAAAAAGTGGTCGTTTTATTTTGAGGCTTGACTTTTTAAAGCAGCCTGTTCTGAGGGGGGATTATGCCCTTGACTCGAAGCCAGATAGCAGACATGAGTGAAGTGAAAGACCCCCAGATTGACCAAGGTTCTGAGGATGAATTTGGCTCAGTGCAAGGTGACAGCACAGGAGAGCAGAACCCAGAACTCAGAAAATTGCTCATAGCCCAACAGCATGAACTGAGGATGAGGCAATTGGAAAAAGAAGAAAGATTAGAGAGGGAGAGAATGGAAATGGAGAGGGAAGAAAGAATGGAGAGAGAGAAAATTGCTCTGGAAAAAGAAAGAATGGCGTTTGAATTAAGAAAATTGGAAATGATGAACCAGAACAATAATAACAATAGGGATTCTGAGGGAGGCCAACTGTCTAAGGCTGACCTGAAGAAATTCCCTGTGTACCACAAGGGAGATTGTCCTGAGGTGTTCTTTTCCTTAGTGGAAAGAGCGTTTGTGGACTTCTCAGTGAGGGAAACTGAGAAGATGACCATCATGCGATCTTTAATCAGTGGTAGCCTGGCTGAGGTTTATGCCGAGATGCCTGAGGAACTGATGAAAGATTTTGCAGAGTTTAAGAAACTGGTGTTTGCCAGACATGGGATAAATGCAGAGCAGCTGAGACAAAGATTCAGGTCCCTCACAAAAAAACCAGAACAGACTTTTACCCAAGTGGGGGCCCAATTGGTGAGGCTGCTTGAGAAATGGCTATCGCAGGAAGGGACAGAGACCTATGAGCAGCTTAAAGATTTGATAGCACTGGAACAGTTCTATTCAGTCCTGCATGGGGAATTGAAATTCCAGGTGAGGGAAAGGAAACCGAAATCTGTGGCAGCAGCCGCAGAGATCGCAGATTTTATCTCCCAAATAAGAAAGCCCTTGGGTGAGGGGAAATCTGTAGGTAAACCCAAAGAAACCTACAGCAAGTACTCTCAGGGACCAGGGAAAAGCCAGCAAGGGGGAGGGGCCCATGGTGAAGGGAAGCCCTCAGACATGAAACTAAGACCTCAGATTTTGGAGGGAAAACCAAAACAAGATGAGAGAGAATCAAAATACACCAGAAAATGTTATTTCTGTCAGGGAAAGGGTCATCTAATCTCAGAGTGTGAGAAATTAAAGCAGCTAAAAGGAATGGTGCCTCAGGAATCTAGTGGGACCAAGCCAAAAGCTGTGTTCTGTGTCCAGAAAGAGCAAAGCTCATTGTCACTGAGGGAGCCTGTTGCCATGGCTACTCAGTCTGGAACAGCTACCTCTGCTGATCAGGCTGAGGAAAATGGTCCTCTTGTGGAGGTAAAACGCTGCTTGCTGGTGAAAACAGATTCTCAGTTGTTTGAGACAGCAGGGGTGGACGTAGGAATACTTGACCGTCAGTATAGGGGGCTGCGGGACACTTGTTCCCAGGTAACCCTGTGCCATCCAGATATTATTCCTAGGGAGTTTATAATCCCAAATGAGAGCATGAAGGTGGCAGGGATTGAGGGGCAGGTAATCTCTCTGCCAGTAGCAGAGGTACCTGTCCACTTTCAAGGCTGGAGGGGAGTTTGGAGGCTAGCGATTTCATCGACTCTGCCAGCAGCCGTGCTCGTGGGAAATGACCTGGCTGAACATGTGAAACGGGTGCTAGTGATTACACGCTCACAAGCCACCACAGGGACAGTTCAGGGGGGTAATGATGAGCCAGAGACGGAAGCAGAGGGGAGTTCAGAAGCTGTGGTGGAAACCTTAACCACAGACAGCAGATTTGGACAGCAGCAAAAGGCAGACGCCACTCTCCAAAAGTGTTTTGAACAGGTGACTGACGCCCAGCTAACACCTGAAACCCCAGTGAGATTTCTGGAGAAAAAGGGGATTTTATATAGAGAGACCCTGAGGAATATCTCAAAAGGGGGAGATGGGATCAGAAGTCAGCTGGTGGTACCTGAAAAGTATCGCCCCATGATCTTACAAAGGGGTCACTCTGACATGTTTGCTGCACACTTAGGGGTGAACAAAACCCAGCAGAGAATCACACAGAATTTCTACTGGCCTGACATAGGGAAGCAGATCAGGGAGTTCTGTAAACAATGTGATGTGTGTCAAAGGCAGGGGAATAACCGCGACAGGACCAAAGCAAAGTTGTGCCCTTTGCCTGTGATTGACACTCCGTTCAAATGCATAGGGGTGGATATTGTGGGACCTTTGCCCAAGGCCACAAAGAGGGGGAACAGGTTCATTCTAACAATTGTGGACCATGCCACAAGGTATCCTGAAGCCATACCCTTGACTAACATTGAAACTAACACAGTGGCCGATGCTTTGGTGGGGTATATGTCCAGGATGGGATTTGCCTCAGAGATAATCACAGATTTGGGAGCATCGTTCACATCAAAGCTCATGAAACGCTTATGGCAAATCTGTGGAATTAAGCACAAGGAAACCACTGCTTATCATCCTGAAAGTAATGGGTTAACTGAGAAGTTCAATGGGACTCTAATGCGCATGATTAGGGCTTACTTGGCAGAGAATCCAAACAATTGGGACCAGAAGCTGCAATCCCTTTTGTTTGCTTATCGATCAGTGCCACAAGCCAGTACCGGGTTCAGTCCGTTTGAACTTTTATTTGGGAGAAGGGTGAAAGGGCCCCTTGATTTGATCAAACAAGATTGGGAGCAGATCACCCAGGATGACCCACAAGACGTTGTGACATACATAGACACCTTGATGAATGACCTAAGGAGAAATCTAGAGCTGGCAGCAGAAAACCTGCAAGCTCAGAAGGTCAGACAGAAAACATGGTATGACCACAAAGCTAGAGAGAGGCACTTTGACCCAGGGGAGGAAGTGCTTTGGCTTAGGCCCTGCAGAGAGAATAAACTGCAGCTCAAATGGGCAGGACCATATAGGGTCATCTCCAAGATGTCAGACCTGAACTACCTAATAGAGCAGGAGGAGAACCAAGCAAGGAGGGTGGTTCATGTGAATGCCCTAAAACCCTACTATAGAGGGGAACAGAGGGTTTTATTCGCGATAAAAGCAGCTGAGAGTGAGGAAGCTGAATTACCCTTCTGGGAGGGTAGAGGGGAAGTAAAATACAACCCAGAGGAAGTAAAGATCAGTCCTGCACTCACCCAAGACCAGCAGCAAGAACTAAAGATGCTGCTTAGTAAATATCAACAGGTGTTTTCCAACAAGCCGGGGATAGTGAAGGGAGTGATGCATCAGATCCACACAGGGGATGCACCCCCGCAGGCAGTATCCCCATACCGAGTAACGGGACCCTATAGGGACAAGGTGCGGAAGGAGCTGGACGAGATGCTTAGGGAGAACATAATCGTCCCCTCTTCTAGTCCTTGGTCCTCTCCGATAGTCCTTGTGGACAAGCCTGATGGGAGCATTAGGTTTTGTGTCGATTACAGGAAATTAAACCGTGTAACCACTCCTGATGCCTACCCAATGCCCAGGCTAGACAACCTGATTGAAACCATAGGGGGTTGTCGGTTCATCTCATCATTGGACCTGGTAAAGGGATATTGGCAATTAAGAATTGATCCCAGGGATCAAGAAAAGACTGCCTTTTGCAGCCCTTTTGGTCTCTATGAGTTTCGAGTCCTGAGCTTTGGTCTCAGAAATGCACCAGCCACATTCCAAAGGCTGATGGACCAGACCTTGGCAGGGCTCAGTGACTTTACAGTGGCCTACATTGACGACATAGGGATCTTCAGTAATACCTGGGAAGATCACCTATTACACCTGGAGTTAGTGCTGCAGAGGTTAAGTGCAGCAGGGCTAACAGTAAAGGCCAGCAAGTGTCAGCTGGGTAGCCCAGAAATAAAATACTTGGGTCACATGGTAGGGGGAGGAATGATAAAACCCCTGGAGGCCAAAATAGAAGCTGTTCGTGATTGGCCTAGACCCAACACCAAGAAAAAAGTCAAATCATTTCTTGGGTTGGTGGGCTACTACAGAAAGTTCATCCCGAGGTTTAGCGAGATTGCGGCTCCGCTGACCGATCTGACGAGGAAGAAGGCTGATGACCGCATCCCGTGGACCAGCGACTGTGAGGCGGCGTTCCAGAGGTTGAAGGAGGCGTTAATCAACTATCCTGTCCTGCGTGCTCCAGACTTCGACCGGGAGTTCATCATCTACACCGATGCGTCTAACAGCGGGGTAGGAGCAGTTCTGTGCCAGGAGGATGAGAATGGTGACCAGCATCCAGTGTCCTACCTGAGTAGGAAACTTCAAAAAGGTGAGAGACATTTGGCAACCGTGGAGAAGGAGTGTTTGGCCATAGTCTACGCGATCCAGAAGGCCAAGCCTTACATCTGGGGAAGACATTTTATTCTGTGTACTGACCATTCACCATTGCAATGGTTAAAGACAATGAAAACCCACAATAGCAAACTTATGAGGTGGGCTTTAAACCTACAGGACTATGACTTTGAAGTGAAGGTGGTCAGAGGGTCAGTGAACTGTGTTGCTGACGCCTTATCAAGAAGACCTGAAGAATGAAGACGGCGAAAGAACATGGACTATGTGTATATATTGGTGAACAAAAAGTTAAATGTACCTGGTTTTGAATTTGGTTTGTATGAATAAAGGTAAATTAATGTAATGTATATGGTAAATGTGTAAATGCATAATTGCTATGGTTAACTTAGAATGTAAGTATGAGTAAGTATAATATGGTATGTATAACTGTTTTTGTGTATTTTATTCAGGTTGTTTTTTGGTGAAAAGCACGTTAGCTTTCCCCCTACAAAACAACTTATAAAGAGGGGAGGTGTTACATACAGCACTGATGTTACCTGTCTGTCATGGGTTTGGAGGGAAAGTTCCATCCTATGGGGAGTGGAAGGCGGGACATCAGGAGGAGGGGCTGTACTGTATATAAATGTGAAGCCTGTGTGGTGAGAGTTTAGATGCTGAAACACACACTGAGAGATGCTGAGAGACACTGGGTTGTGACGAAGCAGCAGCTGGGAAGAAGAAGCTGTTGTGGGAGTCTGTGTGTCAGACAGGGTACTACTGTGTGTCAGAGTACCAACCTGATAGGTTCAGGTGTCTGCTGGTTAGCCAGAACTGATAGGTTCAGGGTCTGTGCTTCAAGTTAAGGGTTCTGTGTGAACCAAACTGTATGCTTGTATGAGTGAGAATAAGCCACGTTACTTTATGTTATTCACCTGATGGTTTATTTTTCCCTGTGTGTATTTAAAATAAACCTTATTCTTTTATTGTTTAAAAATCCATCCCTGGTCTGTGTGACTTCTTACAGGGAATGGTTGGTGGCAGCTTAGTGTAACTGTGTGACATATCCCAGTAGGTCTGGGGGTGTCACACTGGCTTCCTGTGGGAAGGAGTGTGGCACCTGTGATGATCTTAAGAGCTTACAAAGGGAAATACGGTCCTTTAGGTCGCTTGGACCCAAGCTATTTAGGGTTTTATAAATTAAAACCAGCACTTTGAATTGTGTCTGGAGACGAACTGGCAGCCAGTAGACCTACTGAAAGAGGGGAGCTATATGTTCCCTGTAAAAAGCCCCAGTTAACAATCTGGCTGCAGCATTTTGGATTCGCCTGAGTTTCCAAATCCTTTCCAAAAGCAGCCCCACATAGAGCGTGTTACAGCAATCCAGTCAGGATGTAACTAAGGCATGTGTCACCATGGCCAGATCAGACCTCTCAAGTGTTTCCAGAGGGCGGGCAACCTCATCCAACACAGGCTGCATCACTATTCCTTGATCTGCCTTTCAGCTGACCAGGAACACCTCTGTCTTGTCTGGGTTAAATTTCAGTTTATTCACCCTCAGCCAGTCCATTACTGACACCAGACACTGAGCAAGAACTGAGATAGCTTCCTCGGATTGAGATGGAAAGGACATAGAATGGAATGTCATCTGCATTCTGTGACCCTGAAGTCTCAAACCTGGACAATCTCTCCCAGTGGTTTCATGTAGATACTAAACAGCATAAGGCAGTGGTCCCCAACCTTGGGCCTCCAGATGTTCTTGGACTTTAACTCCCAGAAATCCTAGGCAGCAGAGGTGGTGGTGAAGGCTTCTGGGAGTTGTTGTCCAAGAACATCTGGAGGCCCAAGGCTGGGGACCAATGGCATAAGGGACAAAAGAGAACCCTGAGGGACACCAAAGATCAGGATGTTGAACAGGAGTCCGCCAGCACCACCCTCTGCATTCTCCCCTTCAGGAAGGAACAAAGCCACTATAAAACAATGCCTCAAAGTCCCATCTCAGAGATAACCCAGAAGGATACCCTGGTCGATGGCAAAAGCCACTGAGAGGTCCAGCAGAACCAACAGACACACACTCCCCCATCCAGTTCCCAGTGTAGGTTGCCCACCAAATTGACCAAAACAATCTCTGTTCCATAACCACTTCTGAAATCAGATTGAAATAATTCTAGACAATCCATCTCATCCAGGAACCCCTGAGGTTGACAAGCTGAGAACTAAACATCAGAGACTGACCAGTAATTATCCACTATTGTGGGACCCAAGGAGTGTTTTTTCAACAATGGTCTTATGACTGCTTCGTTTAAGCATGCTGGGATCCTATCCTGCTGCAAGGAGGCATTCACCATTCTTCATATCTATTCAGCCAGTCCTTCTCTGGTAGTTCTTATAAGCCAGGGAGGGCATAGATCCAGCAGGTGTTTTATACACTCACCTCTCTAAACGTCCTGTCTGCATCAGCAGGCCGCCAAAAAACAAAAAACACTTATACAAGAACAAAAAAAAATGTAAACTTATATATTAATACAAAACAAGCAGGGGCATAATTACATGCACAGGACCTGTATCAACTATAGCATCAAAGTCAGAGTGGACCCAAGTGATTCTACCTGCAAAGTGATGTGCAAATTATTCACAGTCAGCTAGTGCACTCTGCATTCTCTTCCTGCAGACCATGATGTAATAGATCTTTAACTACTCGAAAGAGCTCCACTGGATGACTCTATGCAGATGTAATAGCGGCAGAGAAGAAAGATTTCTTGGCTGCCACCACTGCTACGGAGTAAGCTTTCCAATGATCCCTAGCCTTATCTGATCAGATTCACTCTGAATTTTCTGCTGTTCTCACTAATCTCCATGCCACTTGTTTCAACACCACCAGGTCCCGGATAAACAAGGGGAACAGTTTGACTATTTTGTGGGATGGGACCCTTAGGAGCGATCATCTCAACAGAACTGGCCATTTCCATTCCAGTGATCAACCAGGGCTTTGACAGAATTGCCTGCTGAGGCAATAGGAAAACCCCTAAGGGTCGCTAAGAAACCATTTGTATCCATCAGCCTCTTGGGGCAGACCATCTTAATCTGTCTCATCTCCCACCCCTTCAAAGGGTCTGAGTTCCAGTGAGTTTAAACCCCACTAGATGATTATCTGCTCTTGACAACGGAACTACAGAGTTCCTCCACACCCAGATCACCAACATCTACCCAAGTACAGAAAAACAGTTCTAAAGTGTGTCCTACAGCATGAGTGTGGGCAGATACCATTTGAGACAGATGAAAGCTCGTCATGGAGGACATGAGGTCCTCATCCATATAAAATGCTACTGAAGCTCTCAAGGAAATGCAGGAACCTGAGAATTAAGAACTAGGATTCACAAGATTGTACAGCAAAAGATGTTAAACTGCAAATAAAACTGGAACCATGCAGTTTTGCACACTGTGAAAGTCATGAAGATTTAAATTCTATAGCTTATCCTTTGTTAAGGATCCGAGGATTGCATAAAACATGGATAGCTCTCTGATGAAGATTAGGCTGAAAGATGGTGATTATAAACCAGCCACTATGTGAACCCAGATTACTTCAATCTAATTCTAACACTATTTAGTGGACTTCTTAAGTATTGTCTGGATTTTTTTTTTCAAACTACTTATTATTTATAATAGAAGCCTGACCACCACAGTGATGTTAGTTTTTTGCATATTTTTCTCTTATAAAGAATTAAATAACTTTATGGAGGAAACATTCTGAACTACTAGCACTCATGTTATTTTGCAATTTGAGACTCCATGATCTTATAAAGTAGGACTGATTCATGAAAAACAAGATCGATTAATATTTTAATTTTACCAAATCTTGTATTAGAAAACAGCAATTTTCAAGGAAGGAACATCCAATCTTTCCAGCTGTAATACAGGGTAATCAACACTATCTTGAACAAAGTCTCTTGGCAATTACATCCAATATAGCTATACCACAATCTAGTCTTAAAATAAGTAACTTCACACACAAAGAAAAACCAGGAATTTCCTGAGCTGTCTGTAGTAGACTTTCCTTGTGAAAAATGCTGGCAACATATTTCTATAAGATAAACAACTGACCCAAACCTGTACAGCAATTAAGATATAATTCATGCATTGTAAATTTTCTGATAAAGAGTATGAAGTTTTATTATTCCTAGTTTAAGTTATTTAACCTCTTGAGGCCATTCTTCCACCACAGACTGACCTCCTAATTTACTAACAAAGTCATAAAAATGGACAACACCAGCCTACTTTCACTAGGTGCTGAAAGTGTTAAGGTAGATAGAACTGAGATTACATCTTGAAGATACAAAGAAAATATTTTATTCCATGGAGCCCACATTTGAGTTCCTGTCTATAGACCAAGTTAAAAAAAAAGGGGGAGGGGAACCACACAAGTGGCACAAGAAACAACCCACCTACCCATTACTAACTCCATTTAGCACAATCTGGCTTACTTCCTTGCAACTCAAGTACAGAGGCACATGCAACTCCTTCACCAAAAAGATTTAAGTGCAACTTTAGGTCTTCCAAATGGAGCTGATTCATTATTTCCGCCTCCCCCCACATCAAACCCATTGATCAGTTCATCTTAGTTTCCTCTCTTTTTTAGCTGTAAATACCTTAAGCATTTACATCTCCTTTTTATATGTAAATACCTTAAGTCAAAAAGGGAAACCAGTAAAAATCATCAAGGGTTTAAAAATCATATCCAAGACTTAAA
The DNA here is from genome assembly GCF_051106095.1 of Pogona vitticeps. Taxonomy (NCBI): domain Eukaryota; kingdom Metazoa; phylum Chordata; class Lepidosauria; order Squamata; family Agamidae; genus Pogona; species Pogona vitticeps. The sequence goes on along the minus strand of NC_135787.1, from coordinate 161,774,688 downwards.
ATCATGTCAAAAATTACATTTTCTTTGGCGTTTATCCTCCCCTTTGACACATTAATCTATCTTTACCATTTTCTCTTCCTCAGAAACTCCAGTTTATATATTGCAAGCACCCCTCACTGGCGGCAAGGCGGTGGGGGGAAGGGCAAGGGTGCTGCGGCCCACGGGGTGCCTGGCACCCGTTTTCTTCTCCGCCTCAGATAGCCGCCCCGCCCCTTCCATCGAGGCCTGCGATAGGGCTTTAAATGTATAGAAGTCGTTACCTAAGTCTCCTTCTCCTCCCCGCCCCCTCCGGGGAGAACGTGGAGCGTGTGAGGTCGCTCAGAGGCGAGTGAGGCGGCGGGGATGCACTTCGGGCCGGGGGCAGCTCGGCGGCGACGAAGGTTCCAAGGTTTCTCTCGCCATTCTCCCCTCACACACACACACAGGAAATAACACACGGTCAGCTGACACAATTCAGCCAATGAGGAGACGGCGGGACAGCGCGCGCAAAAGGGAGGAGCGCCAGGCGTTAGTCGGGTAGGGTGGGGAAGAGGGTACGCGCGTGCGTACAGGGGGCGCGCGCTCACTCTCAAACGCGCATTAAAAAGTACGGCGCACTCTTCCTTCTTACCACGTGTTCTTTTAAAGACACAGGGCGAGACTACAGCGTGCCTCGCCCAGTGACTGAAAGCGTTTTCCAACTAAAACTGTAATGCTATGCAGTCAATCTCAATCGGATTGATTTCTGAGAAAACGCTTGGCTGTGAAATGATTTCATTAGGTCAGCAACTCGCACACCTACCGTAAAGGTGGTCAGAAACAGATCTTCCCCCATATACCTAAGGCCGCAGAGCCTCTTAAAATGTGGGACTTGTTTCAGAATAAATACAGGGCTGCAGACAAGTAATTGTTGCTTCTACGAAAGTATAGCCCACGCAAACAGATCTAGAACTTCTGTCAGCTTTAGGCTACAATCAGTTGGTCCACTGTTTGGTCTGCTGCTCCTTGTTCTGGCAATCACATGACATAACCACTGCAGCGAAAAAACCAATCTGCAAATTTTTCCTAACTTCACTTTTCTGGGTCCCTGTCAGTGTCTTCTGCTCTTTTTTTGGTTTGGATACAATCCCTTCATTTTAGTTCATTTCCACTGCATGGGATCGCTAGAAACTAACCAAAGGGACCTTGTAGCTGTCAAATTGCCTTCCACTGGCAATTTCTCATATCCTGAAGTGGCTTAAGACAGCCAACTTCCCAATACAGTACTGGCAACCTAAACACATCCTTTGCTCTGTGGAGGGGCAGAGGAAGTAAAAAAAAGTTACACTGTATTAGGGCAACACTGATGCACCACATCATTATAATAAAAAAGTTTGAAAACTTCCTCCCAGCAGGAGGAGAGAGGAAGGGGCAACAAGAGGGATTTCTTTCCTTTTGATCACGGGGAATCTGCTTGCAGATGAGTTCACTACCAAGTATTGGCCAGCAGTGGATTTGGCTGTAAGCAAGTTCTCAGTCTTTAAGAAAAGTCACATGGGGAGGGGAAAAACCATTCTTCTGTTCTTCCAGTTCTGGAAGGAAGTTTTCAATTTTAAAAAATAGCAGAAGTGTTCAGTTTGCTAGTACTGTGAAGTGGCTATCTTCTTAAACACACTTCAAGATGTAGGAAATTGATACAGGAGCAAGCGAAATAGGGTCGCTTGAAGGGCATATACCATTTAAATGTCAGGATCATACCAAATGGCATACCAAACCTCTAATTGATCCTAGTGACCCTATTCAGCCCCCACCAGACCACTCCAAATATGTCCATGTATACAAGCCCTAAGTCACTGCCAACTCTCTGAAGTGTACCAAGCTTCAAAACTCATGACAACACGAGCCCTCAAAAATGGCAAAGAGCCACCACTGAATGGGACTGTTTTTTTCTTTTGTAGGAGGCACCCAAAAAAGATCACAAGCTGGAGAACAACACAAGAGTTCTCAGATTGTGCATCCTGCACTTTTTGAGGTAAGGAGCTCCTAAATTCTGTAGTGCATTCTAACCCTATTATATGCCTCTTTGGTCCATTTGCTACTGCTAAAACAGTGAAGTGTCCACTCCATCCCAATTTTCAGTCAAACACTTAAAACACAGTCTCTTGTGGAAATGACACCAAATACAGCCTCTTCCATTACAACAATGTGATTTCTGAATATGCATTTCATCAACCTCACTTTCTATCTATGTATCTATGTATCTATGTATCTATGTATGTATGTATGTATGTATGTATCTATCTATCTATCTATCTATCTATCTATCTATCTATCTATCTATCTATCTATCTATCTATCTATCTATCTATCTATCTATCTATCTATCTATCTATCTATCTATCTATCTATCTATCTATCTGATTTAGACCATCTGGTCTAAAAGACCACTCTACGCAGCATCCAATATAATAAGAATAAAATACAAAAATTACATAAATCCTACTGTAATATACACAATACGATAGAATAGAAAATAAATAGAGAATAAACAGAAAAGTCAGATGTTAACTGGAGGGAAGGCCTGAATGAATAGCCATGTTTTTAATTGACTTTTTAAAGTGCCCAAAGTGGGGGCCGCACGGATCTCAGGAGGGAGATTGTTCCAGAGGCAAGGAGCCACCAAGGAGAAGGGCCGGTTTTGTGTCTTTTCCTTCCGGGCCTCTCTCGGCGTCAGGCTCCTCAAGATCTACCTGGCCCGCACGGGTGATCCGGGTAGATCTTGGTGGGAATAGGCATTCCACAAAATATCGAGGTCCTTTGCTTCCATTATTAACAAAGTAGGAGAATCTTCATTCTTATTAAAAGATTCAAATTAAAAATACCAAGCTAGACTGTCTACAAAGCTTATATTCTCCTCTTCATCACTGAACTGCTATTAGAAAATCTATTAATCTTAAATTGACCAAAGCCTAATTCTATATATATTTACTGCTCCTACTCTGCATAGCAGCATTATTATTTAAAGGGACGAGGTGGCGCTGCAGGTTAAACCACAGAAGCCTCTGTGCTGCAAAGTCAGAAGACCAGCAGTCGTAAGATCGAATCCACGCGACAGAGTGAGCTCCTGTCGCTTGTCCCAGCTCCTGACAACCTAGCAATTTGAAAGCATGTAAAAACGTGAGTAGATAAATATGTACCACCATGGCGGGACGTAATGGTGTTCTGTGTCTATTCGCGCTGGCCATGTGACCACAAAAACTGTCTAAAGACAAGCGCGGGCTCTATGGCTTGGAAACGGGGATGAGCACCGCCCCCTAGAGTCAGACACAATTGGACTAAATGTCAAGGGGAACCTTTACCTTTTTTTTACCTTAGGACCTACTGACTTGCTCCTATTCTGCATAACAGCATAATTATTTAAGCCTTAATTTGAGTAGCAGAATTGGCCATCAAGGGCTCAAGCATTCTCTCAGAACAGTGTTTTTTCCCCCTCCCAAAACATATAGCTTTTTGGGTAAGTGCTGTCCCCAACTTAGCAGAAGAGGAAAATAAATCTCCCTTATAAATTACCAAACACATCCCTACTTAGCAATGCACAAAAATGCAATTGTTATGAATCTCTTCCTTAACAACTGAAATCCTGTTGCTTAGCATACAGTAGACCCACTGAATGACTGGAACTTATACAGGAGTTGGCTCACCAAATCCCCACTGATTTAGTGGACGTACTCTAATTGTAATTTAACGTGCTAAACAATAGGAATTCAACCACTGTCTTTCAACAGGGTTCAGCTAAGGCATGCTTTACACAGGACGCTTAGTGCACACACATTGTTTTAGAGGTTAAAAAAGAGATGTTTTTAATGTACAGCACAAATGATAATGATTCTGAATTCCAAGTTTTACCACAGAACAGGTTTCCCAAGCCAGCACTCTCCAATTGAATTACGTGACACTATGCAGACTAGTTGCGTGTCTAAATCACACTGGCCATGTGACCACGGAAGATTGTCTTCGGACAAAACGCTGGCTCTATGGCTTGGAAACGGGGATGAGCATGATCTCTAGAGTTGAACACGACTGGACAAAAATTGTCAAGCGGAACCTTTACCTTTACCTTTACGTATGCATACTAGGCCCCTTCACGAATTGCTGCCTTGTCGTGGCGAAGGGGCTTGAGTAATTCAGAGAAGCTATGGGCTGTGCCGTGCAGGGACACCCAAGATGGACAGGTTATAGTGGAAAGTTATGACTAAACGTGATCCACCTTGAGCAGGAACTGGCAAGCCACTCCAGTATTTTCACCAAGAAAACTCCATGGACAGAAAGAAAAAGCTAAAAAATATGACGCTGGAAGAGGAGCCCCTCAGGTTGGAAGGTGTCCAACATGCTACTGAGGAAGAGTGGAGGACAAGGACAAGTAGCTCCAGAGCTAATAAAGTGGTTGGGCCAAAGTCGAAAGGACTCTTAGCTGTGGATGTGCCTAGAAGTGAAAGGAAAGTCCGATGCTGCAAAGAAAATTACTGCATAGGAACCTGGAAAATAACATCTATGAACCTTAGTAAGCTGGATGCGGTCAAAGAGAGGATGATAAGGATCAACATTGACATCCTGGGCATCAGTGAACTAAAATGGACGGGAATGGGCAAATTCAATTCAGACGATTATCATATCTACTACTGTGGGAAAGAATCCTGTAGAAGAAATGGAATAGCCCTCATAGTCAACCAAAGAGTGGGAAAAGCTGTACTGGGATACAATCTCAAAAATGATAGAATGATTTCAATATGAATCCAAGGCAGATCTTTCAATATCACAGTAATCCAAGTTTATGCACCACCCACCAATGCTAAAGAGGCTGAAATTGACCAATTCTATGAAGACTTACAACACCTTCTAGAACTGACACCAAAGCAAGATGTTCTTCTCATTATAGGGGATTGGAATGCTAAAGTAGAGAGTCAAGAGATACCTGTTGTTCCTTTTAAGTTTGGCCTGGGAGTTCAAAACAAAGCAGGGCAAAGGCTAATAGAGTTTTGTCAAGAGAACAAGCTGGCCATCACAAACACTCTTTTCCAACAACACAAGAGGCAACTCTACACATGGAGATCACCAAATGGGCAATACCGAAATCAGATTGATTATATTCTCTGCAGCCAAAGATGGAGAAGCTCTATACAGTCAACAAAAACAAGACCTGGAGCTGATTGTGGCTCTGATCACCAGCTTCTTATAGCAAAACTCAAGCTTAAACTGAAGAGAGGAGGAAAAACCACTGGGCTAGTCAGGTATAATCTAAACCAAATCGCTTATGAATACACAGTGGAAGTGGAGAACAGACTTAAGGAACTAGATTTGGTGGACAGAGTGCCTGAAGAACTACGGTTGGAGACTTGTAACATTGTACAGGAGGCAGCAAAAAAAAACCCATCCCAAAGAAAAGGAAATGCAAGAAAGCAAAGTGGCTGTCCAACGAGGCCTTAGAAATAGCAGAGAAGAGAAGGGAAACAAAACGCAAGGGAGATAGGGAAAATTACAGAAAATTGAATGCTGACTTCCAAAGAATAGCAAGGAGAGACAAGAGGGCCGTCTTGAATAAACAGTGCAAAGATATAGAGGAAAAGAATAGAAAGGGAAAAACCAGAGATCTGTTCAGGAAAATTGGAGATATTAAAGGAACATTTTGTACAAAGATGGACATGATAAGGGACATAAATGGTAGGGACCTAACTGAAGCAGAAGACATCAAGAAGAGGTGGCAAGAATACACAGAGGAATTATACCAGAAAGATCTGGATGTCCCGGACAACCCAGATAGTGTGGTTGCTGACCTTGAGCCAGACATCCTGAAAAATGAAGTCAAGTGGGCCTTAGAAAGCTTGGCTAACAACAAGGCCAGTGGGGGTGACGGCATTCCAGTTGAACTATTTAAAATCTTAAAAGATGCCGCTGTTAAGGTGGAAAACTCAATATGCCAGCAAATTTGGAAAACTCAACAGTGGCCAGAGGATTGGAAAAGATCAGTCTATATCCCAGGCCCAAAGAAAAGTAGTGCCAAAGAATGCTCCAACTACTGTACAATTGCACTGATTTCATACGCTAGCAAGGTTATACTCAAAATCCTACTGTACAACTGCATTCATTTCACACGCTAGCAAGGTTATGCTCAAAATCCTACAAGGTAGGCTTCAGCAGTATGTGAACTGAGAACTCCCAGAAGTACAAGCTAGATTTCGAAGGGGCAGAGGAACTAGAGACCAAATTGCTAACATGCTCCGGATTATGGAGAAAGCCAGAGAGTTTCAGAAAAACATCTACTTCTGATTCATTGACTACACAAAATGCTTTGACTGTGTGGACCACAGCAAACTATTGCAAGTCCTTAAAGAAATGGGAGTGCCTGACGCCCTTATCTATCTCCTGAGAAATCTATATGTGAGACAGGAAGCGACACTTAGAACTGCATATGGAACAAATGATTGGTTCAAAATTGGGAAAGGAGTATGACAAGGCTGTATATTGTTTCCCTGCTTATTTAACTTCTATGCAGAATACATCGTGTGAAAGGCTGGACTGGAGGAATCCCAAGACTGAATTAACATTGCCATAAGAAATATCAACAACCTCAGATATGCAGATGATACCACTCTGATGGCAGAAAATGAGGACGAATTAAAGAACCTTGTAATCAGAGTGAAAGACGAGAGCACAAAAAATGGTCTGAAGCTCAACATAAAAAAAACCTGAGATCATGACCACTGGTCCCATCACCTCCTGGCAAATAGAAGGGGAAGATATGGAGGTGGTGACAGATTTTACTTTCTTAGGCTCCATGATCACTGCAGATGGGGACAGTAGCCATGAAATTAAAAGACACCTGCTTCTTGGGAGGAAAGCGATGACAAACCTCGACAGCATCTTAAAAAGCAGAGACATCACCTTGCAGACAAAGGTCTGCATAATCAAAGCTATGGTTTTTCCAATGGTGTTGTATGGAAGTGAGGGCTGGACCATAAAGAAGGCTGACTGCTGAAGAACTGATGCCTTTGAATTGTGGTGCTGGAGGAGACTCTTAAGAGTCCCCTGGAGTGCAAGGAGAACAAACCTATCCATTCTAACAGAAATCAATCCTGAGTGCTCACTGGAAGGACAGATCCTGAAGCTGAGGCTCCAATACTTTGGCCATCTCATGATAAGACTCCCTGGAAAAGATCTGGGAATGTTTGAAGGAAAGAGGAAAAGAGGACATCAGAGGACAAGATGGTTGAACAGTGTCATCAAAGCTACCAACATGAATTTTGACCGAACTCCGTAAGGCAGTGGAAGACAGGAGGGCCTGATGTGCTCTGGTCCATGGCGTCACGAACAGTCGGACACGACTAAACAAGTCTCATACATACTATATGCATGAAGTACTGTATTTTTAAAGTAATGAGGTTAGTGTAGGTTAGAAGCGGAGGACGATTTTAAAATCAGATAGAGGCTACACACAACAATCGGTTCAAGGTACAGAAAGCCAGATTTTGGTTGAATATAGAGAACACTTCCTAACTGTTAGAGCAGTAAGACAGTGGAATCAATTACCTCAAGAGGTGGTGAGTATTCCAACACTGCAGTCATTCAAGAGAAATTTAAGACAACCACCTGAAAAATATATTTGATTTATATTCCTTCATGGAGCAGGAGGTTGGACTCAATGGCCTTAGAGGATCCCTCCAACTTCATTATTCTATGATTCTATGCATATAAGGTTGATGTCCACACTAAGGGCATATGACAAATGGCAAAAGATTGTTGAGGGCATAGTACACTACTACCCATGAATTGTACAGGCTTTGTGTTTATTTCTGATACTCTGTTATTCTGTTTAATTTTGTTTCACTTGATTATCACAGTTCAAGATGGAGGCTGACCAAGTGGTAAACATTCATAGGACAATTACAAATATCTGGGAAGCATAGGGAGATATAGGGAGAGTTTGTAGGTATATTTTAGGGTGAGTTTGTAGGAATATTTTTAATAGAAGAAATCAGTATGAGGACTATGTAATAATAGGGTGATATCAAGTTGGTTCTGATTTATAGCATCTCTTCTCAGGATCTTCTAGGTAAAACATACTCAGTGGTTTATCAGTCCCTCCTTTAGTGGCACCCTGAGACCATGCAACATTCGAAGGTTATGCAGCCTGACATTACTAAAATCTTAGTGGGGATTTGGGCTCCTGATCCTTGGCTGCACTACTGGATATTCTAATCCCCTAAACTGTCCACCCAACCATTTAACACTATCCAAGTAGCCAAGGAATAAATGACACATTGTAGGGTGAACAACTGTAGACTTGGTTTAAAGTTCAGAGTGGTTTTTAGTTAAGAATTCATTCATTCATTCATTCATTCATTCATTCATTCATTCATTCATTCATTTTTTAAAAAGATGTGCTGCTTATATACCACCCCATAGCACTTAGAGCACTCTCTGGAAGGTTTACAAGTTAATTATGCAGGCTACATATTGCCCTCCCAGCAAGCTGGGTACTCATTTTACCAACCTCAGAAGAACAGAAGGCTGAGTCAACCTTGAGCCCACTACTTGGGATTGAACTCCAGGTTGTGAGCACAGTTTTGGCTGCAGTACAGCAGTTTTAAGCACTGTGGCATGAGGCTCAGTTACATATATTTATCCCACCTTTCTTCTTTAAAAGAACCCAAGGCAGCACATATCTCATTTTAAAAGGACAATATGCAGAAGCTAAAAAAACATTAAACAAGTATTACATTAAAAACAGTAATAAAATCAATACTAAAACACATTTTAAACAACAAAGCACAGCTATTCATTAAAAGAAACCTCTCAGCCCATCAGTTATTAAGGGAAAGCTTACCTAAGCAGAAAGGTCTTTGCCTGCTTGTGGAAGGATGGCAATGATGGGGTCATCCTAGCTTCCCGTAGAAGGGAGTTCCAGAGCTAGGAGTAGCAACAGAGAATGTCCCTACCAAGCATGTTCCCACCAATCACACCTGTGAGGGTGGCGGGACTGAGAGAAAGGCCTCTCCTGAGGCCTTTACAAGCCCTGGCAGGTTCATAAAGAGAGATGTGGTCTTTTAAATAGCTTGGACCCAAGCTGTTTAAGGCTTTGTAGGTTAAGATCAGCACTTTGAATTGTGCCTGGAAATGGATTGGCGGGGGCAGGGGGTGTCACATGATCTCTGTAACCAGCCCCAGTCAGCAGTCCGGCTGCTGCATTTTGGACCATTTGGAGTTTCTGAAAATTTTCCAAAGCCCCACGAAGAGCGTGTTACAGTAATCCAGTCGAGATGTAACTAGGGAAGTGTCAGCATGGCTAGATCAGACCTCTCAAGAAACAGGCACAGCTGGCACTCTAGTTTTAACTGTGCAAAGGCACTCCTGGCCACTGCTGAAACCTGGGCATCCCAGTTCAGAGATGAATCCAGAATCACCCCCCAAGCTGCATACCTGTGTTTTCAGAGGGAGTGTAACCTCATCCAGCACAGGCTCCAACCCTATTCCTTGATCTGCTTTTTGAGTAACCAGTGACCCCTCCATCTTGCCTGGATTAAGTTTCAGTTTATTTGCCTTCATCCAGTCCATTACTGACATCAGACACTGATTTAGAACCAAAACAGCTTCCTAGGATTTAGATGGTAAGGAGAGATGGAGTTGGGTATCTTCAGCATATTGGTGACACCAAATCCCAAAACTCTGGACAACCTCTCCCAGTGTTTTCATTTAAATGTTAAATAGCACGGGAGACAAAACAGATCCTTGAGGCCAAAGACCATGGTGTCAAACAGGAGTCTCCCAGCACCACCTTCTGAGTTTTCCCCTCCATGAAGGACTGGAAGAATCTTGTGGGAAATCCTCGTAATATTTTATCAGAGAAGTACACTAATCTAGAGCAGCCATTCTTAACCATTGGTGGGGGGCAAGGCCCTTTTAGGAGTTCTTCTCAGGTTCCAGGGCCCCCTGTCAAACAAGGAATATGTTCAACATGAACAGATGAATAAAGAAACAGAAGATAATTTTTTTTCAGTCTGTGGCCCCCTTCAAATGAGTCAGACCCCTCCCAGGGGGACATATGGGCCAGGTTGAGAATTGCTGACAAAGTTGGGATGAATGAGGTACCTCCCTCACATATGACTGGACGGCAACTCCCATCACTTAACGCCACTGACTGTGCTGGCTAGAGTGCATAGGAATAGCAGTACAACACTATCTTTAGGGACACGTTTTCCTCTGCTCTGGAAAGAATGTCGGGAAACACCAAGCAGTACCAACCAGGAATGTTTAACTGTCCAGCCTTCAGTCAGGAGGTTGAGCCAGATGGCTTACAGAAATTATACAGAAAGGCACCTGCATAATTTTCAGACCAACTAAATGCAGGATGTGTAACAGATGAGGTAACCTCCACCAAAGATCAGTCACTGTGGTATTAAATAGATGCAATTGCAGGAAGATACTATACTCAAGTTATGCTCATTGAGGAAGGAAGGGATGTTTCCTTAACCTGCTGGCATCAGTACAGAATAACACTAAGCCAGCAAGGGAAAAAAATTAACAACCATGATAACCTTTTGGAGGAGATTAAACCATGTCTGGGCAACCTTGACAGGTTCAGAGGCCAGTGTTCTGCCCTTGAATATCCTCTACAGAAACTCCCAAAAATAGTGGGGAGGGGAGAAAGCCAGAAGTATACTTTGAGTTTAGAAAAATTGTATCGTGTGTTTTTTAAACACTGCAGAGGGGAGTTGGATCCTATTTAAAAGGTGAATTGCTGCTCCTGTGGGCTTTCAGGAGCAGTAATTCACTTTTTTGCTGAAGAAAACTATTCACAGGCATTAGGGCAAAATGGTTCTGGGCAGTGCAAAAACAGCTGGAGGAGACTGCCCAATCCTGCTTTACATTGCTGAAGCACTATCAGCGCAAGGGCTGAAAGCAGTCACAGCTATAGCATAGTGAGGGAGAAGCAAAGGTTATGAAAAATCCTCTTCACTCACAGCCATTCACTGAGTTACACCCTTTGGCAGTCTAGCTCAATATTATCAGACCTTGCTGGCAATGGTTCTTCAGAGTTTCACACATTGTACTATTTGGAGTTTCCCGGTATTTCCTGTTGGCCTCCCAGCCAAGTTCTAACCAGGCCAAATGCTGCTTAGCTTCTAAAATCAGACCAGATCAGGTATATTCAGGGTGGTATGATGTAAGATTATTTTTGCAAAAAAAAGGAGCTCCTTTTGCTCCTTATCATTCCCAAGGGACCTAACTGAAGATAGGTTCTGACTAACCCTGCAGTCAATCACAGCATACCTCCAGCCACATATTGGAGCTTGGCAAGAAACTCTGGTTTCATATATCAAAGCTTGTACTATAGATCTACATCAGTTTGTTTTCTATAGCATTTAAATAATTGAAGTAGGAACTTGATGGTGGATGAAATGAAACATTGCACAAACAACAAACAGCACATTCACAACAAGGTTGGAAGAACATACTGCTAATGCATCTTCGCAAAACACACAAAGGCAACTGTTTAAGACTCTAGACACAATTATCAGAACTCAAACTACATTACTCTAACTGGATCAGTACAAATAAGGCTTCTGACACAGTTAAGATAGGGAGAAGGCTTCCAAACACTCTCTATAACCTCAAGTGAGTATGTAAATATTTATGGCCACACAGTGTCTCTCTCTCTGCACTGCAATACAGCAAAATATGTCCTGGCTGTGGAAGCTTCTTTTACTCCCCAGGTAATAGCAGTGTCTGCTCTAAAGGGGACACAAGTACACAGGTTGCATGGTTAGGAACCCTGTGTGCTACAAACCCCTAATATATATAAAAGCTCCTGACATTGCTCTAATGAGTACAGTGGGGAGCATAATCACTATTTCAGATGACCAATAAGTACTACACCTGTTATCAGAACTAACATCTCTATGCAAGATATAGAGATCTTGAGTCATCCATTCCATTTCATGATGTTATTTTTGCATGAGTTTTTTATCCAAGAGCTCCAACTCCAAATTTTAAAAATAAAAGATAATAAATAAACAGAAGCCTCATAATGAATCTGACTCTGGTCTTCTTCTTGATCTCTATCACCATGAAGCTGCTGTTGGTTTACTCCTGTGCCCTTCCTTTGCCTCTAAAAATATTATTTCTGGTAGAACATCCAAACGAACATAGGTTTTATTGTTCACTTCAATATTTCCCTATATCAGGGGCATGAACCACATCTCCATTTTCTCTTATAGTGCATTTCCCCTCTGAATTATCAAGAAACTCCCTTATACCATCTAGCTAGTAGACTGAAGAGCCTGAGATCCCCCTTCAATACCTTACATAAAATTTTGGCTTAGTAATTATGGGGAAGTCACTGTCAGGCAGGAATAAACAACAAATGAATTTACCTGAGGGCTTGTTTTGAATTTGAAAAGCTCATATGTGGAATATGTAATGCAAGCAAAGTGCATCTAAGCAGAGACAAAGATATTCTTTGTTAGATTCCCCCCAATTTTGTTTGATTCCCCCTAATTTTAAGTCAAAGGAACTCAGTGAAGTAGTTTAGCTCACAGCAATCTTAGAATTGGAGGTTAGGTTCAGAGAGAAAATTATTTGACCAAGGCCCAGTCTGTGAATATTCTGATAGTCCTTTGATTTTAGCCTGAGCATCTAGTTTTTAGCTACTACACTGCACACATCTGACAAGTAAATCTTGGCCTATGAAACCTAATGTCATAAAACATCTGTCAGTCTTGATGGTGCCATAAAAACCTCTTCATTTTCATTATTTTGCAAGGGCTGTTCATTCCAAGTAATGGGTTTTCCTGGCATTCCTGGAACAGGAGGGGAGCTAAACATAAAGTCAAGGGATTTGGGACAAGGCACACCACCTTATTTTATTCAAAATCAGAGGGAACATTGTTATCTATTCAAACGGGTTGCAAAACTATTTATTTAATGGCTTACTCCCAGTTTAGGGACCCAAGCTTTAATTAATTAAAATATTAAAACATGCTAAAGATTACAACACACCATTGCCCAGTATGGTTGGGGCAGAAATAGCAGATACGTTTTCTTCAATCAGGTAGATAAACCATCCACTGTATTGGCAGAGGTGCACCAAAGGAACTGGTGGCAAAGGTGATCTTGACTGGGCAAAGAGTATTTTGGAGGCGCTACAAATTGTCTACTTCAGATTTGTGCAGCTCTGCTAGTACTTAGCCCTCCCCCTAGCTCCTCGCTCCCCTGGCTCTGGGACAGGAAAAGAAAAAGGGCACCCTGACTGTGGGTCTCCCTGATAACAAGGTGTATTGGTCGATCTAGGGGAGAACCAGGCACATTCTACCTTGCCTGTTTCCAGCCCTTCATTTTAAAGACGAGGGACACACACCCCTTCTTCTGTCAGGCAGCCTCTCCGTGGACATGGGAGAGAGCAGCAGTCTCTCGTGAAGGACCCGCTTTTGCTGTTTTTAGTCTGGCCTCTTCCCACCCACACCCTTCTCTCCTCCCCCTGGCGTGTGCATTTAACAAGTAGGGAGAGACAACACACAGTGTCACACATCCTTCCTTCCCGTGTCGTGCTCTCTCCCGCGTCCTTCCTCTCTACCAGACGCAGCCGCTAACACAAAATGACGGCTTCCTCCTCGGCAGCCCCGCAAGATCAAAGCCCACCTCGCTCCGCCGCTTAATTGCCCGCGTTTGATTCCTCTCACTCGAGCGCGGTTCTCAGGGCAAGGCAGCCACCCGTTTGCTGCCCTGACGGAACGACAACCCTCCTCGCCGCCCCCTCTCTCTGTCACACACATTCGCACACACAGACAAAACCCCACCTCAGGACAAACGGCAGGGGGGGAAAAAAACCGGTGGGAAAAGAGACGAGGCGGGAGGGGCGGCTAAAGCTTAAGCAAACATCCAACCCCCGCTTTGGGGGAGCGGGAGGGAAAGAGCGCGCGGCTTGGCTGCTGCATCCGCATTGCTATTGTGATGTCGTCAGTTCAAAAGATGGAGAGATGCTTCTCCCAAGGAAATCGGCGCGCGCGGGCGGGCGGGCACACACACACACACACGCACAGAGAGAGAGAGAGAGAGAGGAGCCTCGGGGAATGTGACCCTGAGGCCCTACCTTTTGCTCCCTCTCTTCCCCTGTGTCTACGCCACATTTAAATACCGGCTTGCTTCAACCCCCGCCCTCGGCAACCTGCAAAGCAAAAGCGAGAAGGCGGGGGAGTGGGGGGTGGAAAGAGAGAGAGAAATACAACAACAACAGCCGCTGCCGCCGCCACTTAAGTGGCGCACAAACCCAATAACCCATTTATGTCACATATGCAAAGCCGCAAGACAGACTGCGGAGAGCAGCAGCAAGCAGCTGGGGCCTTTTGAAACGGACAGGGAAGAGGCTCGCCGCGGCCAGCCCAATAAGACTCCAGCTGCGCGCCTCTGAGAAATAAATGGTCTGAAGCTGCTCGCCTGCCCCTCGCCTGCCATCGCTCACTGCCTCCCTCCCCGCATTGCATCCCCCCACCACACACACACACACAATCACCGAATGCACCGCACAGCCAAAGCGTCACTGGGTGGCACACACACACACACACACACACACACACCTCCACCCCTACACACACAAGTGCGTGTGGTCTGCAAGCGGTGGCCTCTGCGGGGCGATTGCAACTTTCAAGAAGAAGAAGAAGACAGACATAAAGCCAATTCTACTGTACCTGCTTTCAGGCATCATTCTCAGCTTTTTTTTCCTGCTGCTTCTCCCCACCCCCTTCCGATTTATCTCAGCTACTGGTTTTATAACGAAGAGGGAGGGGTAGAGAAAAAGGTGGGGGCTTTTTTAAAAAAAATTCCTCCCCTCTTCTCCAAGCCCGTCTGCACCTTCTGTTAGAGACCGCAAGTGAAGTCACAAGGCTGAATCTGTGACATCACATGGAGTCTACAAACACTGGATTGTGACTTCACTGCAGGATGGAGGAGCAGGGAGGATACAAAAAAAGGAGAGAGGAGGGGGAAAGACTCTTATTCAAACCCATATCTGCAAGAGTAACAAAGAGATCACAGGGAGAAGGGGATACTAAGTATACACATATGTATTTATATGAGATCTGTTTTTAGTACTATGATAAAATCTACTTCTATCAAAATAACATTCCAAGATGGAGTGAGGAAAAAACAGAGAGGAAACCCCATAAACAAGGAAAATGTATTTGGGTACCCACACTCTTTCCCCCAATTCTCTTCAAGACACAACTCTCCCAAAACTGGGCCGACAACCAAAATGAATGTATCCTATGCATGGAAAAGACTGATGGAAATAGAAGGGGTCACAGGTGGAAACTGAAAGGACAGAACATGCTGTAAGTCTAGAATAGGTTGCATTGGCAGAGCCCTGCAGAGGTGATAGGAACATAACTCAGTTAATAATGTTGAAGGTACAATAAATTTAGCTGCTTATTTCACCAAAAAGGATACACTTTCATAATTATTGATTGGGGTGTTGTATTCCAAATCTGAAGGATATTCTGGTGGAATAGCCCAGGACTTGACAGATTGCAAGGTTGGAAATAAGGTCAAATGTCTCCATTTCTACCTATTCAACAGGAGAGGCAGAGGAACCGAGCCAAGGACAAAAAAAAAAGAGCAAGCAGCTTCAGCATACTGTTTACTACTATGTGACATTCTTGCATTGGCCAGCAACCAAGTGGCACTGACTCTAGCAGAAAAAGAGGAGAAAGCATCTTTGAGAAATGTTTATATAGCAAAGGGCCTTTGTCACCAGCCAAAATGTTAATTGGAGAACAACAAGGGTGGGGTATCAGAAATTAGCACCTTTTGGATTTTCGAGGAAGTGGGAATAGGTTTTTTTCTTTCCGAGTTTCCTGTTCAACAAAGAAACAGATGTGCAGATTTTCAGCAGAAGCACCAGTACTAACCTAGGCTCCTCCCCTCTCATTTTCAGTCATTTTAGAATTACCCAGCAGGATGGTTGGCTTTTTGCCAATATTTTAAGTACAATCTTTATTCTGCAGTTGAATATAGTACTATCCATACGTTCTCACACTTTACTGTAAAGGTAATCACACAATGTACTCAAAGTTCAACACTATCCAATGAACTAATATAATGTCACTAAGATGAAGTCTCAAGGACTCTGGAATTGATATAAATGGGTCTTATTTAATGCAATTTATTTGTTATTTATTTGTTAGTATTTATATTCCAATTTTACATTTCAAAACAGCTTACGCCTACATTTAGTAGGAGAACCATGTTAAAAATAATAGAAGCAGGATTTTTAAAAAAGTTAAAATATTCCAAGAACCCAGAAGACTCACTAATAGAACAATTTTATGCACGTCCATAAATAATTTCCATAGTTAAGGCTCAATAAGACTCACTTCCAAA
This sequence comes from Pogona vitticeps, assembly GCF_051106095.1. Classification (NCBI taxonomy): domain Eukaryota; kingdom Metazoa; phylum Chordata; class Lepidosauria; order Squamata; family Agamidae; genus Pogona; species Pogona vitticeps. Next base: position 161,758,302 of record NC_135787.1, on the reverse strand, counting down.
TAGGTTTGTACAAGATTGTAGGGTTTAAAATGTTAAAGGTGCTAAAAGCTCACAACAGTATCTTTACCCTTCAAGCCATCAAGAAGAATACTGAGAAAATGGACATAGGCAGTTCTACATGATGTAATTCATTTATTTAGAGATGTGTGTGTAGTGTAACTAATAGGATATATATACTGTAAATGTATAAATATGCTGTATATTTCTTGATCTTGCACCAGATACAGCAGCAGAAATGTTAATTCCCAATTGCAGATCATCACTGTTTGTTTGTTTGTTTGTTTGTTTGTTTGTTTGTTTGTTTGTTTGTTTGCTACAAAGACACAACACCTCACTTGTTTGCTCCAAAACCTGCCCTTCTTATACTAGACACACAACCTATTATTTTCTTCCTTTCTTTTTTCCATCAGTATTTATTATATTAAAATTACACAAAATGAAAGAGCAAGTCAATTTGTATACACACATACAAAAAAAATCTAATCCTTAAGAATCGTATTACTCTGGTGTTCTATCACTCAGCAATACATACCATATTAGTTCTAGGCAAATGCAGAACCTACACAAAGATCCCAAAGGAACTGTTTGGCAAATAATTATTTGCACAGAAACCTCAACTTTAACCACCCACTCCCAGGAAATTTCTAGAAATGCATGTAAAAATGTTGCCAATGACCTTGACTAAAAAACATTAAAAGCATTTAATTTGGTGGTCTGGCACAGTATAACAAAAGTACATTCACTAACATACATTAAAAAGTAGAGTAAACCAAATGAATTAGTTTTCTCATGGATTCCAATTATGCACTCTTCTAGTAGCAATACTTAGGATTACCAAAAGGTAAAATCTTTTATTTATTATTGTTCACCAGTTTAGAGGTTGAAATTGTCATTTTTTAAAAACTAAGCAATATGTTACTGGTTCACTGTTAATTCTTCTAAGTTATACATTACTCATTGCTTGTCATTAACATACTATTAATATTTACTTGACAGCATGGTTCCCCCCATGACTTCCACCCCATTTTCCCCCAAAGTAGCAGTTCTGCTCAAGCAAGTAAGCACTGCTCATTATGAAGAAACACATAGACATGTTTCTTGTGTTTGCAAAATAATTTAAATATTTTCATTATCAGTTTTTAAAGTAAACACTGGCACTCATTACAAGACTAATAAAATGAATAGCAATGTTACATTTAGTCTGCACCTTTTGAATTTAGTAAATAGCCAGTTTTTATTGTCAAAGTATCCATTCAGTTTGGATTTACCACTAAGAAAAAGACAAATAAATACAACTGAATATAAATAACAAAAATCATTAGAACTTTAGGAGTAATCTCTGAAATTGTAATATTTTCTGATTTAGGGATCATCTCTCAGATTTAATTATCTTGGTATATTCTTTAAAAAAAAAACTAAAGGAAGTCATGTGGTCATTACATAATACAAATGTAGAAGAATGTGACACCATTTGCTTTGTGTTATTAGACCACTTAAAAAATCAAACAATTAATGCAAGCTTTCATAGATCAGAAGTCCAGTACAGAAAGATTATACATAAATGTCCCAAAATTCATGGTAAACATTTGCCAGGCATCCTCTTAAGGTGAATTTAAAGCTGGTTACAGGCAAGCTTAGTGGTCTAATAATGGCATTGCATTTTTCTACTCTGTGTCTCCTTAACACATTCCAAAGGCCGTTGTAAAAGAAATTATGGAAACATTTATTTTGCTGCTTCAGCTACTACAGCAAAGGATAAATTGTCACATGCATTTCTACCATGGTACAGTCTTTCTACAGAGACAATGTTGTTTCAGTTTAATTTGTGTAATAGCTTGTATAAAAAAAAAATAGAACTGACCATGTCACAGAGCCTGGTCACAAGCATGCATTCCAAGCTTCATGGCTCAGTTTGAAGACAAGAGATGTGTGAAAGGTCCATCACTGTCTTGGTGCAAACTCATTTCACAGACAAATAAGCCTAACGACCAGACATCCCCATACAGACTTAGAGAGGGACTCACTGGGCTAAACATGATTGACCTGATGATAGTGGAATGGGATACATATAGTTAACCTGTTTTTTGCTACTTTTTCTGCTATATTTTATGTATTATTATTTTAATCAAAATTAATCAGAAGGAGGAAGAACACCTTTCTTTATGAGAGAAAGGTTATTAATTATCACCTACCCATTATAATAAATGCAGCTTTGAGTTCCTTGCCTCTGAGAGTTGTCTTCTTTGGTTCCCATAAAAATGGCCTCATGTCACAGGCATTAAGGACACTGAAGTACCCTTAGACATAGGTACCCTTTTACTCCTTCAGTTTCCAGGGCCATTTGTTTGTTTTTACCTTACTGCTTGCTGAAGGCAGTATGGAATCTTCCAACATTAAATTACTTGCTACAGTAGAGATCCAATTCATAGATCTCTGCAGCGATGAATCCCAGAATTACAGCTGCTTTTGAACATTAGTTCACACAACTACCCTCATCACTTACCCATTTGTTTGACGGCAGCCATCAAGCCCACATCCAAGAATCTCAGGAGGATGCAAAATAGTTTGACATTTGAGAATACACTGGGTTAGCTCAAACACAGAGAGGTCCACTAAAGAGATCCTTGATATCCTTATAACCATTATGTGTATTCACTTGGTTTGGATAATCTTTCATTACCTTTCAAAAGATTCTCGTTATTCTGCCAGATGTCCACTGAAACTGGTATTCATAATAGCATTCTTCATAGGTGCATTCAGAGGGCCAACTCTACCATTAAGCAGAGTAAACTGATGCAGGTGGCAGAACCTCATCCTGAGAGACAAATGTGACAGTTCCCTGTCATTCCTCTTGAGGCCTCTGGCCATTCCTCCTCCTAGAAGATAAGAAATGTAATGTACGCCACACTGTTTGTCCTTCACCCTACAAATTAGCCTGGAGCATGGTAGGAGATATTATCCAGTTGGCAATGTAGAAACAAGATTCAAATACTAGTCTAGTCAACTTCTGTACATGGAACAGAAGAGGCTAAAATTCTGACTTTTTTTCCAAGCTGCAAAATGGCTTGGGCTGGATCTTTATAGTCAATGTACTTCAGGGAAAACAATGAATTCTGAAGGAATCTTTCTGTAGTCTTTTAAAGCAATATTGGCTAATCAAATCCAAACATAAATTTCAAGGTACATTCTATTTATACAAAGGAAGGCTTCAGCCAGAAAAAAACCAGGAGGAGATCTATGTGAAGAAATAAAACTTGTTAGTCTTGAAGTACCACAAGCATCCTTCTTGGCTTTGCTGCAACAGATTTATATTATTATTATTTGTTGTTGTTTAGTCATTAAGTCATGTCCGACTGTTCATGACCCCATGGACCAGAGCACGCCAGGCCCTCCTGTCTTCCACTGCCTCCTGGAGTTGGGTCAAATTCATGTTGGTAGCTTCGATTACACTGTCCAACCATTAATATTATTACCCACCAATAATACTGAACATTTTAAAATTTTGTGGATGCTTTGCGAAAGAATTACTGCTACCCAAGATTATATAAAATCAGAAATCTAAATTTGCTTATTGGATGACCACTGAATATCTTCTGCTGACAACAGTGACATAGGATCTTTGTGTACTTTGTCAATATCTCTCTCACCTTCTCACCTTTTCCTTCCCTATCTAGTTTTTACTGACATTTCTTTCCCATGCTCTTACACCTTCTCATGTCTCCTACATACCTCTTTAGTTCTAATTATTAGATATCAAACATATTATTTCTGAGGTAGGAGAAATATGGGTTGCACTTTCCAACTTTGTCAGAAGATCTGCCTCGCTCCGAGTACACTACCATATCTCACTATGACTTCACCACCTGCATGTGAGAATTAATGATATATCATACATTCCTAGTACGCACAGGATTTTCTATTGTATCTCCAGTGTGTTTGTGTCAAAGATCTGCTGGCAGGGACCCTCCGATTTCTCTATCCCTCACTATATCCCCCTCTGTCATCAGAATAACTGTAGAAATAACTTAGATTTAAGCTGTGGTTGAAGGACTAAGTAAAATAAAAATTGAAGAGACATGCACATGAAGGTCACTGCAGTTTGTCTGTTGTGACAACAGTCTTCAAAACATAATTAATTGCCTCCACAAAGTGTTTCATAGTCTTCTTGGTGCACTTTGAAAAGCCAGTATCATAGGAAGGCTAGAGTGTTGGGTAAACCAGAGGTTGTCAACCCCTGGTCTGCAGGCCAGTGCCGGTCTGTGGCGTGAGCTGGACTGGGCCATGAAAACAGACCTCCCCCCACGCACTCCCCTCCCCACAGCTGCTTTGTGCACACATGCACATGCCAGCACCGGCGTGAGCACTACCCCACCGCTTCACGTATGCACCTGAGAGCACAAGCGTGGGGGAGGGAGTGCCCCGCCTTCCTCAGAGGTTCAGCCGGTGTGCGGTCCCAAAAAGGTTGGGGACTGCTGGGAGAGACTACTGAGATTTAAGTTCAGATTCCTCACTTGGCTATAAAGATTACCTGGTGATACTAAGCCAAAACATCATATCTCAGACTAACCCACTTCACAAGATTATTGTGTGAATAGACTGTATACACTACCTAGCTCTATTTGATGGAAAGAAGGAATATAAATAAAAACATTTATGGTTGTAGGAGACCTACATTCTCTAATGTATAGTAATGCTTAGCTGGTTGAACTTTTGAAATTTGGAGATAGGTATGTTTACTTATCCCTAAGAATTCACTCATCAACTATAAAATGTTTTCTTACTTATCAGTTCTCTGAACCTGTTAACAGTATGTATAACAATATGAAGAAATTCTTGTTTCAGTGGAGCAGTCGAACATAGGAGGAAGTTGAGTAAATGGGGAGAGATTGCACTGAGCATTGAGCATTACTACTGGAGTAAAATTCCAATCATTCATGTTTATATAAAAATAAATAAATGTGAAGATGTGTTTACATAAGACTAACCAAATTATCAATAACTAGTTACAACAATAATATTAGGATGTATTAAAAACTGAAATCCAAATATTTATTCTAAAATGTTGACTACTAGTGAGAGTACAACATAAGCACGGATGCACACCTGTTTATAAATTAACTGACAGGTGACTTGGTCATCAAGCTGTTATGCAGTAAATGAACCTTCCAAATATGCTAGAGGGTTATTCTAACTGGAGAATCATTGTAATTACATTTGGTACACGGCAGATTCTTCTAATCTTCCATAAAACAGCACAATTTCCTGAGAACAATTTGAAATGTATACTGCAAAAAGCTACTCCTCATACGTGCCACAATTGAAAATATTGGAGCCCTTTCATGGTTTAGAAATTATATAGTGTTTAGGGTTCTCAAAACCAGGAGAACAAAGAACTGATTTTCAAAAACTGAATTGAATCAACCAGTAAAACCCACTGTGGAGGTGGGAAGTGAAGCCAATCCTGCACCAGGACTGAACCAAAAGCTTCCAGTAAAGTACACTCTACAAAGAATAAGAGACCAGTATGGTAAGCTGCAACACCAGACCTCACTCTGCAGTGCTAGTCTAGAGATATAAAAATAGTACTGTTGTTGAAACAGGCTACCAAAATGAAGAAGCATTCTGTAGGAAGTCCACAAATCCTTTTAAAAAGTCCCATCTTCTCTATCCTAGGTATGTACAGTAAATATCTTTAATAGTAGACATAGCATTTTGGAATGTAGGGTACACTGTCAGTATTCTTCACCTGAAAATACTGAATTTTTTTCCTACATCCAACCCCTGTAATTTATGTAATACTATATTTCAAATGCACACCTACTTACCTCCACAGAGGCTGAGACAACAGCTGCAATGTTAGAAAACACTTGCAAAGGGAAAGAGGCAAGACTGCAAAGAAGGCAGCCCACCTTTCCTTGCCACATGAATACTCCACAGTTTTAATTCCTTCTCAATGACAGGACATTCCCAAGGACTTCATATTGTTTAATCCACTGCAGTTGGTTATCTAGAATAGTCTGAAGAAGGGGACTATAACTGACAAAAGGTCATGCTGTTAGATTAGGCATCCTTCAGTCCATGACTTGTGTTTTCTTCAGGCTGATTGTTAGTCCAAAGTCTTGGCAGGACTTGCTAAAACGATTCATGAGTTGTTGGAGGCCTTCAGCAGAGTGGGCAACAATGGCTGCATCATTGGCGAAGAGGAAGTCCCACATGCATTTCAGCTGGACTTTGGTCTTTGCTCTCAATCTAGAGAGATTAAAGAGCTTTCCATCTGATCTATCCTATTGCAATTCCAAAGGCGTGCTTCATCATGACAGCAAAAAAGATCCCAAACAGGGTTGGCGCAAGGACACAGCCCTGTTTCACTCTGCTTCAAATGTCAAAGGGATCTGATGTTGAGCCATCAAAAACTACAGTGCCCTTCATTTCCTCATGAAAGGACCTGGTGATGTTAAGGAGTCGAGGTGGACATCCAATCTTGGCAAGTATTTTAAAAAGGCCATCCCTGCTAACCCAATCAAAGGCCTTTGTGAGATCTATGACAAGGCGGTGTTAGAAACAGCGTTCTTGAAATGTTCCCATCGCTCAGCTGCATTTGCATCAGCTGGGCCTGGAAGGGTTTCCTCAACTGCTTGGGCAACTTCTTCCAATTTTCTTTGACTGCAAGTCTTGCTGATGTTAATATGTGGTGTTCCTTCTTCATATCCTCTTTGTTCGCATTTTTTACTCTACTACACACCAGGGAGTGATCAGTATCGCTATCAACACTCTGGTAACTGTGTGTGATCGTAATACTAGGAAGAACATCTAATGAGAATCAAATCGAGCTGATGCCAATGCTTCGATCTTGGATGTCTCCAGGAAACTGTGTTGAAGCTTTGTATTAAAGAATATGTTGCTGACACAAAGGCCATAATAACAGCAAAACTCCAGCAAGCGATGGCCATTTCCGTTCATCTTCCCAATGCCAAAATGGCCTAGACAAATGGGCCAAGAATTGTGATCAGAACCAACTCTAGCATTAAAGTCTCTGAGAATGAACAGTGGCTCTCTCTCAGGGACTTTTTTGATAGTAGCTGCCAGATCGTCATAGAATTTCTTTCACTTCTGTTGTGGACGACGGTGTTGGTGCATATGCACTAATGAGGGTGACTGGTCCCACTGCTGAGTGGAGCTGCAGAGACAGGATTCTTTCACTCCCCATAGTAGGTGGAACAATGGATCTCAGCAGAGTATTTCTGATTGCAAAACCAACACCATATTCCCTCGTCTAATTCAATGGTTTTCCCTGCCAGAAGAATGAGAAGTTTTTTTCTTTGACAGATCCTATGCCTGGCAATCTTGCCTCTTGCAAGGCAACAATGTCCATCTGCAGTCTACTCAGTTCCATGTCGATGACAGCTGTCTTGCACACATCGTCTATTTCCTGCAGGTTGTCAGAAAAGCGATCGTCAGAAAAGCCATGGGTCATTGTCCAAACATTCCAGGTGCCCAACTTTAGGGCAGAAGTTTTCTTATGATTGTTGCATGGTGCAGGGTTATCCATCTGCTTGTCGGCTTTCACCCTAAACTCCACACACCCTGTGAGGTTAACAGACCATGGTGAGGTAGCACTGGCTGGGGTCTGCCCAGCTTAAGGCAGGCGGTAGCTACTTAGTGAGGTGCAATGACCTCTCCCACTGTCGGAGGTAATCCCTGGCATCATGCTCTATGCCAATCAAGCAAAGATTTATAACTGGTAACTGCTGCTGTTGTTTTGACACTGTATGCGGAGCTGGAGTGTCCTCTCCAGAGCACGAAGCCTGAGTAAAATAATATGGAGGATAGGCTGTTACCCAAGCAGCAAATCCCCCCTCTCCACGTCACTGAAATAGTCCAATGGAAAGGCAAGAACCAATACAACTGGTTTCAGCGACTTCGCAGGAGTTGCCAGAATGACACAAACTGCCTCCGGGACTCCGGCTCCGGATTTTGCCTCTAGGCTAACTCCTGAAGCCTTTTCCATCAGTTTATATAGCCACAAGGCAGTGGAGGTTTGAAATTGGAGTTTTCCTTCTTCTAGATAGGCTGCCTTCCAAGGTTGACAAGCCCCACCTACCCGGCCTGCTCCCTAATAGTGCGAAAGTATGATCCGACCCCTAAAACTTTCCTGCCCCCCCCAGGTGTATGCAATGCTATTTGGCTTTCCTTTTTTCCTATTTGTCTTCCCAAACACAGCTCACCTCCTGCTTCAGCTTCCTCTTCAGGAAAAGGGCTTAGAGCTACCGCTCATGCTCATTTAAAGCTAAACCCCCATCCCCTCAAACCATGCAGTCAGGGAGAGCAAAGATCAGCCTAGAAAAAATACCTCACCAAATAAAATGTGCTCCCAAACACAGCTCACCTCCTGCCTCAGCTTCATCTTCAGGAAAAAGGGTCATGCTATAGTAAGTTTGTTATGGCAAAGAAGCCACAAGACTTTGTTTTTTGTTCTGTTTTTTTCCTACATACAGAAACAGATCAACAAAGCCACTTTTTAAAAAACAGAGCATAAGACATTTGAGGAATATTTGGGCATCTGGCATCCGATAGATATGGATCAGATTTTTTTTTTAAAAAAAAAACATTGTACTGACGGGTATTTCTGAACAGGCCCCTGGAACAAAAGAGACATTGAATCAAAGCTGAAGACAAAGTTCAGGAGAAGTGGCAGATGTTCAAAGGCAGATGTTGTCTTCTAAATAGGTTGTTAATAGAATAAGTGCACATATTTTGCTGACCTTCTTTATTCCGTGAGTATGCATTGAAACTGATCAGCCAAATGGACATCTAACATGAGAAGTTTGACTTGTCCTGGATTTTACACTTACAGCCCTCACCACTGAACAGTGAAGTCTGCAGAACAATTACTAGTGTATGTTTAAAAAATTCAAACAGCAAATTTAAAATCAGGAAATTCAAATTCAAAGCTGAGAAAAGAATACAAGAGTGCCACAATTTGTGGCACATGAGAAAGCCTAGGGAAAAGATTCTGGGGGAAAAAGTACTTTCTCATCCCCCTCCCTCCCCAGAGAATATGCAATATGCGTTATAGACTACAACAAAGCCATTTTGTGTGGATCATAAAAACTATAGATTTTTCTGAAAGAAAGGGGTGTGCCGCAGTACTTAATTGTCCTGGTGCATAACTTGTATTGTAGGGAAGAAGTTCTCATTTGGACAGAATATGAAGAGACAGAATGGTTTCTTATAGGCAAAGGTGTCAAGGAAGGGTGCCTTATATCTCCACATCAGTTCAGTCTGTATGCAGAACATACCCAACAGAAAGCGAGACTAGATTCAGATGAAAGAAAAGTGACAAGTGGTGGCAGAAATATTAATAATTTAAGATATGAAAATGACACCATCTTACTAGCAGAAAGTAGCAATGACTTGGAATGACTTCTGAAGAAAGTAAAAGAAGAAAGTGCCAAAGCAGGACTGCAATTGAATACTGAGAAAACAAAAATCATGACAAGAGAAGAAATACACAACTTTAATATTGACAATGAAGAAACTGTAATAGAGATTTTATATACCTTGGTTCAATCATCAATCCAAATAGAGACTGCAGCCAAGAAATCAGGTGACTGAGACTCAGAAGGAACTAGTAAAGATAGTCAAGTATAAGGATGTGTCTGTCACTGGAGACCAAGATCATGTATATTATTGTATTCCTGATCGCTATATATGGGTGTGAAAGATGGACAGTTAAGAAAGTTGAAAGGGAAAAAATCGATTCATATGAAATAGGGTGCTGGAGAAGAGCTATGCAGATACCCTGGACTGCCAGAAAGATGAACAAGTGGATCCTAAATAAATCAGGCCAAAACATTCTCTGCAGTCAAAAATATTTAAGACCTGTTCTACTTTACGCACATCATGAGCAGGCAAGATTCTCTGGAAAAGGCAATTAATGCTAGGAAAGTTTGAAGGCTGCAGGAAAAGTGGAAGACCAAATACGAGATGCATTGATTCCCTAAAGGGAGCCACAGAGTTGAGTTTACAAGAGCAGAGCAGTGCTGTTCAAGACAGGACATTTTAGAGACCACTCATTTGTTCTCAAAAGCACTCACTCATCTTCTCATTTTTATGTAAACCATCCTGAAGATGCTTCTGGGTCACGGTAAAAATGATGCAAATAAACCATCAGCAGAACTCCAGCATCCAGGCAAATGAAGAGATGTGGCTAGGTGAAGCAAAGAGGATGGGGGGAAAGGAAGGTAGTTCAAGGCATTAAAAAAATCAGATAGTCACCAATAATGGATACTCATCTATGGGTCATTTCTCCAACTAGCAATGGCACTACATGGATCCAGCTATGTCTAGCCCCTTCCCGACCTTCACAATAGAAAACCACCTCATGTGCTAAATTTCTAATGTGACACTACAGTTCAATTATCTACCAAATCATTTCAGTTCTTTTCTGATCTATGTGGGATTGGAAAGAGGAGGCACGCCATAGGGTGGACTCTTTCTTATCCACACCTATGTCTATATGGTTCAGAATTTGTTCCCCAGAGGGAAAGGTCTGAATTCTGATCTGATTCTCTACACCAGCCTCCTTCAACATAACCTCTAGAAATTACAGGATAATAACTCCCATCATTCCTGTTGGCTGAAGTGTGTGGAAGTTTGTAGACTAGTTTCAAACATCTGGGGAGCACCAGGTTGAGAAAGGTTGTTCTACACACTCCTCTCCCCCCTCCCCTTTTGTAACTATTCATTATTATAAACAGACCACCCAACAAATGGACTTGGTTTTGCAGAGATCACTTCAACAACTTCTCACAATAGAATTCAACACTTTCCTTTTCCATGGCACTGCTCTTTGCTGCTGAGTGGCCAGGCAGTTCCTGCTGGCAGCTAGTGTGAGTTTTCTGCTGTAGCTTCTCTTCTTCCTTTTGAATGTAGTTTTGCAAAATGTTTTTTCCCATCACATGAATGTAGGATTATGTGGAAGTCAGCTGTGTAGATCCAATCTTCTCCCCGCATGACTTTTAAGTCTCTCCTCATGGGGATTAGACATGGATTCTCCAAGCAGTCCTTCATCCAGTGGTCTAGGAGCTGACTGCCTATTATGAGTGGAATGTGAACATTTCTGTCACCGCCTGGCCCTGTCTGTTTGCCTGGCAGGAGAGTGGTTGTTAGTAGGCAACTGCTGTATGGGCTGCCAAGGGGATTTGCACTTCTGTCTGAGAGGAGGCATGGAATGTGTTGCTATAGGTGCCAGTTGCTGCTCTCTTGTCTACAGCATTCCAATGTCTGTGAAGTGAGATTCTCCTTGGCTATGTGACTGAATTGTGTGTGTATGAAAAGCCAATGTACCAAGGAGGTTGATGTCATGGGGATATCACACGGCTGCTAAGTTGATGGAAGCTTTTTATGGGTGTGTAAATGTGGGCATATCATCACTGGCAATGATAGGGAACATCAAGAGTACTGCTACATTAGCACTTCATTTTGACTTTGCTGATAAAAAGCTCATATGATTATAACAAAACTATGTTGCCACTGTGGGTGTTAGCATTAAAAGGCTATAGTAGAAAGCTATCAGATCTTAGAGAAACTGAGTACAGAGGACTGCAGCAAATGAGGAGAAATGTGGCATCTAATCACAAAACAAGTACTGCACATGGTCGTAAGAAGGTGGTACTCTCAAACAAAATAAATAGACTTCAGAGTGTCACAGAGCAGGTATTTCATGTTGGCCATATTGTTCATGAACATTTGTGTTTTTCCCCCCTAATATAGGAAAAACCTTACTGTTTGATCTATGAACATGTATAATTCAATAATCAGTCTACTGCCAGTATAACATTCTGTGTTATGTTATGAAGAGCTGAGAGGATTAATCCAGCTGAAACAAAAGCAACAACGCTTTAGAAACTGTCCGGAAATGCAATTGCCCAATTTGGAATCTAGCTAGGGTGAGGCTACAAAATAACCCTGCAAAATAATGTGATAGAAGAGAGCCTACATTATACATCGTGCACAAATTCAAAAAGACAGAGCAAAGGCAAACAAATGTCTTTTTGCATATAGTGGCTGTTCAGTTGCTTTGGAAAGGTAATTTTCAAAAAAATTATTCTGGATGTGCTACAGAATTCCCAAAGCCCAGAGGCTGCTGCTTAGAGGCAGATTAATCACATTGTATTCTCCACCTAGATATTGCATAGACTTTCATTGCTAATAGCTCTAATATTCTACTCAGTGTGTGCAAGCTGCTGATATTACGTTCCAGGAATATTAATTGAACTCCCCAGCTTCCCTTTCTTATACATGTCTTTTCTAAAGGTTTGCTTCTGGGCATTGTGAGATTATTAACAAGAAGAAAAGAAAGTGGAGGGGGGGGAGCAGTCCTAGAGGAAAAATTAGAAGCAGTGAACTTGGTAGTCTTGAAGATGCCACAAGGTTCCCTTCCTGCCGCCACCCCTCTCCAATAATACTCTCCCAAAAAGGGTTATCAAGATTGCTTCCAGTTAGGCCCCTCAAGGCAAATTAGGCCCCAGAAATACATAAAGTTAAAAGAAACAATATGTCTTCCCAGCACTTGGCCAGCACACTCTACAAGTTTTGCCCCAGGGTAAAATATGAGGCAAAAATAAATTTCAGAATCATTGGGAAGTCTGCTGTCAAGTCAATCTCAGATTTAGGAAAACAGCCACCACCATATTTTGAAAAGACATGCTGAGGAATAAGTTAATGAATTAAAAGGGGTCATTAAGATAATGCTTTTCAATGAGCTAACAGCAAATCAATTAATAGTTATAGTTTAAAAGCTCTAAATCTCACTGCCAAATTTGACATGTGAAAGCTTAAGATAATAACAATATGTACATATGTTTTATTTTTATTTTATTAGATATTTACCCCACCCATCTAGTCTACTCTGGGTGGCAGGATAGCAGGATTGCTCTCACATCTTCTGGTACAACCTTCTTCCCAAATGAACATTACCAGGTTTCAGAAAGAGGGAGGGAGTTCCAAACACAAAAAGGGCAGGCTGCTCACCTATAATAATGATTCTTCAAATGGGAATCTATGCATTCACACATATCAATTATGCACTTGCACAGATCCACTTGGAAAAGTTCCAAGATGAGAATTTTGATGAGAACTCCACCCCACCTCCACTGTGGATGCCTAAGCAACATAAAGCCACCTCCCTTCAGTTCCCTGAAATGGATGTGCAACTCAGTTCAGAACAGGGCATCGCTCCGAGGCTGGTCAATGGGTTGAGTGAATGCAAATGTTCTGCAGCAGAATGGTGCCCTGAAAAGGGGCTGTCAGTCAATATTGTCTGGGTAGAATGGGCTATATTCACATCCAGAACAAGTAGGTTAGCCAGAAGACAATTCAAAAGGATAGTACAGTATGTCCAATCCATTTTGAGAGTCATTCGCCAGAAACAGGAAGCCCCTTGATGGACAATGGAAAGAAACAAAGAGATGTGGGGAGTCCATCCTGAACCTGTAAAACGTAAAAGCTCTATGAACACTGTTTTCTTCAAAACTGATGACAGATTCTGAAAGAATGGTAAAACAATCTCTTATGAGAGATTACATTCTGATACCACTTTAGGGAGAAAAGTGGAGTCACAACAGAGTACTGTACTATCCTGTCCTTGTGATGGTCAAAATTCTGGGAGTTGTAATCCAAGAACATCAGGGGACCCAAGGTTGGGAAACACTGGCTTAGACAGTGTCTGCATGCACTTTCTGTAATATGCATGCAAAAGGTAAGGATATGATTAAACCTCATTTGAAGAGTCTAAGTGTGGCCCATGGAGCAAGCATCAACAATTTCCAGGGTGGCTGAGCATACATATATTCATTAAGCTTTGAAGCTTCCAGAACAGGTCTCTGCTCATGTGCATCAATCATACGTATATATGCAGATTAAAAGAACACAATGAAAAACTCATTTTTCAACACCTCCATTACATAACACATACATCCCAGTGTACAGGGATGGGGAAGTTTTGGAATCATGAAGGGAGAGATGGAGGCAATAGCCTCTCTCAGTGAAAGTCTCTGAGACCATTCTTTCCATCTCTCCCTTCACCCTCATCCAGTCAATTACTGACATCAGATTCTGATCTAAAGCTAAAGCATCTTCCTCAGATTTAGATGGCAAAGAAGAATAGAGTTAGGTGTCATATGTACACTGGTGGCAAAGTCTGGACAACCTCTCCCAGCTGTTTCATGCAGATGTTAAATAACAGGAGACAAAACAGAACCCTGAGGGACACCAGGATGTCAAATAGGATTCTCCCAGTACCACCTTCTGAGTTTTCACCGTCAGGAAGAACCGGAGGGAACAGTAAAACAGTTCCCTCAAGTCCCATCCTAGAGACAGGCCTGAAGGATACCATGACCCGTTAAGATGTCCAGCAGAATCAGCAGGGACATGCTGCCCCTATCCAGTTCCCAGTATAGGTCATCCACCAAGGCGATCAAAGCAATCTCCATCCCATAACAGGCCTGAAAATACAGCAGGTTTTGGCAAAAGTAACCACCAATAACATTGTTATATTTTTATAAACATTTCATAACATTTAGTGTAATAAGTGACACAGCAAGAAGTGTAGTGACAAAGGTTCAGCAGTGCAGCATATACTTTGCACACAGAAACTTACAGTTTCAAAAGCAAAAAAGCAAAGTCTGCTGCTTATTGTTATGGTAGCTTGGAAGCTACCATATCATATAAAAATCATTTATTAGTCTGAAGAGTCTTTTGAGGGAATGGTTGGTGGCAGCGTGAATAGAGTGAGTGTGTGAGAGTGACGTGGCACCTCCTTTGTGACGTGTGAGGAGGCTGTCACACTTATATACTGCCCTATAGTGCTTAAAGCAATCTCTGGGCAGTTTACAAGTTAATTATGTAGGCCACACATCCCCCCCACTCCAGCAAGCTAGGTAATCATTTTTCTGACCTTGGAAAGATGGAAGGTTGAGTGAACCTGGAGCAGCTACCTGTGATTGAAGCAGAGTTTGGCCACAGTACAGCAGTTTAACCACTGTGCCATTAATCCCAACATTTAGTTTAGGATCAGATGGCAAGTGCTGGGAAAGACCACTATCTGGAAAGTTGTTACTAGTCAGA